>NC_091058.1:107591348-107900001 GCF_000393655.2 Nicotiana sylvestris
TAAATTAAATAATTAATTTTTGTAAAGTGTAATTGGATAGAGTTTGTAGTTAGTAGATACTTAAACTACAGAGACTCTACGCTAAACGGCTCTATATTTTACTACGCTAAAAGGCTCTATATTTTACTACGCTAAAAGGCCACTATTCTTTAAGCAAATAAATATTCTAAACTAAATAAAAACAACAAACATATGAACACAACATTCACGAAATTACATATAAAACAGTAAAAGAAATTTATGAATATTTTTTTAACAATAAAAATTATTTCTCAACTTTTAACTATTTTTCTAAACACTAATAATTTAACCCGATTAAAATAACATACAAATTTAATCGCAAACATAACACAAATCAACATGGAAACACATTCAAGAAAATAAATATGCATAACTATACGAGTTTCGACATAAATTAAATCGGAATACCTCGATTTATTTTTTTAGAAATGTCGAAAATTTGAAATTTTGAGCCCGAAACAAGGAATCCACAATAATCGAAGGCTTGGGTTGTATGCGGTACCTACACTCTACACTTTTTGTGAGACGAATGGGGCCAAATCAAATTTTTTTTTTTAAATCATAGTATAATACTGCGTTTTAATTAATAATTTATTTTTTAATGTAAAATACTTCTCTCATGGGGAAGAAGAAGAACTTTATAATTTAATAGGAAAATGCAATATAATACTACGTTTTAGGAAAACATAGTATTATATTGCATTTTCCTATTAAATTATAAAGTTCTTCTTCTTCCCCATGAGAGAAGTATTTTACATTAAAAAATAAATTATTAATTAAAACGCAGTATTATACTATGTTTTCCTTTAACAACTAACTTTTCGTTAAACTAAAATGCAGTATAATACTGCATTTTAGTTAGAAATATAACTTTTTTTAACTGTATAAAGGTATTTTGAGTCCAAAATACCATTTTTTAGGTTTCGGCTGGGATATGAATAACTGGGACGAAACTAGGTATATCACCTACTTAATTCATAAGTTTATTATGTCCAACATGGATAGAAGTCTGATCATAGAATTGCTTCAGGAGGAGAAACTTTATTCTGAGTGAGGCACAACCAACAATTGTTGTGTGAGGCACCTCCTATTTTTGACAAGTGTGTTGTAGGGTCCCACTTGTTAGGACACTCTCTCTTTAATCTTTGTTTCTCAAATTCCCCTCCTTCAGCCTTTGACGTCTTTCTCCATTTGTTCCTTTCTTTTTTTCTCTCCAACGCCCTTCTCTTCTTTAATTTGTCTGATTGTTTCTCTTACTCTTTTTATAGTTTTGCTTCATTTGTCAAAATTCAAATAGAAAAATGCGGATTAATATTAATCCAAATTATATTTTTTTTCCCCGTGTTTTCCGAATTTTTATTCCTAATACACCTACAAAACTAAATTTTATAAGGATTCCAGTTTTCTAATATCCTCATTTATTATTTTTAATTAGTTTTTAAATTTCATAATGTAAGAATTCTAATAAGTATAAAACCAGTTAACCACTACAATTTTTCAAATGCAAATTTATTTATTTATTTATTTGAAGTTTGACAACGACAAGTGGGGGTAGAGCGCGGACAAATGTGCTTTCACTCGCTCATTCATTTTGAAGTCCGAATTAATTTTTGAATTGTACTTTAGTCACTTTGTCCCAAATTATTCATTTTTGCTTCTGGAGAGTTATAATTTGAGTAATTTTAATATTAAATTAGATTAGATAAACTCAATATGTTAAAATTTAGATATTTAAGAAATTTACAAAAAATATGATAAATTATAATTTTTTTCATGTCAATATAATAAAAATAATATATTTTAAAATATTGGTTATAGTTCACATTAATTATATCGTGAAGAGCGAAAAGTGATAGACAATTTAGGATAGAGGAAATACTATTTTTTTTTTACAAGTAGTAAATAGTACTCTACAATATATTAGTCAAACTATTGAAATTCATGCTTGTCAAAAGTGTTCTGCAAAACGAGATGGAAGAAGATCTTCTTTTCCCGAAAATTTCTTGTTTCCTACTATTTGATATTATACCCCTTCATTTTAATTTATGTGAATATATTTTCTTTATAGTCCGTACAAAAAAGAATGATCACTTTTCATATTTGAAAATAATTTAATTTTATTCAATGATTTATAGTCATATAAAATATATGTACCTCATTTTACATCATAATTTTAAAAGTTTTCTATCTTTTCTTAAACTTCGTACCCAATTAAATTGGTTGACGTAAATTAAAATGGAGGAAGTATATTATTCGTAAGCTATCTCATGTTGGTTTTGGCCATAAATATATTTCAGTGAAATTACACATCTAATGAATTTATTTTATCTACGTGTTCGAAACTGCAAATGCAAACGTAGAACTAGCACAATTTGAGGAAATGAGGTGGAAGAGAGAGTCTGCCAGCAAGGTGGGGCCCAGCGGACACTTGTCAAAATAAAAGGTGCCCTCACACAACTATTGTTGGTTGTGTTTCGCCCAAAATAAAATTTCTCGCTTCAGGAGAGTTGTTGAGTCTACCCCCACTTCACAGATATTAAATGGATGAGTACTGTTTCGGTCTTATCAGATTTCCTTTACTCTGATTTGATATTAACTATGGGTCAATTGCACTAGTACGTGATTCCCAGGCCCAGCCGAAATCCAATATACTCCCTCCGTTCCAATTTAGAAGAGTTAGTTTGATTTGGCACACAGTTTAAGGAAAAAAAAAAATTAAAACTTGTGATATTAAAAACTTAACGAGTAAAAGCTTTGTAGAGCTATGATATTTGCATGATTATAAAAGTTTTTCATTAAATGGTAAAATAAGTAAAATAAAGAGTTTAAACTTGAATCATTTTCAAATTTAAAAATATATCATTTATTTTGAAACAGACTAAAAAGGAAATTCGAAACAGAGGAAGTAATACTATATCAGTATATGTTAATTGCACCTTCTCTTTTTTTTTTTTTTTAAGTGTGATTGTATGCCGCTCGAGAAGGAATTGGTCCGGTAGAACAAATTCCTCAATAGAAAGTGATCCCAAAAATAAATAAAACATAGTAGGAGCCAGTGGCAAACGAAAAACAAGTCATTAAAAACTTTGTGACACTATTAAAAGTTAAAGAAATAACCACATTTACATATTGCTAAACGGAATACTAAAAGTAGAGCCGTCAATATGGGCTTGGCCCGTTGGGCCAGCCCAACCCAACCCAGCCCGTGATTTAGCAGGGTTGGGCTAGAATTTTTGGAGCCCGTTTAAAAATGAGGCTTTTAAGCCCGGCCCGAGTAAGCCCGTGGCCCGTGAGGCTTGACTGAGGCTGGGCTAGCCGGCCCGTAGACCTAATAAAATATTTATTTAAAATATATAAAAAATAAAAAGTATACTGCCTTTAGAGATGTAAAGTCAGAATTGGATCTTTACCAAAAGGAACAAAAACTTGATCTCGAGAAGTTTCAAGAGATGATGTTGTCATGTATTGGAAGGACAAGTCTAGAAGATATCCCGATCTTTCAATGATGGTGCATGATGTACTTAGCATTCTTATTACCATTGTACCATCAGAATCAACATTTAGCATTGGTGGCATGTTCTTACAAAGTACAGAAGTTGCATTTATTATGAAAATGTCCAAACACTTGTTACTACTTGAAATTGGCTGCACAGGTTTTGCTGAACTCAAACTAGTAATATTTTTTATGTGAATTTAAATATTATCAATTTTTAAAATTTAATTATTTTTAATATTTAACTAATTAATATTGAATATGAATTGTAGATGAAAGTGAATATGTTAAGACAACCTTGTCACAAGCGGATTCAAATGGTTTGACGAAGATGGTGTGTTGGATATCTCATAAACATCACGAACGTTCTCTTGAATAATTTGTTTTAAGTTTTGACTTTTAGTGAATGAAATATAGTCCTGTCTTTTACTTTTTTAGTATTTATTGTGATATATTGGAACAACATAAAAAGTTATTAAGTTTTGTGAATTATTTCCAATAAGATATTTTTTAATTTTTAAATAATCATTTTTTTACTTAAAGAAAAAATATAAAATTATATTTTCAAAAAATGATGGGCCGGCCCATAGGGACCCGCGGCCCACATAGGACTGGGGTGGGCTGACCATTATAAAGCCCATCAAAATGGTGGGCTAACCCAGCCCAGCCCAGCCCGTCAATTGCTAAAGCCCACGTGGGCTGGGCTAGCCCGGCCCATATTTACATCTCTAACTAAAAGAATGAGATGAGGAGAAGATTCTCAATCTTTTCCACAATAAAGAGAATTAGCTCAGACCAATTATTGCATTTCAGAATTGTTCCTTTACAGGGCGCAACATTAGTTGACAAAATTCTGAACTCAAGCTGCAAATAGTAGAGACCAATGACCTTTTACTGCAACATTTATAGCTCTCGGACTCTGGCTCAGACATATTCTAAACCATACAAAACCTTCAAATACCTCCAAATAACTAATTTGATCTTTGTCCTCACAGCCTACAACAGGTGGTTTTGACTTTTGATAGTTTAAAGCATACATTAGTAGTCATATGCATTTTGGATCTTAGACACGTTTTGAGTGAGAAAAGTAGCCAATGAAGTTCGAAAAAATTCAAGATTTTACAATGGTTCACCAAAATTCAACTCACAAATAAAAGGAATTGGGTAAAATCTAAAACAAGAAGAAACAGAAGACAAGATAGTACCATTTGTCATCTAGTTGCCAATTTTACTTGAGAAATAGTCAACTTTTGTAGTTAAACTTAAACCAACAGCTGCTTAGTTGCTTCCATTCTTTTGAGCAAGCCTGATATCTCAGATTGCATTCTCATTTTCATCTTGTAGTAATCACATTGTGAATTCTCCAATACTTTAAGCTCTTCCAACTTTTTCCTCCTCCTTTCCTCGGTCTCCTGCAAGCAGAGTTTATCAAGTTTTTCTGAATATTCTTCCTCCAGTTTCTCCGTTTTCATTCTAGCCACCCGTCTAAAACTCTCTGCGTCTCGGCGAGCATCATCTGCTCGATTCTGAAACATCCTCGCTTCTGCTTCTTTGATCCGCACGATGCTTTCCAAGCTATCAAGATCGTCTTTCTTTAGCCGCTTCACAGACCATTCGTCTTCAACCAATTTAACATCTTTCTGCTGACGCTCATCAAACATCATAATATCTTTTCTTCCACTTGAAGAGCTTATGTTGTAGAAGGAAGATTTGGGAGCAAGCGAGGTAGATGCAGGAAGAGCAACCGCATCTTTTTTGGGACCAGCTTGACTACTAAAGTCTTTATCAGGAAAGTTGGATGGAGGAAACTCTGATAGCCCATCTGCGTCTTTAATCAAAGAACAAAGTTAACTGAAATTAGATAGACATTCGCGCAAACAGATAAGGCAATCATCAGGTCATACTCAATAAGCACATAATTGATAGGTATATATATCACTGGACAATATGATCTCAACTGAAACATGAAGCCTGCTTACGAGTAAATAGTTTCCCATGGTTCTTATTTATTTTTTTTTAAAAAAAGATGTTCCCCGGTAAATAAATGAATAATTCCTCAGAAAGAAGAGTTTTAAGGGCATCTCTAAACACTTCAGCTCTTAATTCCCAAAATATATGAAGTTACTTTCTTGCTCACTACAAAAATTTAATAAGTCATTAATTCAAAAATAGATAAATCACTCAAAGCTGTCACTAAAGGGCTTTGTTGCTCAGTCACTGAAGCGTTCAATATGGAAATCATTAACTGATACACTTGAAGCAGTGATGTGATGTTAAATCATTGATTATCATCTTTATATTCAAAATTTATTTCTCCATAAGGCATAAGGAACTTATCTTTCGTTTTTGCAAGAAAAATGCGTATTGTTTGCCATTGGAAGTCCAAATAATTTGCATCTTCAGAGGGGTTCAGTTTCTTCAGTGCAATATCCAGATAAGCAGACATGAGATAGGAACAACAAAGGAGAAAAGGAAGGTTTCTAAGCATATTGATCATAGCCTTTATTCCCCGATGCTCCGTATTCATTTCACTATAAAATGTCAGCAATATTCTCTTTTTATTGGTAACACTAAAATTCCTATTTTATTTTTATCATATCCAAAAGAAGCACAGCTCGAAGTCTTAGCTATGGCCATATTAAACAAGGATTACTTATGTCCTGTCAGGGACAACCGATAAAATTAAACGAGGTCACTAATATAAATAACCAGTCCTTGAGAGGTGTTCTTTGCAAATATACATTCTAAATTACAAAAGTGATTCACATAATAAAAGAAACAAAGAAAAACCAAAAGCAAGAAAGAGAGAATAGTGAATTAACCTAGAAATTTGCTCAGATTACCAGTACAAAGAACTAACCTCAAAGCTAACAGCTGAAATGAGAAAAATAAAGAAATAATGTGGTTTGGTAGGTATACTTACAATTAAAGAACTGAAAGATGAAATTGCAGACATCCGGACGAGAAATCATCTTTTTCTCTAGCTTACTACGCAATTCAGCAGCCTTAACATGCAACTCCTTGCCTTTAAAATCTTCACTCCCTTGGAAGATTTTCTGAACACAGTCAAGCTCTTTCATCAATGTTTCTTCACCCCAATCTTTTGCACAAGACGTGAAGACATCTTTAACAAATCCAAACATTTCAGATGCATGACCACATCCAAGACAGTAAAATTGCATTTCAGTTGTCCCGGCAGGCCCTTTGAAGCTTGGACCTGGCTTTATAAGATTCCTCTGAATACCACAAACAGCATGACACCAGTGTGAACATGCATCACACCCAACCCAACTGCAAGTATTATTGGCACAATCGAAGTTCAAACAAACCGGACACATGCATTCACTGCAGAATCCCTTCTTTGTTGAGCAAATCTTGCATTCACAATCCTCAACAGGCAATACCCTCATGCAGTTTATATTTCGACACCTTTCAAGTAAGAAAATTTCCACTAGTTCAGTTGTTGGTGGGGACTTTTTGCTAGATAAGAAGCTCCCGAGACCCATTTTTATTGCAACAAAAAGCTCCAGTTGAGTCTTGTGACACTTTGCGAGAGTCTCGTTGGTAAGATCACATCTCCTATGTAGCCTGTTCTGAAGGCCAACTAATTCGTCTTTTCTCTCAGGTGTTGCAATTAGGCTCCTCAAGTATTCCTTTGTCGATTCAACTGTTTCATCAGGAAGCTCTTGCACAATCTGAGCCATAAGAGGAATAGATTCAGAAACTATTTCTCTAAGGATTCTCTCAGGCCTAGAAATCTTACGAGCCCGTCCTCCATCCATACTCTCCAAACCTCTGAGACTTTCTGAACCTCTTCCCCTTGAATCGCCCGATTGACCATCAATTCTTGGTCTTGCGGGCAACTCAGATGGGAAAAACGAAATGTTATCCGAGCTTGTAGTCCTATAAACACTGTTATTACACGTCTCCTTATGTAAAACTTGGCTCCCAAGAGCAAAACTTCCGCCATAGTTATTCGCCAGAGCAACACCCCCATCTCCAATTGGCCTAAACCGGCTATGAACTGAACCATTAGTTCCTTCTCCACAATTCCAGATGTGATCGCTGCCCCTTCGATGACTCCCCATGGAATGTTCATAATACTCCGTTGAATTATGCGTAAGCGAGCAACTAGGGTTGTGGGAAAAGGCGTGGGAATAGGAGCAAGACAATGATGCAGCTGTGAAATCATTGGAATGAGTGGTTCTTGTATTGTTAAGTGATGGTTCTAATGACTGTACACTCCTACTAGGCCTCAACCTAGAAGGAAGATCACCACCATTTGGGACCACCCTATTTGAGCCAGCTAAAGAGAGTGAAACATCAGGCAAAGCCAAAGAAAGGTTAAGGGTTTCAATCTTAGGTTTCTTCTCTCTATTAGCTGCCTCAATTTCCTCATCCTCAACAGAATCCCTTTTAGATGAATTCCCATTCCCTCTACTCTCATTATTCAATTGAAGAAAATCCCTTTCTACCCATCTGTTATTACTTTCCTCATTCTGATCCTCACCTAATACCATCACTTCTTTCCCTTTATAACTGCTACCTACTTTCTCAAAAACATCTCTTTCTTGAAATCCCTTCTCACAAAGGTAACTAAGAGTCAACTCTTGATAGCTAGGATGAGCATCACTGACCATTTTCATTTCTGATACTGATTTCCCAAGAAATTGAATACCCTTTTCTCCTAATGTTCCAAAGCTTGTCCCTTCAACAGTATTCTCCTCGGATTTACTGTTCTCTTTTACCTTGTTATCGGACTCGGTTGAATTTTCCACCATTTTTAATGAAAAAATAAAAATGAAGAAAGAAAACTGAGAGCACGAGGATCAAAGAACTTACGGATAGAAGATAGATAGATAGGAGAATTTCCAGACAACAAAAGAAGAGAGAAGCTGTTCAGAGAATCTTGACGCTAACAGTATCTTCTGCTCTGCACGACATAGCTGTCTTCTCTTTCTCTTTCTACTTTCTCTAGAGAAAATTAAAATATTTAGACTCCACTTGCAACGGCTGTATATCTGTCTTTTACGTTTTAAATTGCTTAAAGGCTCCCCCAAGTTTTGGATATTTGATAATCTGCCCAAAAATAAAGTTTAGACTTTTTTTTATTTATTTTGTTATCTAGTGGAATAGTAGTCAATTATAATATACTAGTAACAAAATATATACACTTGAAGACAAAACTAGAGTAATAATAACAATAAATTTCGCTATAACTCTTGTAAAATAGATCCATACAAGATTAAGTTAATATATGGGATAAAGAATAAACAAAATCAAATTAACAAACCATTAGATATGTGAAATTTATTGATCAATATAGTGTTAGCAAATATATATATATTAACTTGGAGTTTGAGAAAGAGCTAAAACAGCTAGGGTCTGGTGCAATTGCACCTACGTGAAAAGGGCCGCAGATGTGGCGTTATGGTCGTAGAAGCGATCCCGAACCACCTGAGCAAAGGGCCGCAAATGCGGAGCTAGGGGCGCTGATGCGCATCCGCAGAAGCAGAGAGGGCATCGCAGAAGCGGGGTTAGACCTTTGACGTTGGATCGCAGGAGCGGTCGTTGTTATAGATCAAAATTATACAATTTTATGAGAAATAGTCTTTGTTGTCTCAAGAAATGTTACATATCACAACTCATATAGCAAGTATTAACCCTCAGGAAATGTTGCATATTTCAACTCATATAAACAAATATCATATCTTCTCACAAATTTATTATAGTTAAGCTTATATTCCATCATTTTTTTGGATGAATAGCTTTTTCTTAGCATTGGAGGCACATTTCTAATTAAATCAAAATTCAGGGAGTATTCTTGCAAATCAATTACTTTTTTCCTGTCATTTCCTTTTCCTCATTAAATTATTAATTTCTTTTTTCCATTTAAATGACTGCATTCTAGTTCTTTGAATTCTTAACGCGGTGCCAAGAGTCAAAGAGAGACCCAACTCACAAGTGTTGAAATTTGTGGGCTCTAGATGCCTAATTACAGAAATGACCCTGATTAGGAGGTGAATTACAATTTCCAACCCGTGGGTCCCGCGTTGCATGCAAGTGGCAGATTCGCCAGTGTGGCTTTCATTGACTTTTATTCGTAGCACTTTCGTCGGAATAATAATAATGGTAAGAATAACACACAACGTGCAATAAGGAGCGCGGAACCAAAATATGGTTTATTTTTACTAAAAATACTCAAATAAATGTAAAAAAAAAGTTATCAAAGTATATATAACGCCACTAATAGTGGCGCTATACAGTAACGTTAACTGTACCGTTACTGTATAGCGCCACTATTAGTGGCGTTATACTGACAAACTTACATAGCGCCATTAATAGTGGCGCTATATGCCTTATTACCTGACCCCACCAATAATGTCTGAGTTCAATAATTTAAATGCGTATAAAGCCACTTTTTTTGGCGCTATATACAAAAAAAAAAATAACCCGGCTAGCCATTTTCTATATAAACATCGTAGAATCGCCACAACTTCATTCAAATTTTTTTTAACTCTTGTTGGTTTCTATTGTTGTTAAATTCTCCAGCATTTTTTCATTATGTCTGAAGAACATAGAATAAGAGTATCATTATATTGGGGGGTGAGGTTGTGATGGAGAATAACTCTGTGGGCTACAGTTTACCTGCTAAGTGTAATGTTAAATTGCCACTTTCAATGGAGTACGAAACATTGATATCGTTGTTATGCAAAAAAATGAGTATGAGAGTGATACTCAAAGTAACCGGAAGATATCCGTATTCCGTTACGCCGCAAGGGGTTGCTTTTTACTCAGAGTTTAACATCGACGATGATGACACTTTGAGTGATTTCTTGAGGACTCCGGACGAATGCCGGGAATTTCTTGTAATCACAATGTTGGAGATGTACGTGAAGGTCGAAGACGTTCCAAAAAATGAGGTTGTGCGTAGTAGAGATAACCCCCAGTCATCGGGTGGTTATTCTGGATCAGTTTTTGCCGGACATGTTCCAGATGAAAGAATTTTTCTTGATTTAAATTTATCACCGTCGGCGAATGAGCAGCGAAAAAATAATTTATACCCTGATTTCCATAATTCACAAGAAGAGTGGTAAACTTCAATTTTCGTTTGTGTTAATTATGTATATTTTTGCGTATTGAATTAATTTTAACGCTCATTTATTTAATAGGGGGTACCGGCCGGATATGAATTTTACAAATGACCCATCCGGTAGTCATCACCTAACTGAAAACGTCCATCATGGAATGTCATCACATTACAACTTGTAAGTGAAAAGCTACAGCCATATATAAAGCATTTATTAATTTAGTAGCTTATATTTTTGTTGAAATGTGCAGTGAAAACGAGCAAGTTGAACTACCCGTACTCACTCAATTTCCCGAAAACGACGTATTACATCAGGATCTGGCAGATGAACAGAGTGAGGAAGAGAACAACGATTACGATAACAATGCCGATGAATCGGGAGACGAGACACCATTTGCTCGTGAGGATGGTGATGAAGAGGACGAGGAGGAAGGACCGGATTTGAAGAGAGCCCCCCATAGACGAAAAGTGAACGAGTCTGAAGTGCCGTTTCATTCAAGGGAGATTCCTTATATTGATAACTTGCCAGTCGTGCCGGATGTGGAAGCTCTCACAAGGGATTTTGATAAAATCCGGACAACAATGTGGGATGAGTCTAGACCAACGGTGCTTGCAAAGGGGATGCTTTTTCCTGATAAAGCACGCGTAAGCAGGGCTTGTAAAATGCACAATGTTAAAGAGTGTCGTGAGATGCAGGTATCGGAGTCAAGTCCGACGGTATACAAGGCTATTTGCCGCAGGTGGTTTTGGCCATGTAATTGGATGTTGCGTGCGTCGAAGAAGAAAACAGGTATGTGGAAAGTGGGTAAATACATTCCCACCCACACATGCGAAATGGACACTTTCAACGGGAATCACTTCAACTTGGATATTGACTTGATATCTCTTGTACTTATTCCGCACATCGAAGCGTCCATAAGGTATAAAATCAAAGAGTGCATTACAGCAGTCTACCAGGAATATGGCCACACAATTACTAAAAGAAAGGCATATCTTGGGCGCAAAAGAGCGTTTGAAATAGTCTATGGTAACTGGGATAAGTCATTTGCAGATCTGTCTAGCTACATGGCTGCACTGCAGCACTTTAACCCCGGAACAATTATTGAATGGAAGCTTGAGCGGAGTCCGGGTAAACCAGAATATATATTCAATTCCGTATTGATAGCGGTGGCTGTGGATGCTAATGGACAAATATTTCCTCTAGCCTTTGCTATTTGTGCAAATGAAAGCACAGAGACATGGACAATGTTTTTGAACCACTTGAAAGAGCACGTTGTCAAACATCGTTCAGGTATTTGTCTAATATCTGATCGGTACGGGGGTATATTAAGTTCTGTGGAGAACCTTCCTGCCTGGCAAGAACCTTATGCATACCATCGTTACTGTGTGAGGCACTTTAAGGCCAATTTCAAGAAGGCACATCCCAAAAAGATCTACATGATTTGATGTGGATGGCAGCAACAGACCACCAACAACATAAATTCCGGAGGCATATGGATTCTATCAGGCAAGAAGACGATGCAGCATATCGTTGGTTAATGCGACATGATCCTGAAAAGTGGACGTTGCATGCAGATGGTGGCAGACGCTGGGGAATTCTTACTACAAACGTGTCAGAATCCTTCAACGGGTTATTAAAGTCGGCAAGAGGATTGCCCGTCACAGCCATGGTGCGTATGTCGTTCAAGCAGATGGCGGAGAGGTTTGTACAACGGTCTGCAGCTGCAACGGAATTGATGGAAAGGGGTGTTGAATTTATGCCAGTGCCTATGAAGAGATTAGAGAAATACAGACGGCGAGCACATTGGCATTCCTTTTTGCAATATGATAACGAACGAGGTATTTTTGAAGTTCGCACCGCTATCCATAATAATCGGGGTAATAATGTACATACTGTAAATGAATCCACAAGGTTATGCTCATGTGGGAAATGGTCAATCTACCACATGCCTTGTTCACATGCCATCAAGTGTTTTCAACGTGTTGGTTATGCGGAGACCAACTATATTGATCAACAATATAGTGTTTCCAAATACCTAAACACATATAGTGGTCAGTTGCAACCAGTGGGTTCTGAGCATTACTGGCCCCCAGAACCATTTAAAATGGTGTGTAACAAGTCCTATTTGCGTAAAAGACAGGTGCAGAAGAGAACGCGTATACGGAACCAAATGGATGTTAGTGATATCGTATATGCACGCAAATGTGGTATATGCTCGCAAACAGGCCACGACCGTAGAAAATGTCCTTTGGGTGGCAACAATAATCAAGCTCAGGGCGGGTGTTCTTCTATTGTACCTAACTACCCATGAGTTCATGTTGTAATAATTAGTTGTTATGTATACGATTTAAGTATTTATGAAATAATATTTTCTTGTTTGTTAATTATGATTTGTACTTTCCCTTTTTACCTATTTAAATAATAATTTAATATAATTATCGGTATATTTATTATGTGTGTTGTCTTGTCGCTATCACGATATTTAATACACAAAATATACATATAGCGCTATGTGTGTCTTGTCTTGTCGAACTGAAAAAGCTGAAAACATCATGATATGGCGCCATTAGATATGTGTGACCGGCTGACATAAAGTCGTCTCGTCAACATCATGATATGGCGCCATTAGATATGGCGCTATCTAATATAGCGCCATTAGATATGGCGCTATCTAATATAGCGCCATTAGATATGGAGCTATATGTGTCTTGTTTAGCCTATAAATAATGGGGTCATTGTAGTTATTTTGTGTGCTAAAAATTTCCCCCAAGAAATATTTCATTAAAAGTAAGTAAGGTTTTTATTATAAGCAAATAGTTCACAAATGGCTCAACCTGGTCGTCCACCAATTTGCTTATGTGGAAAACCATGCATGATGGATTGTGGGTGGGAAGGTGCTAACGTTGGACGCCGCTATTGGTGCTGTATGAACAAGTTGTACAAGCAACCCGACGAACCTACTTGTGAATTTGATGAATGGGCTGAGGAACCATGTTATCAGGAAAGCTACAGGGATAGATTACAGGAATTTCATAATATGTTGTTATACCAGCATAGAATACAAAAGGAGGGAGATAGAATTATTACAGAAATGAGGGAGAAACTGAAGGAGGTGGAAGATAAAAAATGGAGAGCAGAATGGAATTGTGAAGCACACAAGGAACGCAACGAAAAATATAAACGGGAACTTGCGGAGGTGAAGGCGAGAGTGAAAGAGTTAGAAGAAGAAAAAGAACAAATGGAAGAACGATTTAAGTGGTTGGAGCGAAGAATAAATGACAACTGAGGATGGAGCATTGACGTGTATGTGTTTAGTGTCATTTTCATATGTCATGTATTTTTATTATGTTGGCCTGTTATGTTTGTGTTTGTGTTGTAGTAATGTTTTCCTTGTTTGTTGTACTAAATTTTATTTTAATTTAAGTGGAAGTTAAGTTTAAGTTGTTGTGTTACTATACCAAAAACTATAAAACGAAATGAGAACTAAAAAAAGTAACTGTCATATTCGACTAAATATTGTTGTTAATGTACAAAAAATATTATTTACACCAAAAAAACAAAAATATGGAAGACCGAATCAATGTGTCCCGCATCCGGTGTATCTCAAAGTAGCCGTTGGCCTGAGGCGCATCCCCTGCCGCCCAGGTACGCTATCAGGATCATCATCATCAAGTCGTCTCCTTATGGCCGGATGCGGCACAGGATGACATGTATCGGTGGTATTGTCAGCTCCAGTAGAAGGCTACATAATAATATGAAACTTAGTATAGAAAACTACATAACAATTCACAAAAATTTATATTGTCTTACCATAATCGTGTCTGGATCCTGAATGTAGTCATCTGTCGCAGCATCGTATGAAGCCTAAAAAAGTAAATTAATAAAGTTAAAACAAAATAAATAAGTTATAGTAAAAACAGTAATAAAATTAATACTAATAAACTCATACCTACGCATGTGATGAGCTGCCATAACTCAGTCGGTGCCCACTATCAAAATCTCGGATCGGTCGAGACTCATCAGTGGTAGGCGGGCCAGGAAAATATCTACCCAACTCCACTCCTTGAAAATCCGAGCCCATGATCAAGAATTGACCCGATGGGGTCACCTGCGATGTCCCTGGAGTGTCATAAATGCCAAGGCTATAAGACGGCATGTCGGTCTCATGCATGCCACCTCCCATATCAGCAGCAACATCATCAGTAAGATCCTCAAAGCCCCCTTGTTGGGGACCTCCTCTCCGCCCATGACCACGTCGTCCAACACCAGCAGGTCGTCGTGGAGCAACAACAGCTCGTCGGCCACCACCCCGTGGCATACCACGACCTCGCTGGTATGTGGCTGGGTCAACATAATCTGGCTGGTGCGCCAAACGTTGATCCGATCGGCCTCGCTGCAGTGTCTGGGCAGCCACATCCATTAAGCGACGACTATAGTCCTGCATGATCACAGGGTCGTGGACATAACTCTGCATCTGCTGCCCCATACGATATACGGTATGCAATCCAATCGCCTGCACAAAAGTTTTTAATATAAACTACGTATTTGACTAGAAATTACTATTAAAGTAATTGATAATAACAGAAAACATACCAGAGCCTCATGTCTCCCGGCGTATGAGACGTATCGACCATCTACCTGATGAACTGGGTTCTCGATAAAAAGTCGGGAAACAGTGTGGTATCATGCCATATAAACTTCGATAGGAAAGTGTTGCGGAGCTGGGGTCAAGTCCCCTCGGCTGTCCCAAATACCCAACTGCGCTGTCAGCCACTCAATAAATGTGTCGTCCACTCTCATCCTATCATCTCTCTCATAATGTAAAGGATCCCATGCAGACTGAGTCGGTATAGACTACGAAAATCCAAACTGACGAAATACTCGCTCTGAGGCATGATGCTCAACAATATCGAGGCACGTGAGAGGGACGGAAGCCCTCCAAATATGGCGACCGTGCGTGCAATACGCTGGCAGGGTACCTATCAGCTCTTCGCTGTACGGCGTCCAGATGAACTATCAAATAATAACACAAACCGTTAGTATGCGCAACACCTAGTTAAAAAATAATTGGTAAGTTTAGTTAGATATTCACCTGTGCATCCTCCAGAAAATCCAACACATCCCTACAGAAGGGGAGATTATGATGGCCATGATACTCTCGTGCAAGTCTACGACGCAATACCCACCTACAAGCTAGAGGGAGATCAGGAATATGTACATTAGCCGGTAGCTGTGGTAGATGTGGCCGAAGTTGCAGAAATCGCTCCCACACCCAAACCTAAAACAGAAAGTTGACGTAAAGATTAACTATAACTAGGTAGAATTGGAACTAAACGACAAATTATTTGAATAAGTTGTCTCCTGTAGAAGTGGCAGAAAGCCAGAAACGTCTCTCTGTGTGCCCATGGATGCCCGGCACATCTGCCTGTACAAAAAAGATAGGACAACACCACCCCAGCTGTAGCTGACTGTATCATCAAAGTCCGCAATATGATGCAGAAAACGAAGGCTCACTAGGTTCCCTGAAGTGTTCGGGAACAAGACCCCCCAAAATAGAAGGAGCAACAACAGCCTCGTATATTGCTCCATATCCACCTCCGCTGAGTCGTCGGTGATAGTATCGTGGATCTGCACCAAGTGGTCTCTAATGGGGACCAACTGCATACGACTACTCCCAATTGCTACATCTAGGTCCTCGGACCTGAAGCCCGTGAGCCTGTGCAGCATATCCATATATGAAGCCCGGTTAAAATATCTCATGTTCCCAGGCAGTAAAACTGGCAAGCCATCGGTGGACAGGCCATATAAAATCTCGACGTCCTGGAGTGTGATGGTGGCTTCGCCGATGGGCAGATGGAAAGTGTGCGTCTCTGGTCGCCACCGCTCAATCAACGTCGTGATCAAAGCATAGTCGAGCTGTATCCGGCCAATGATAATGATCCTATATAATCCCATCTCCTCCAAGTGATGGACCACACGGGGATGTAGAACGCGGGGAGGAGTCAAAAACTCCCACAATAAATCCACTCTCCTGCCCCGAAAAGTCTGCGTAAGCAACTCTCCCCCCCCCCCCATATATGCTCGGATCTATGCTGGGGCTGTAGGGGTAGTAGCTCCGACGTCCGAGGGCCGGGATGTATAGGTGCATCCATGTCGTCAACTGCAAATTCATAATTTTTAATAACTATCATTAAAATTTATGTGTGTTTTTATAATTTAAATTCATATTTTTTAATAACTTAATTGTAAAAATTATATATATACTTATGGGTTTCGTGCCCAGTGGTACCAAACTATCATTAATAATTTTATATTTTTTTAATAATTTTTATTCATATTTTTTAATAACTTAATTTTAAAAATTATATATATATATATAATTTTTATAATTATGGGTTTCGTGCTAGAATTTCTGAAGCTTAGTGGTACCAAACTATCATTAATAATTTTATGTTTTTTAATAATTTTTATTCATATTTATTTAATAACTAAATTGTAAAAATAATATATATATATATATATATATATATTTATAATTATGGGTTTCGTGCTAGATTTTCTGAGGCCCAGTGGTACCAAACTATCATTAATAATTTTATGTTTTTTTAATAATTTTTATTCATATTTTTTAATAACTTAATTGTAAAAATTATATATATATATATATATATATATATATATATATATATATATATATATATATATATATATAATTTTTATAATTATGGGTTTCGTGCTAGATTTTCTGAAGCTCAGTGGTACCAAACTATCATTAATAATTTTATATTTTTTTAATAATTTTTATTCATATTTATTTAATAACTAAATTGTAAAAATAATATATATATATATATATTTTATAATTATGGGTTTCGTGCTAGATTTTCTGAGGCCCAGTGGTACCAAACTATCATTAATAATTTTATGTTTTTTATAATTTTTATTCATATTTTTTAATAAATTAATTGTAAGAAATATATATATATATATTTATAATTATGGGTTTCGTGCTAGAATATAAGATAATTAAATAATTACTACATAATACTACGCTACAAGGCTCTACATTTTACTACGCTAAAGGGGTCTACGTTTTACTACGCTAAAAAGGTCTACGTTTTACTACGCTAAAAAAGTATACATTTTACTACGCTAAAAAATAATCTAAACTAAACGGCATAAAAACACATAAATATACATGAGGATATTAACAAACACATTTTTTAGACTAATTTACATATTTTTATACAACACTAAAATTAAATCCGGATAAAATTTAACATGCTAGTTTCGGAAAAAATAAACACAAACCGAAATAGAACACATACAAATCAAGTAATATGCATTGTTATAAAAGTTTCAACTTAAAATAAATCGAAATACCTCGATTTAGAATTTTCGAAATGTAGATAGATCGAAATTTTGACTCCGGAAGAGTGAATCCACAATAACACGAAGCTCTACTCGACAGTGGGACCACAAATATTAAACTTTTATGTGACGGGGGGACCCAAATTTTATTTTATTTTTTTAAAAATGGGGGCAGAATCAGTGGTGGTGGTGGTGGTGGTGGTGGGACCAGAAATGAAAATGAGGGAGATGGAACGAAGAAGAAGAAGATGGAGGATTTGTATTAAGGGGTATAGCGCCACTATTAATGGCGCTATGTCTTCAGGTAATATACATATAGCGCCACTATTAATGGCGCTATGTAAGTTTGTCAGTATAACGCCACTAATAGTGGCGCTATACAGTAACGGTACAGTTAACGTTACTATATAGAGCCACTATTAGTGGCGTTATATATACTTTGGTAACTTTTTTTTTACACTTATTTGAGTATTTTTAGTAAAAATAAACCATATTTTGGTTCCGCACTCGTGCAATAAGCATGAAGAAAAAGTCCAACCAATAAAAATGAATTTGGTTGTCGTTTTTTATTTTCCCCATTTTTTCCAAAGACTTTTTAGATGCATTATACAATTTTGGTCAAAAACATCACTTGAATTTATTTGAAAGGAAAAATTTATCAATCAATAGTACTCTTTATATGGGGCTCGTGGAGGGTGGCTAAGTTGATGGAGAAGAACTAGAGACGGCGGCGACGAGAGTGTTTTTTTCTAAAGACAGTTTTCTTTTGTGTGGCTTAAAATGCTTTCTTTTATAACTTAAAGGCCATATGGTTTTATTTCATTTGTTATTTTGTTGTGTTATCACGGGTGAAGTTCACGCGATCTATTTGTTTACGAGCTAGTAATGAAAGGGGTTTAATAAGCACATTCTAAGTAACATGAAGTGTTAAAAAGGCAACACATAAAGTGTATTGGGTAAAATTGATTAGCGGCGACAGATAGATGAATGATGAGATGACACAGACAAGAGATGAGCCAGCGGAAGGCTGGTACCGGTTACAAATATGTAACCACTGGGTAAGTTCCGAAGATAGGCAAAACCGAGGACAGAGATTTGAAGGGGATACATCGGTTGGGAAAGGAGAGCTTGATTTGAGGATTTTAACTCCCTGAATAAAGCTATAAATAAGAGAATTTGTATCCATTGAATGACATAATATATTTTGTACGCAAAGCTAAAATGAGCTCTTATTCTATCAAATTGCTCTCTTTACTTTATTCTTAGTATTGTTCTTGCTATTGCTATCAGAAAAGCTAAACTCATAGCCACACCGTATTTTCCTTAAATTATTTTTATAATCTTACTTCTGTTCTTATTTATTTCATATTTCTGGATCAAATTAATTGATGTGTCTATAAACCACGTAACAAATTCAACTATATCATTTTACGGGTAAATAGTTTGGCGCCCACTGTGGGACATATACAATTGTATAATTACTTCGATCCATTCATCTGTTATTAACAAAGTTTTATTATTTTCTGTTTGCAAAAAAAAAAAATCAGATATGGCGGCTAACGATGTGAACAATTCCTATAATGTTGGAGCACCTAACGAACTTGGGGATATATTGTAGCGTGATGATTCAACTAGCGAAACTCACTAAGAAGGAGATGAAACAATTCCAGTTCGCGAAGGTCAAAATTCTCGTCATGTGAGAAGTCCAACTCCTGATGATGCGGATGACAAACACGTTGTTGAAACGATCAAAATCTTGAGAGAGCAACAAAGGAAAATTATGAATCACCTCTCAAGACAAGATCGGGTGATGACAGAATTGAAATAGACGCTTTCGGTTGCTTCCAATAACTCTAATGGAGGAGTTCGTATTCCTCCCAGCATCCCTGCAAATCAAACATTTCAAAGAACCGGTAACGATGCTCCAAAGGAGGAGTTCAATTTGAATGAGGCAGGTGGTACAAATAGTGGATTTGGGAACGATCACAACGCCAATGATCCTTTCAAGACCGAGCTCATGAGATTCATGAAGGAGATGAATGAACAAATGGACCGAAACGCTAAAGAATTCCATGTTCGGATGGATCAAATCCTGGGAGCATCACCGGTGCTAAAGGGACCGAACTCCAAGAAGTATATACAGTTGCCGTTCAAACTAAGTGCAGTCCCAGAGTTGATTCTAAAAAGATTTAAAGATGTCAGATATTCCGAAGTATGATGGGACTTCGGATCCGCAGGAGCATATCACGACTTACACTACGGCTGTAAAGGGGAATGACTTTGTTCAGCATGAGATCGAATCCATTTTCTTGAAAAAATTTGGCGAAACCCTAACGAAGGGTGCTTTAACTTGGTATTCTTTTTTACTGAGCATTCTATTAATTCTTTTGAAATGATTGTAGATTCTTTTATTAAAACTTATGCTGGGGCAAGAAAAGTCCAAGTAAGAAAGGCGAATATATTTAGAATCGCCCAAGGAGAATCCAAACTATTGTGAGAGTTCATGATCCGACTTCAGAAGGAAAGGATGATGTTGTCGACAATACCGGACGAGTGGGCAGTTGAAGCGTTTACAAAGGGTCTCACCCTATTGAGCTCTGATGCCTCTAGGAAGTTGAAGGAATGCTTGTTAAAATTTCAGGCAACCACATGGGCACATGTCCACTATCGCGACAAGTCAAAGATTAGAATAGAAGATGATCAACTAAGTTCCTCAGTGTCTTCCAAAGGACATAACCGTGATCGAAATCAGGAAAGGTTTAAAGTTGATGTTGATGCAGATCAGAGATCTTCTAGAGGTCGTTTTCAGCCTTATGAAAGGACCAATGGGCGAGGAAATAAAGATTTTTAGTCATCAGATAAGTTTGCTTCCGATAGAAGAGTGGATCGTGGTCGGAGTAGCAGAGCTTTACAGGAAAAAGAAGTATCAGGGTACCGAGATTCAGCGCATTCCCAGTTATCTGACTATAACTTTAACATCAGTTTAATAGAGTTGGTGTCGGCTATGAGAAATATTAAGTAGGCTAGGTTTCTGAAACCAATTCAATCAGATCCTAGTTAGAGAGATCCTAATTTATGGTATGAATTTCATGGAACACATGGTCATAGTACTGGGGACTGCCTGCACGTACGCGAAGAGGTTGCAGCGTTGCTGAAGAATGGTCACCTTAGAGAATTTTTAAATGATTGGGCCAAAAATAATTATGGGAAAAATTGAGACGTTGGGAAGCCAGCTAAACCGGATGCAGGGTCACCTCGTATAATGATAAAAATGATTTTTGGTAGTGACGAGGTAAATGGGGTGACATTTTCAGTAGTAAAGAAGACGAAGTTATCGATTACTCATGTAAAGGGATCCGAGAAGCTTCAGAAGATGACATCACTTTCACGGAAAATGATGTTGATGTGCTTTTCTACCACATAATGATGCTTTGGTAATATCTCTTAATGTTTTAGATTTTAAAACTAAATGTGTGTTGGTTGATCCAGGCAATTTAGTCAATATCATACAATGGAGAGTTTTAGAGTAAGCAAAGTTAACTGAAAACATAGTTCCGGTAATAAAGCTTCTGGCCGGGTTCAGCTTAACAAGTGTAACGACCCGAGGAGAGATTCTACTGCCCAAACATGTCGAAGGCATATCGAAGACCATTCTTTTCGAAGTGGTAGATGGCGACATGGAATATAATGTGATCCTTGGAAGGCTTTGGATACATGAAATGAAGGTTGTGCCGTCAACTTATCATCAATTGCTGAAATTTCCCACGCTGAAAGGAGTTAAGCAGATCAGAGGAGATCAACCGGCTACAAGAGAGATGAACGTAGTTACCTCGTCTAGTAGCAAGGGAAAAGAGATAAGCAAATAGAAACTACAGAAGTCAGTGCCCTCTTTAACCCAGATAGAAGATAATGGAGAAGAGGAGTCATCATATTTTTATCAGGTATTGAGGTCTTTTCAGGTACAGGAGAAAATGGATGTGACCAAATCAACCGTTGAAGAGCTCGAACAAGTGGCCTTGTTCAAGGAGTTCTTAGAAATGAGATTCTATTTGGGAACGAGGTTGAGTCCCGAACTCAGATCAATAATTATAGATTTTCTAAAAGCCAACGTTGATTGTTATGTATGGTCGCATTCAGATATGATAGGTATCCCATTGGAAGTGGTTATCCACAAGTTGAGTTTGGACCCTAACTTCCCTCCGGTAAGGCAGAAGAAACGACCGATAACAGAGGTCAGAAACAGGTTTGTCAAAGAAGAGATAACCCGGTTACTAAATATAATTTCAATTCAAGAGTCCCTGATTGGTTAGCTAACGTAGTGGTAGTACCAAAGAAGAATAATAAATTTAGAATGTGTGTAGATTATAAAAATTTGAATAAGGCAAACCTTATGAATTCTTTCTCATTGCCAAACGTTGATCAAATGATCGATTCTACGGCCGTGCATGAGTTAATGAGTTTTCTTGATGCATATTCTAGGTATAATCACATTAGGATGCACGGAAAGATCAAGAAAAAATCATGTTTATCACAAATTTTGGCACATACTGATATAATGTTGTCACGACCTCAATTTCCCTTAGTAGGATGTCATGACGGCACCTAGTCTAACAAACATGCGAAAGTGAATGAAAACAATAATCTAAAATCTCAAAACTTAACAACATATATATAAAGGGAAATCTCTACAGGTCCAAGTGTATACAATAGCCCAAAACCCGGCATAATACAAGTCACAAGCTCTATGACCAAGCCAAATCATCCATATACAAATGTGTCTAATACGGAAGGAAAATATAAAAAAGGATAGAATTGGACTATGAGGCCTGCGGACACGGACAAGTGTACCTTGAAGTCTCCAAATGTAAAGTTAGCTTGCTAGTATCGGGACTGATAAGATGTACCTGGATCTACACAAAAATATGTGTAGAAGCGTGGTATGAGTACACCATAACAGTACCCAGTAAGTGCCAAACCTAACCTCGGTAGAGTAGTGACGAGGTCAGGTCTAGGCTCTATTGGAAATAATAGAAACTAGGACGAAACATATAACAATACAATGATAATGACAATGGAAACAAAACAAATAAGGAATCAAGGCAGATAATACAACAGGGAAGAAAATAAGGATTGACATGTTAAGGAAACAAACAACCAAGACAAGTACAACAAATAGAGAAAGATCATCAAGGGCCACTACCGAGGTACAACCTCGTAGTCCTAAATCACAAAAGTAACTCACAATCTTTCCTTGTATCACCGCCGAAGCCTTTACATTTAGTTTTGGAAATTATTTTTTTTCGAAATAGCATCCCGTGTTTTAGCCCACCTTATCACACCGCATGACTTCTAGTAGTTCCCCTACTAGCCACGCGTATCAAGCCCATATTATCTCACCGCATGCGTTTCAACACCCAGACCTTATACCACCGCATGCGTATCAATATCACAACGTGTCACAATTTGCACCTCAAGTGCCCAATATCACAACTTGCTAGAAAAGTCAAACAGTAATAGAATTTCACAATAAGGAGCCCACGGCTCAACCACAATGTACAAAAAGTCTCAACAGTAACAACCGGAGAGTAACTCAATAAAATGATATTTCTCGACTTACAATTTGCCTCGACAGGAACCACAACATTTGCAACTCAATACCAAATTCAACAATAAGACATTCCAAGAATAAAAATTTCAAATAAAGAATTCAACAGTTAAATAATGAATACGGAATAAAGGAAGCAAATACTTCAACTAAAAACGTAGGACAATTTGCAAATAAGAGATAAGACAAGTAGACATATGAAATTAGACTAAATATGATGACTATAACATGTTAAGGCAACTCAATTAAAGCGTGAAAGGAAACTACACAGCTAAAAACCGGAAATTTCAATATTTAGCCCATGTCATGCTCGTCACCTTGCATATACGACTTTCACATATCACAATTATCAAAATAATACCAAATCCTAAGGGGGATTCCCCTACACAAGGTTAGATAAGTCACTTACCTCAAACCACGCAAAATCAATCAACTAGAAGGCATTTCTCTCGATTTTCCAACTCCGAACGACTCGAATCTAGCCAAAATAATTTCATACTATAAATATAACTATAGAAAACTAATTCAAAAAATAAAATTACGATCTTTGCAAAGAATTGAAAAATCGACCCAAAAAGTCATCCTGGACCCGCGTCTCGGAACCTGACCAAAATTACCAAAATCGAACATCCATTCGATTTCGAGTCCAACCATACAAGAATAATCCAAATCCGACCTCATTTTTCCTTTCAAAACTCAAAAATTTAGCCTAAGAAGTTCTATCACTTTTCCCCAATTTTTCCAACTTGAATCCCTAATTACATAATAAAAACAATGATAGATTCGAGTAATTTAACCAAAATCGAGTTAGGAATCCTTACCCTAATGATCTCTCTGAAAATACCTTGAAATTTCACCTCAAACCGAGCTCTCTAAGTCTAAAATGTGAATTATGGAATAAACCCTCGTTTTAAACTTAAGTTCTGCTGCCTAGTTATTTACCTATTGTGATCGCGGAATCCATTCGCGATCGCGTAAGAAAATTTCGGCCCAGCTCAAATTTACTCTCCGCGATCATGTAAAGGCACTCACAAACGTGATTAACAAGCAGCCTCAACATTGCGATCGCATCCCAGGCCACGCGATCACGTAGCACAACTACCTCAGCTCCCAGCTTCGCCATTCCTTCTTCGCGAACGCGACCACCTTCACACGTTCGCGATTCACTGCAAGCCAAACCTTCGTGATCGCATACATCCTTTCACGATTGTGTAGAGAAAAATTTCCCCAGTGCCAAACTACTCTCCGCGATCATGTTTATCCACTCGCGATTGCGTATAAGGAAACTAAAAGCACCAGATTAAACAATCTTCAATGTTCCTAAATGCGCCGAACATGATCCTAATTACACCCGAGGCCCCCGGGACCTAAACCAAACATACCAACAAGTCCTAAAACATTATACAAACACACTCGAAGCGTCAAATCACATCAAACAACAATAGAATCACGATTCATGCATCGATTCAATCCTAAGAACTTATGAACTTTCGAATTCCAAAACTAATGTCGATTCCTACCTAAACAACTCCGATTGACTTCAAATTTTGCACACAAGTCATAAATAACATTACGGACCTGTTCTAACTTCCGAAATCGGGATCCAACCTCGATATCAATAAATTAAAGTAAACTCCCGATTAAACTTTTCAAAATCTTCCATTTTCCAACTTTTGCCTATTTACGACGAAACGACCTACGAACCTCTAAATCAACATCCAGAGCTATCAGAACGATCAAAACTCCATTCCGAAGTCATCTTCACACAAGTCAAACTACGGTCAACTCCTACGACTTAAACCTTCCAACTTAAGGACTATGTGTCCTATTTCACTCCGAAACTCACACGGAACCAAAACCAAACACTGCGGCAAGTTACATAACCAAAAATGACAATAGAGGGAGCATAAATTAGGGGATCGGGGCTAAAATACTCGAAACAACCGGCCGGGTCGTTACATCCTCCCCCTCTTAAAACAAACGTTCATCCTTGAACGAGTATAGAGACATACCTGAAGTGGTGAAAATATGAGGATAACGGCTACACATATCATGCTCGGTCTCCCAAGTCGCCTCCAAGACTGGTTGACCCCTCCACTGAACCTTCACTGAAACAATGTTCTTTGACCTCTACTTTCGAACCTGCCTGTCCAAAATGGCCACCGGCTCCTCAACATAAGACAAATCCTTGTCTAATTGGACTAAGCTGAAATCAGACACATAAGACGGATTGCCGTGATACTTCCGGAGCATAGAAACATGGAATAGTGGATGAACTACAGCTAGACTAGGTGGTAGTGAAAGTCTGTAAGCCACCTCTCCAATCCTCTCAAGAATCTCAAAGGGTCCGATATACTAGGGCTCAGCTTGCCCTTCTTTCCGAACCTCATAACACCCTTCATGGGCGAAACCCGGAGCAAGACCCACTACCCAACCATGAATGCAACGTTGCGAACCTTCCGATACGCATAACTCTTTTGTCTGGATTGGGATGTGCGAAGACGATCTTGAATTAATTTAATCTTTTTTCAAAGCATCCTGAACCAAGTTTGTACCCAATAGCCTAGCTCACCCGGCTCGCACCAACCCACCGGAGACTGACATCGTCTACCATACAAAGCCTCAAACGGGGCCATCTAAATGCTCGACTGGTAAATATTTTTATAGGCAAACTCCGCAAGCGGCAATACCTGATCCCATGAACCCCCAAACTCCACCACATACGCATGAAGCATGTCCTCCAATATCTGAATAGTGCGTTCGGACTGTCTGTCCATCTAAGGGTGAAATATTGTAATGAACTCCACCCGCGTGCCTAACTCATGTTGTACGACCCTCCAGAATCATGATGTAAGCTGCATACTCTAGTCAGAGATGATAGATACCTGCACGCCATGAAGCCTGACAATCTCGCGAATATAGACGTTGTTGATATCCAATTTTTCCCTATATATTTTCAATATGCAAAATAACTTCAAAATGATATATATATATATATATATATATATATATATATATATATATATATATATATGCACATGTAAGCATATCCAAGTGTTTTATTATTTTCTATAATTTTTAAAGGTTTTTAAATCAATTAATTTCCCTTTTTTATCTATAAAATTCCAATAATTACTTCCAAAATTATTATTTTTTGGTAATTCATCTATTGAATTTTCAATTTTATGCCAAAATATAGCTAAGATAATTTTTACAATTTTATTTAGTATTTTTTAAAGCTAATTGCATATAATTGCAATATTAGCCATTTTAAGGTTTAATTGTGTTCTACGTTCATAAAATTAAGCCCTGCATTTTTAAATTGTTAATTGTATATTATAAATCATTTTAGTGCTTTCAATTTATTTACTATTTTTATAATTTAAAAAGGTGAAAATTGGTTATTTAAATAACAACCCATTTATATTTAAATTCTAGCCTAAATTGAACCCCAAATCAGACCCAATTTCCCCGACCCAATTTCATTTAAACCCGACCCCTAACCCTATTTAACCGGCCCAACCCGGATCCCCTACCTACCCTCTTTAATCCAAGCCGTTGATCCTTCATATCAACGACCAGCGTTCACTCTTACCATTTTTAACCCTGAACGACCCCTAAACCTAATTCATTTTTCACCACCCGCCGCCTCTGAATCCCTTCCCTCTTAATTCTCTCTACAACCCCACATAAACCCTAGCCGCCTCCATCTAATTTCACCTTAATCCGCCTTAACCCCTGCCTAATCCATGGCCTCTCATGGCCATTTGAGATGTGTATCAGCCTCCTATGGCTCCTGGGTGTTTGTTTCTGTGGTTTCATGGCCAAACCTCGAAGGAATCATGTCCAATCCTTGCTTAACTTCTGTTCATGGCCTTTCTCCGGCCATCCATGACCTTCCTCCGGCCATTCATGCCCTTTCAAGGCAGATCCTTGACTTTCCTGGTTAGATCAGTAACTCTCAAGGTCTTTCTCATCTTTTCTGGATTTTCCAAAACCCTAATCTTTAAGATCTTGCAATTTTCTTCAGATCTATCTTAGATTTGTGTTTACTACAAACTTCTTAAGTGCTTTATCGAAGGTTCTTCCTTTTCTTTCAAAACGACTCTTCATTTTTCGATGATTAGGGTTTTCCTTTAAGTTTTTCAAAAGAACTCTTCTCAGATTTTAATGTTGTCTGTGATTTTGCTATGTTTAAAACAGTTTGTTCATGTTGCTCTTCTATCTATTTTAGCATGTTAAAAACCCTAGTTCCCTTTTGGTTTTATCCGAGTTCTGAAATTGTTTGCTTAAATGTGTGCTTATTTTAAGTTCTTCATCTATGACTCTCTTCTCCTTGTTTGACTTATCTGATTTGAGTTCTTATCACTTCTTAAACTCGACTACTGTTGAAGCCCTAATTTCTTAGAAGTTTTGCCTCACTTGTTACTGCGAGACCTTTACTTGTTTCTAATTCTCATTACCTGTTACTATGCTCTTCTTCATTGTTGATTCTATGTGACTACTTGACCTACTTGACTACTGTGCTTCGAATATTTTCTTGCTACTGAACCCTAGGTTACCCCTACTACTACTGTATGTTTGTATTGCTTCTTTTTGTCAACAAGTTTAACTCTGCATGCTTGTTCATCCCTTGCTATTTATATGGTGAAGTGCAAAATCATGTTCCTTTCTTGATTGATCTTGATTTCCTCGGTCTTCCGACTAATTGTAAAAGGTTTTCTTATGAGCCCTAATTTTTACTCATCTGTTTAAAATTAATCGATTCCTTTCCTTTACTGTGATGTTTTACCTTGCTGAATCCTTTCCAAAAATAAGCTTATTTTGTACTTAGACTTGGTTATTTACTTCATACTTTTACTGTCCCCTTATATGGAATTAATCAATATGTCCCCAAACTGATTTTTTCCCTTAATTAAACCTGTTACTACTCGTTAAATAGTGATTCCTTAATTAAAGGGAATCACTTGTGTTAATTGATTCTGATTGTGATTATTTCCATGTTTGTGTTTAAGACTTTACCTCTTTTTCACTCGTTTTCAAAACTATAGTACTCACCCCCTCTTCTTTCAAAGACACGAACAATTTGTGTTCAAGAACACACACTTACACTCAAAACTATCTCTCTTTTCTCTACTACTACTTGTGCTACTGCTTTTGTCTAGCCGGCTAAAAACCAAGGCTAGACTGTGAAATTTTTCTTACTTTTCCTTTCTGCACTTTGCTTCTCTACTGGTATGTCCTAGTTAATTTTCAAGCATCAACAACAACATGTTTCTTTAATTGTTCCAACTTCTCTCATTCTTGTCTACTTCTGTGTATGTTTCTGCAGTCAAGTTACATTAATAACATGCTAAAATATGTTCCCTTCCCCTTTTAAATTAATGCTCTCATATGTGTATAAATCCCAAACCTCATATCCCCTCTATGTGTTTGTGTTCCTTTGGTTGGTTTGTGGCCATGCCAGCATCACCTATTACTGTGCATGACCAAACCAGACCCCTGCTAGGTCATGTGCTTACAAACAATATATTCCCAAAACCCCTTTGACCCCTTTTATGACTATTAATTCTGTGTTTTGATCATTACCCCAACTGATTTTAAACACTTCTGCTACTGATTATCTTCAACAAATGGACTTACCAGTCCAGCTTTAAACTAACTCTTTTTTTAAAACTGTGTGTTCTGCATTTCCACCATATTCTTAGAACCTATGTTCTGCCCCTATTGTGTGAGCCTTGCCTTGGGACCCTTGAGCTCCCTCTGAACTTGGACACATAAGGGCTGGCCTTTCCACACTACACTCATTTCTGTCTGGTTATGCAAACCTGGGTATAAGCACTGCCCAGGGTCCCTTGAGGCCCTTAGGGAACTTTGACACACCCAGGTCTAAGAAAGGCTTTGAAACAACATGGGCATTTGAAGTAGTTTATTCCATAACTTAGAGAGGAAGTCAAGAATCAGGCTTCTTATGGTTGTAACTTCTTATTTTTGCACTTTTCTGATGTAATTTAGTCATTTTTGGTCTGTAATAATTTGTAACAAATATTGGGGTTGGCTAGTGAAAAGGGATGGGGTGATTATGCATGCTTTAGCTATTAGAAGGGTAGATAACATGTATATAGGATCTGTTTAATAAATTATGCATGTTTTACTTCCACACTTAGACACCATGCCTATAGGGTCTAAATGGCTATAATCAGACATCATGCCAACAAGGTTAAAATCAGCTTTGAAATTAGACGTCATGCCTATAAGATCAAAAAAATCAATTTTCATAGAAATCATGCCTATAGGAATTTCGATGTGATCAAATGAATCTTGCCTGCTTCACTTCATGTTCAATTAGATATCATGCCTATAGGACCAAAATCAGCCTTTAATACTTAGATACCATGTCTGTAGGAATTAAAATCAGCTATAATAGAGATCATGTCAATAGGATCTAAAACCAGTTTAGTTAAAAAATCAGGTTGACTCGTACTGTTCTGAATCAGTTTAAATAACCTGCTATTTTAAATTAATACGGTTAGAAAGCATGCCTATAGGATCCAAATTGCTCGTTTCAAATTGTTTACTGTTTACTACACCCCTAATCACTAATAGATATCATGCTCACTACTGCCTAGGAAAGCCTTAGGTAATAATGATAAAACTGAATTCGCCTTTGTTTAATTAGCACTGCGACAACCAGCAGGCATGCCTGATTTGGACTTCTTATCTGAGTTATGTAATAAATGGTCCTGCTTCAACAATTAAAACACCCTGCGTTAGTACTTTAAATTCTGACCCCAATAGTGTTTAAGTCATGCTATTCATATGCATTGTCTGCGGAGGTATATATGAGCCTCTTAATTGTTTATGTGTTTCCCCTTTAAATGCAATCTTACATGTTTTGTTTGTCGCCTTAGCCTTTTACCTTTAAAACCTAAGAGTCAGCCTAAATCCTCCCTCTTATAGGAATAGTAATCCTAAATTCCTCCGGGACTGATAGGAATGGGACGAGTAATAGCATACAATAGAGGTCGAGACCAATCCGCGCTTTATTACCTTAACGGGGTGGGAATGGTAGATATGGATATGATGACTGGTGCGCTAATACCACGTGTATCCCCTCTTCTAAGGAGTGTCATACCGGGTATTGCATTGATGTGATCCATATTATAAACAAACCTAGGACTCCCCCCTTTTTATATTCTTAAGTATTTGTAAAACTATTACTCCTTTTTAAAATTCGCCTTTTAATGATTGTTTTCAAACTCTTATGTGTTTAAACTTAAATCCCTTACTATTTGAGCCTATACTTGTCTATTTGCTAACTGTACAAATTCACAAAACTGTCTGGCCGAGAACCATACTAGTGGATCTTGAGGGGTGCCTAACGCCTTCCCCTTAGGATAATTTCAAGTCCTTACCCTATCTCTGGTTATCAAACAAACTTAGAAATGAACCCTATAGGTGTCATAATGCACCTTAAATCATTAGGTGGCGACTCTTCAAAATGCAAACCCCGTTCCCAAAAGGAATGAGTTGTCTCATACCCAAAATGTCATAAACCCATTTTTCCAACGAAAAGGAGAGAAAAAGGGGGCGCAACAGCATGGCGACTCTGCTGGGGATACATAGGCTTTTACCACTTCAGATTTTTCTTATGAATTTGTACCTCCCCTTTATGTGCAATTACTTGCTTAATTCCTTTAAGCATTTAATTTCTTTTCAAAAGCAAAACTGACTTATCTTTTTTGTTTCCTTCCTTTATTGCTGCTTTAAATTATGAAATTGCTGTATTTATCGCTTTCTTAACGTGAAAATACGTGCCAACATGTTTTAATTATTGCATAATCATGCTCAACATCATATTCCACTCGTGCCAAACAAATACTAAAGCAACGCTTTTAATGAGTGGCTGCGTTCTTCCTATATCATTACCCCCTAAATTCGAAAAGGCATATTTGCGGTAAAACTAGTCGATCAACCGTGCAGTCGATAGTTTCATGCCTTCCCCCTTGAGTTGTCCGCTCAAGGGTACCAGTCTAAAACCTATAGAAACCTTAATCTAGTTAAAATTGTGCATGCATCATGGTCAAACCTAGTTGGTTCAGTTATGTTGTCCACATAATGATCTTTTAAGACAACCTTATCCAAAGTCCACTGGGTTTCCCTTGACCCAAACGGACATCACCATGTTCTGTGCATTTATTTGGAGAACTAAATGTTTCATACTAATTATTGGTATTAAATAGTCGAGTCTGGTGTGGGTAAGGGCCTAACCTTATTTGTCTTGCAGAAATGAGGCACGAAGTCCCTAGATTCGACATGGTCACCAACATCTACCCAAGACTGCTAAGCTGGTGGAAACATCTACACTCTAGTGACCAAACTATCGTCCGAAAATATCTGGGAAATCTGCCTTCCCTCATGGAGATCCAACCTAACAACAAGATCATAGAAGCTGACATACTGTTTTGGGATTTTGAAAGGCCTGTGTTCTTCTTTAGGGACAATGAAATGACACTCTTGCTAGAGGAGATAGGAGGACTAGCCGGTCTAGTATGGGAAACTCCGGGTCTGCTAATGCCTGAGAACCGCAAAGGCAGGGGTTTCCTCAAAATGATGGGTTTGAAAAAGAATCCATAATTGACATGCCTGAAGGAATCCTACATCCCTTTTGACTATTTGTATGAAAGGTACGATCACAACAAATCCTACCGTACCTACCCTGATGAGTTTGCCATCACATCCTTGGGGCACATCTATCGAAGGGTTTTTGTTTTCATGTTTTATTTCCTGGGGCTGATCGTGTTTCCAATGAAGAAAGGGAGAATCCATACCAGGCTAGCTATGGTAACTAAGACCCTAATAAAGGGGATTGGTGGGCAGCCATTCAGCATCGTGCACATGATCATTGCAGACATATATCGAGCCTTGGAGAAGTGTCAACGAGGAGCAAAACACTTCAAAGGCTGCAATTTATTACTCCAACTCTGGCTCATGGAACATCTCCAAAAGGGCGAATACCGACAAGAGATTCAACGAAGGGACTGGGATGATCACATCGATTTCCATCATCCAAAGCGAATGAATTACATCCCTGATATGTTCGCTCAGCCTGAGAATGCCGAAGGATGTGTTGAGCTATTTGACAATCTGACTGAAGAACAGGTTCAATGGATGTTCGAGTGGTTTCCGATCGAGGAGTTCATCATCCGATGCAGTGATGCACCTTTCCTGATACTGATTGGTCTGATAGGAACATACCTTTATGTCCCTCTCCGTGTTATGAGGCAAGCTGGTAGGAAGCAAGTTATACCCAGGGTCAACAAGATGAGTCATTTCTAAGCTGACTTCCAGAATAATGATATTCCTTACAAGTGCCAAGCTCAGCATATGTGGCACTGCAAGATCATAATTGAGGTGAGATACTATCGATCCAGACAAGTATCATGCTGGTTGCGCTCCTTTCTACTCAGATTGGTCGGAAGACAATCATGATGGTCTGGGCCAGCCAGGGTTTGTTCGAGGTCACAGGATTATAGATGAAAAGGCCGAGGCGCAGGTCAAGTACAACCAGCTGCGCAAAAGGATCCGTGAGTACGAAAGCGAACATCGTGAAATACAAGAGTCCAACCAGAAGCTGATTGAGGAATGGAAGGACATGGTTATCATTACCAACAAGTGGCTGGGATACTTGAAGCGAGGCATAGTGGAATTGGAGAGAAAAATTTTCAAGAGGGTCGAAGATTGTCAAAATGCTGAGGGACCGAAGGCGGACATCTAGCTAGAGCATACCTGTTGCTGGGACTCCGCGAGTTGGGAAAGCTGTTCGATGGAGCCAAGGATGTCGAATCTGGTAAAGGTCCTTCAAGGACCAAGTAGATAGGAGTTTACCTTTTCGCTTTATAAAATGTAATAAGGCCAATGGTTATTAGTGACTTTTATTTTCCTGTTTATTTAGTGTCAATTTGGGATTCGTCTTATTTTCTATCAATAAAATGAGGCATTTATCGTTCTAAGTTCTCCAAAACAATTTGTCGCTAGGCCTACCTCGGGCACAAAGAGGTTCCCAGATTAGGACGCGTTTTACATTCCGCAATATGTGTTTAAATACCGCAATGCTTTTTATAATCCGCACTAACTTGATTACCTTTTGTTTTATTTTCTGTTTAATTATTCCCCTCCCCAAAGGTTAGTTTATGCAATCTGGCATCATTATCTTATTCCACGAGATCCAGGGGCCCTCCACCCACTCCTCCTTTTAGTCCTGTCAGAAACAAGAATAAAGGCAAGATGGAAGATTTGAACAACGTCAGAAAGGAGAATCCAACTGAATGGGTAGAGGCCACTAATAGCCATGGTACTTAGGTTCCTAAGGAGAATGTATCCCAACTTGAACAGAAATTGCTGAAATTCCAAGAAGAGCTCGATCGGGTTTGGAATCTGGCAAGTCTATCATTTTCCCTCAGCACCCTAGATATCAACTTTCCCAACACTCAAAACCCTACACCTCCTCAAAATATCCCAAAGCAACAGAATCATCCCGCTACTCACCATCATACTGTTCCACCAAAGACCCAATGCAATACCTACCATATCCCAAACAACACTCCACTACTCATCCCAGAACCTCAAAACTCCACAAATGACCATTTCCACATCCACATAACAGGCCACCATAACACTCCTATCTACGTGGAGACCATGTCACACTCCACCCAACCTATCTCCAGCACGCCTGAGTCTAATAAAAAGGATCTGCTTATCAGGAACCTGGCTGAGGAGCTTAAGAAATTGACTAGCCGGATTCAAGGCGTTGAAGGAAGCAAGGGAATTGGGGGGTTGAACTATGAGGATCTTTGCATACAACCCGATGTCGAACTGCCCGAGGGGTACAAACCTCCTAAGTTTGAAATGTTTGATGGTACGGGTGATCCAAGGGTCCATCTGAGGACATACTGTGACAAGTTGGTTGGATTAGGGAAAGACGAGAGAATCCGCATGAAGCTGTTCATGAGGAGTTTGAAAGGAGATGCATTGTCTTGGTACATCAGTCAAGATCCAAAGAAGTGGTCAAGCTGGGTAGGCATGACGTCCGACTTTATAGACAGGTTCAGGTTTAATACAGAGAATGCACCTGACGTGTTCTATATTTAGAATCTAAAGAAGAAGCCTATAGAAACGTTTCGCGAGTATGCTACTCGCTGGAGGTCCGAAGCTGCTAAGGTCAGACCTGCCTTAGAATAGAAACAGATGAACAAGTTCTTTGTCCGGGCCCAAGACCCACAGTACTATGAGTGGCTGATGATGATTGAGAACCACAAATTCTCCGACATTATCAAATTGGGTGAAAGAATTGAAGAAGGTATAAAAAGCAATATGGTTACAAACTTCGAGGCCTTGCAAGCTACCAATAAGGATTTACAGTTCGGTGGTGTGTCTAAAAAAAGGGACGTGGGGGACATAATGGTTGCACAGAGGACCAAATCTCCCATCAAATACCAAACTTACCCAACACCTCCACTCACATATCAGCGAACTCCGAACTACCAAGCACCCTCACCCTCATACCAAGCTCCACCACCAACTTATCAGTCACCTCCACCTCCTACATATCAACCTACTTTACCCAGATACTCCCAACCCATACATGTCTACCAAACCTATAATTCTCAGCCATCCCACTATCAATCACCTTCTGCACGCCAAAACTTCCCTAGACCTCGGCCAAATTTCAATCTCAAACCTCCAAAACAATATACAGCCATTGCTGAACCTATTAACCAGTTTTATGAGAGACTCAAAGCCGCTGGTTATGTCACCCTCATCCCTGCTACAACCCCTGAGAACCCTTCTCAGTGGGTTAACCCAAACAAATCCTGTGCATACCACTCCAGCATGAAAGGGCACACCATCGATGAATGTCATTCCTTGAAAGACAAGATCCTGCCTTTAATCGATAACAAGATTATTGTGGCAGAGGAACCCTTTCCAAATGTCCGAAACAACCCTCTACCAGACCATAAGGGTGGAGGTATCCACATGATTGAAATAGAAGATGACAGGGATCCCGAGGGATCAATCGAGTTGATCGCATGAGGTGATGACCCAAAAAAGCCAATAGTTACCCTTAATCCGATCATAATCCAGATTCAACCTCTGAGGACGCGGAGGTGAATATGTCTGTGCCACTTGAGTTTGAAGCAACATCCTCTACAAAAACACCAGCACCAATTGAGGTTAAATTCGTGTCTCCGACAAATGCACCCGTATCATTTGAGGTTGCAGTTTTGCCACCCAAAGCACACGCTCCATTCAGAGTAAGGGTAGCCACGCCGATCCCAGTGGCGATGTCGACCATTACACCATTCCATACAAAGGATGTACCTTGGGACTATACAGCCGAGGCGAGGAGGAAAGGCAAGGTCAGGTTCGAAGAGACTATTGCAGCACAGGGTATGACGAGAACTGGTAGAGTCTATACCCCTGAACATCTAGCTGAGTCAAGCAAGCAGGCCTCTAATTGGCAACCCATTATTGAGATAGGTCCATACGACCTCTGGAGGAAAATATAGGCCAAGGAATACTCGGTCATCGACCAGTTGAACAAAACACCAGCGTAAATCTCTATTCTTGCTTTGCTGCAAAATTATGAGGCACACAAGAATGCTCTGTTAAGGGTAATAAGTGAAGCATACATGCCAAGTAACATCATTGGCGGGGATATGGCTAACATGGTAGGACAGGTGCTGGAGAGCCATAAGATCACCTTTCATGAGGACGAGCTGCCACCTAAAGGGTTGGGGCACGATAAGGCACTGCACATTACCGTGTAATGCGAGGACTATTTCATCACCAGAATCTTGATCAATGGAGGTTCCAGTCTCAACATTTGTCCACTGGTAACACTAAAGAAGTTGGGAAAAGGACTACACGAGATAAAAGATGGAGCTATCAATGTGAAAGCCTTCGATGGCTCCCAAAGGTCCACCATTGGTGAGATTATCCTATGCTTGCAAATGGGACCAATATAGTTCGATGTCGATTTCTAGGTGATAGACGTGTCAGCATCTTACAACTTACTCCTGGGACGGCCGTGGATTCATGCCGTTGGGGCCATAGCATCAATGCTGTTCCATGCAGTAAAATTCAAATGGAATCACCAGAAAGTGATCATTCACGGCGACGGTAGCAACCCTATATACAATCGCCAGACCATTCCGACAATCGAGGGAAGAATGAAGCTGGGTGGAGAGACTTACCATCGCATTGAATGAGTAAATGCTGTTGACAAGGACAAATGGTGGGATAACAAAATCGAGAGTATACTGGATTGGAGCGGGTACGAACCTGACAAGGGGCTCGACAAGAACCTCCAAAGAATCGCTAAGACCATAAAACTCAAGAAACATGGCACTACCTTTGGTTTGGGATATGATTACACATAGGAAGAATTCAACAACTGGTCGCCACCATAGAGTGGTCCTTATTATCCACTAGAGCAACCTATACCGCGTCTGGAGCAGACTTTACAATAGGCTGACATCATTTATGGGTCACACGAAGAAAAAGCACTTGCAGCAGTGAAGAATTTGTTCCGAGGAGACAATAATATGGACTGTTGTGTTGTTCTTGAGAAGGAGGGGAGGAAGGCCCTTCCATACAGGCTATGAGCAGAGGTGCACGCCTCAATAACTGGACCAACAGGACGACCAGAGCCCGACGAGCCTCGGGGTGGCAAGGCTAAAACAAACATCATTCACTGTTTTATTTACTAAATGATTTTCTTTTCGTATTTTTCAATTCCCGCAATAAAACCTTCAATGTTCAAAACAGTTATGCAATTTATCAAAGCATTTTTGACTTTTCTTATGAATCAACACTCATTACCGTTTTCTCTCATTACTTTACATATATAGTATTACTATTACTTATCTTGATGAACCAATGACTATGACATGCAATGAGGCAACGCAACAAACGTACATTGATTTAGAGGAAGATGACATACCCGATAAGATTGTTAGAGAAGTTGAGAACTATGAGAACAGACCTAAGTCCAACCTGGACAAGACCGAAATTGTTAACCTGGGAGATGTAGAAAACGTCAAGGAAACACGAATCAGCGTTCACCTATCGCCATCAGGAATGAAAGAATACGCAGAACTTCTAAAGGAATATGAGGACATATTCACCTGGTCGTATTATGACATGACTGGTCTGAGTACGTCTATTATGGCTCATAAGTTGCCAACCAATCTGACATGTCCGCCGGTAAAGCAAAAGCTCAGAAAGTTCAAGCCTGATATGAGTTTGAAAATCAAAGAAGAAGTCACTAAGCAAGTCAAAGCTAAGGTTCTCAGGGTAGTAGAATACCTGACATGGTTAGCCAACATCGTGCCAGTGCCAAAGAAGGATGGGAAGGTCAGAGTCTATGTTGACTACCGGCATCTCAACCGGGCCAGTCCGAAAGATTACTTCCCTTTGCCGAATATACACATCCTAATTGACAAATGCGCCAAGCATGTGTTGTAATAATTTGTAGATTGTTTTATTGGTTATCATCAGATCTGGATGGATGAAGAAGATGTTGAGAAAATGGCTTTCATTACGCCATAGGGAATGTACTATTACAAGATGATGTCGTTCCGCCTGAAGAATGCAGGGGCCACCTACATGAGGGCCATGTCTACCGTTTTTCATGATATGATACACAAGGAGATTGAGGTATATGTAGATGATGTCATCATCAAGTCCAAGAAGGCCACTGATCATATGGAAGATTCGAGGAAGTTCTTCAATAGATTACGAAGGTACAACCTGAAACTGAATCCTGCAAAGTGCGCATTTGGGGTTCCTGCTAGAAAATTGCTTGGGTTTATTGTGAGTCGCCGAGGAATAGAACTGGATCCATCAAAAGTCAAAGCTATTCAAGAACTACCACTGAGTCAAGTAGACCCTTATTACTCTACCTTGCAGTATTGGATGGAGCTTTCGGTTGCGTTCTGGGGCAGCATGATGAAACGGGGAGGAAGGAGCATGCCATCTATTATCTCAGTAAGAAGTTTATCCCGTACGAGGCCCGGTATTCTCTGTTAGACCGCACCTGTTGTGCTTTAACTTGGGTAGCTCAGAAGTTGAGGCACTACTTTTGTGTCTATACTAAATATCTCATATCAAGGATGGACCCCTTGAAGTACATCTTTCAGAAGCCCATGCCCACTAGCAAGCTAGCCAAGTGGCAAATTCTGTTAAGTGAGTTCGACATTGTTTACGTAACTCAGAAAGCGGTCAAGGGACAAGCACTAGCAGACCACCTTGCTGAGAATCCCATGGATGGAGAATACGAACCCCTAAAAATGTACTTTCCTGATGAAGAGGTATCATTCATAGGAGAAGACATTGCAGAACCCTATGACGGTTGGAGAATGTTTTTCGATGGAGCAGCAAATTTCAAAGGAATTGGCATAGGAGTTGTCCTAGTATCAGAAACCGGTCAGCATTATCCATTGTCCACCAAACTTAGGTTCCCGTGCACCAACAACATGGCCGAGTATGAAGCTTGCATCATAGGGCTCAAAATGGCCATTGACATGAATGTTCAAGAACTACTAGTGATTGGAGATTCAAACTTACTTATACATCAGGTACGAGAAGAATGTGCAACCAAGAACTCCAAGATACTCCCGTATCTACATCATGTACAGGAACTGAGGAAAAGGTTCACAAAGACGGAGTTCCAACATGTTCCTAAAGTACAGAATGAGTTCGCCGATGCATTGGCTACCCTGTCATCTATGATACAACATCCAGACAAGAATTTCATTGATCCCATTCCAGTAAAAATCCATGATCAGCCAGCTTACTGTGCCCATGTCGACGAAGAAGTAGACGGAAAGCCTTGGTTTCATGATATCAATGAATATTTGGCAAAAGGAGAGTACCCAGAGCTTGCAAACCCTACTCAGAAATGCACACTTCGGAGGTTGTCCAACAATTTCTTTCATAGTGGAGGAATCCTATCTAGGAGGACTCCCGATTTGGGATTACCAAGGTGTGTCGACGCAAAGGAAGCATCCAAGTTACTAGAGGAAATTCATGTTGGGACATGCGGTCCACATATGAACGGTTTTGTCTTAGCAAAGAAGATACTCCGAGCAGGTTACTTTTGGATGACCATGGAAATGGACTGCACCAGTATGTCCGAAAATGCCACCGCTGTCAGATACATGCAGACATGATAAAGGTACCTCCAAATGAGCTTAATGCAACAAGCTCACCGTGGCCGTTCGCCGCCTGGGGAATGGACGTTATTGGATCAATTGAGCTTGCTGCTTCCAATGGACACAGATTTATCCTGGTAGCCATAGACTATTTCACCAAGTGGGTAGAAGCAGCATCTTACAGAGCAGTGACTAAGAAAGTCGTGGCAGACTTTATCTGCGACCGCATTGTTTGTCGATTTGGAATTCCAGAGTCAATCATCACTGATAATGGCTCCAACCTCAACAACAACTTGATGAAAGCTATGTGTGAAGCTTTTAAAACCAGACACAAGAATTCCACAACCTACAGTCCTCAAATGAATGGAGCTATAGAAGTCGCCAACAAGAATATCAAGAAGATATTGAGGAAAATGATAGAGAAGCATAAATAGTGGCATGAAAATTTGTCATTTTCCCTATTGGGATATCGCACCTCAGTCCGCACATCGACCGAGGCAACCCCCTATATGCTGGTTTATGGTACAGAGGCTATCATTCCCGCTGAGGTAGAAATTCCTTCCCTAAGGATCATACAAGAAGCTGAGCTCGACGACACAGAGTGGGTAAAAATCCGTTATGAGCAACTAGCCCTTATAGACGGAAAGATAATAAACACAGTCTGTCATGGTCAACTCTATCAGAACAGAATATCCAGAGCATTCAACAAAAGAGTCAAGCCAAGACAATTCACACCGGGACAACTGGTGTTAAAGAAAAATTTTCCGCATCAAGATGAAGCCAAAGGGAAGTTCTCTCCCAACTGGAAAGGTCCATACATGGTTCACCGGGTTCTGACAGGAGGATCCCTCATACTCGTAGAAATGGATGGAGAAGTCCGGCCAAAGCTGATTAATTCGGATGCAGTTAAGCTTTACTATGTATAGTCTTTATGCTTCCCCTATATATGATGTAAATTGAACTATGCCTAACCTGATTCCCATTTAAGAAGGGATACATAGGCAGCCCTATGGGTTCGGTCACAATTCAATAAAATTTTTATTTCCCCCACAATTGGAAACTAGGGCAGAATTTTGAGGAGGACCCTCAAAATTCCAAAGTAATTTCGGCCAATCGTCGCAAGAAATATTCAGAAGCATCAACCCGTTAAACTGGGGCAAAATTTTGAGGAGGACTCTCAAAATTCCGTAGCAAGAGAGGTTTCAATGTCCCGAACTATGTCATAGTCGTCGGTTCATCTAAAAACTATTTTAATTATACATTTATGGCATACTTTTACAAAAATCATGCATGTTTATTATCGGAACTGCTTTGTTTAGCAACCCTACCCTAATGATACATATAATATCTCCAGATCAAAGCCAATCAGGTCAAGCAAAGCCAGCGGGGATATGAACTGATCTTCCCCCTTACAAAACTCACGATTTTTCTTTGGATGCAGGCACTAGGATTGCAAAATCATCAAACATACTATACACTCATGGGACAAACATTATTCAGAAATACAACTCTTCGAACCGTCGCACTTACCAATATTTGCTACCCGCACACGCTAGTGATGCTCCGGCTGTCACAATGCTCTCAGTAATCACGACATTGCAATCTATCAGCTAAGAAAACTCTACTATCACTCATTATTTGCATTGCTGCATAAGGCTACCATTCTGTCTTCCGAGACTAAATGTTGTCTCCATCTGTATTTTTACATAAGGCTACTATTCTGCCTTGCGAGGTTAAGCTCTACCTCCTTCTGCATTTGCATTGCATAAGGCTACCTTTCTGCCTTCCGAGACTCAATGTCGTCTCCATCTGTACTCTTGCACAAGGCTACCATTATGCCTTTCGACGCTAAGCTCTGCCTCCAATTTTCTTCAAAACTAAGCAGTATCTCAAGCATCGTTTATTTCGTTTCTCTTACGGGCTAAGCTCTGCCCTTCAATTCGCAAGACTAAGCTCTGTCTTGTCCGCATCATACTACTGCATCTCAAGGGCTGAAAGATCGCCTCATACTGCATCTCATGGGCTGAAATATCGCCAACTCATCCGAAGGCGTCATCGTTCGGAGGCACCATCTTCATAGCCTGAGGACCCCTTTCAATCTTTTGCATATCATTATTCAAAGGCGTCATGGTTCAGAGGCACCATCCTCATAGCCTGAGAGCATCATTCCATGGCCTGCGAATCCTTTATCATACGCTTCATGCTTGGGACGTCATGATCTAAGGACATCATCCTTGTGAGCACGTGATTTTTGTTTCGCGCGACAATAGCTCCAAAAGAAATAAAAAATAATAACAATTGGTCCTGCTGTACAATTTTTGGATTTTTACATGGCACTTTGTTAATTATTTATGATTTTTTGCCCATTTTATTTTATTAAAACAAAATACAAAAAATGTATGTGTCATGCATAATTTGAACCGTAATCCGGTTGTTAAATAGAAAATCATAAATAGGCATCTTTGTCCGTGATTTTGTTTTTGCTTGATTTTACCTGTTTTAAAATTTTTTAAGGTGTGTGCAAAAAATTGTATTAAGTGTTTATTTAATTTTAATTTGATTTACTTAGGTTTTGTTTTTAAAATAAAGAAGAAAATAAAATAATAATAATAATAAAAAAATCTTTTCGGACTTGGGCCAATTTTAAACAAATTGGCCCAAACAAACTCAGCCCAAAACCCCTGTGAAACCCGGTCCACACTAGCTAACACCCAGAGCGTCCAAACGACGCCGTGTTAATCCAGTCTGATCTGGGCCGTTGATCTCAAATTGATCAACGGCCAAGATCAATTCCCCATAACCCACTGAGGAACCCGACCCGTTTCCATCCGGACCGACCCAAACCCCTTTAGGATGAAACGACACCGTTTCCCCATCAGATGAAAGATTTGGGCCTTCCATCTTGCCTCATCCAACGACCGAGATCAACCCACCCATCCCGTATATAATCTTCTAACCATACCCTGCCCCCCTATCCAATACCCCGGCCTTCGTCTTCACAGACCATTCCCCTTCAAACCCTAGCCGCCCCCATCTCCCTTCACCAGAAACCCGGCGGCATGAACGCCGGTGACCTTCCCCTTAACACCATAGAACCCCCTTGCCATCCTGAACTTGGATCTGTTAACCACCTAGCTCGAATCCCTTCCCACCTTCTCGAATCTTCATTTGAAGATTAGAGTCGGAACCTGACTTACACCGTTTGACCCCAGTTTCACACCAGACACTCCCCAGACCCCCTCGTGACCAAACCGTGCTTGGTTTGGTCCGAATCTGACCAGGGAAGCATGAATCCCAGATCTGATTTTTGGAACCATAGGGTTCCTCGTCGATGGTCCGTGTCTTGTTCAAGCCGAAGAGATTAAGGTCTAATGGACCTTAATCGAAGTGTTTCTCATCTGAGAAACACTTCGATTAAAGTCCGTTCAGCCTTAAGAAAGGTCTGTTCGAGTCCAAGCTAGGGTCTTTTGATTTTTCGGATTTTAAAGTGAGTTTTGCTTTCTTTTCTTTATTTGTTTTAGTCCATGTGATTGTTCTAAAGGCTGTTCATGTTTCGTGAAATCTGTGTTTTGAGTTTTATCAACTGTGTCCTGTCCACCTTGCCTGAACCTTTGTTGTTTGATTGAGTTTCTTCTTCTACTTGTTCTGATAATGTGTATGTATGTATTTGTTGTGCAATTGGTTGAATTTCAAAATTGAACTGATTAACTGATTCCTCGGGTACAATTCTGCTTAGTCAATACAATTCGAATCATGTGTCCTATACTGTTAAATGTCTGATTTTGGTTGTATGTGTTATAACTAATATAGTCGAGTCGACAAATGTCGTCAATGAATTTCAGTAGTTCAAATGTTAACAATTGAACCTGTTGCCTGCTGCAACTTTGTTTGAATCAAAGTATGAATCAGTTAGGAATTGAATTTAGCTACTTATAGTTGTTAATCTGAATCAGAAATATAAAAGTATTGGTTTTGTTTAGTTGCAGTCAGAATTGGAGGGCATGTGCACTTGTGCACAGCATGTGCACTTGTGCATAAAGGCCTTTGTTACATTTAAAATAGTTTGACAGCATATGCTGTCAGATTATACTCTGCTGCCCATATCCTGCTTTAGTTTAGAAATATTAATCCTCACTTAAAAGGTAAGTCTGCCAGGGAATATCATGGGGGTTTATATACTTAAAAGTTTGAGTGGAAACTGAAAAAAAAAAGAGAGAGCACATGGGAGGGTGTTTGGTTGATTGATGAACAGGCTGTTAAAGGGCAGACCTTAGGCTTATAAAAGGAAGAACTTCCATCAGAGAGAGGGAACTGGACATTTTTGAGAACTAAGTTCTGAAAGACAGAAAACTGGAAAAGAATTCTCTTTGATAACACAAACAGGCAGAATTAGAAATTACATTTTTTGATTTGCTGTTTTGATTTCACTAAATCTTGACCTGTTTGTGCAACACTGATTCCTCTCAAATCCCAACTAAGTCTGCTTGGTTGTTGTTGTTTTACTCAGGAACTTGGTCTAGTTGGGGTATTGATACCACTCCAATTGTTTCGTGAGTTGTTGCTGCTGCTATTCTGTTTCCTGTTGCTGCTGCTATTTTGTGTCCTGCTGCTACTGCTAATTCTGTTTCTTGCTGTTGCTGATTTCCCTGTCTTCTTCCTCTTCTCCTTTGCATTTTCAGTATTTCCAGGTACACATCTCGAGTCTCACATTGGTGTAGCTGATTGTAACATTGAAAAGCATGAATAGAAAGATTTGAAGGAGTTACAATCACCTGTTATTTACTGACTGCCTCTTCATAAATGTTGTTAAGTTGTGTAAATTTTAGTTTATAGCTAATAGAGAATACATTGGTAAGTTTGTACTTAAGTAAAGTTTATGTTAATCTGAAACTGCGGTATTTGATTCGTTTAGTTAGCATACAGGATGTAAATACGATCCATGGAATGTGACACTATTTATACAATTGTTAAACTTAAACTCATTCTTTTAGCATGTTTGAATAGGTAGGGGCAAATGGCTGTTAAATCTAGCCAAATATAATACAGTTTTGAATCATCCAGTTTCGATTTCTTTAGGCAATTTATAGGACTAGTTTTGAACATCATCAGTAACATCTTTTAATAAGGAACTCTATTAATCCTGTTTAAGCAATTTGATTTAGATTCGACTTAAGGATGTTGTCGGATTAAGTATTGCATTTCATCAATCTCATATGTAATTTCTTTGTTCAACCAAAGCATTTTCGTAAGGTATGACGTCTTTTCACTTTATAAGTAATTAATCAGAAATTGATAGGAGTCCGGTTTAGGCCAAAGCATATACTTCGATTAGCATACATCTTTCTTTCTTCTATTTCTGGAAACAAAATAATAGAAATGTAGTCACTTTAGGATATCCTCTTCTAAAATAATGAGACGAGCCTCGCTAAATAAAAAATGCAAATTGCGGGGCCCTCAACAACTAATCATAATATTTAGAATTCAGGCTAGGCCGTTTAGTGAATCTCATGGCCTTCTCAAAAAATAATAACGCGTTAGACTCTTTAGGCGCGGCTTAATTAAATCATATTCTTAAATTCGGGTGCACATTGATGTGACCCAAATCCAAATCTCAACGAAGTCAAAATGTGTTGACGATCACGGGCGCATTGATTGTGACGTGGTTCGAGATGCATTTTCACGACGTTGCAATTCTATAAAAATAAGTGATAATGATAAAAGCGGTTTAAACTTAATAAAAGCACGTAAGTCATAACATGTATTTAAATCAGATATTTAGCCATTATAACAATTTAAGCGACCGTGCTAGAACCACGGGATTCGAGGGTGCCTAACACCTTCCCTCGGGTCAACAGAATTCCTTACTTAGAATTTCTGGTTCGCAGACTTCATTTGGAAAAGTCGAAAATTTCCTCGATTTGGGATTCAAGATAAACCGGTGACTTGGGACACCAAAAGTCAAACCTTTCCCAAGTGGCGACTCTGAATTAAATAAATAATCCCATTTCGAATATTGTCACTTAAATTGGAAAAACTCCCCTCGAGCATTTATCCTTCGGGGCGGGCACGCAAAAAGGAGGTGTGACAGCTCTGGTGACTCTGCTGGGGACGATTTACCCAGAACCACTGGTTCAGGGTTCAAGAATTCGAGCTTAGAATAATTGTTATATTTGGCTTTATTATCTGATCTTTATTACATGTTTTTGCATAACATGCTAAATGTTGTCTTTTACCGCTTTGATATTATCTGAACTGTATATAAACTGTGCCGAAACCCTTCTCTTCTTACCTCCGGGGAGAAGCTCGCTGGTCGAGACTCCCTATTCTGTTAGTGTCAATACCTGAAATAAGAAAGAGGTCGGACAAGTTACAAAGCCGGACGATCTCGCGGGTCCCCGGTACGTAGCCCCCTCCTCGACTCGAGTTGTCCGCTCGGGTACACAGTCTAGAACAAATACCCAGGTTATAAACCTAGTATAACGTAAACTTCATGCCGGATCCCTAGTAGGAACGTTTATTTGCATCATGTTGCATTTTACTTAGGGGGCTCAACACAGGGGTTGGATCCGTCTAGGACAGGCAACCTGAAATGAGAAGACCATCCTGCTGCATTCCTACCTGTTTTGCGCATTTATTTGCTTCAGTTCCGCATGCTGACCGGTTTCTAAAAAAAGAAAAATAGTAGCGTAGAGAGATAATTACTTATTTTGGAAAAATAAAACCAATGTCCAAGTAGTGTCGAAACCTCGCCGGAATTTTTCTAAAAAAAAAAAAAGAATAAAAACAAAATTTGTCTTCTTAGTTTGAGTTATTAAAAAAAATAATATAAAAATTTTTCTTTTTTTTTTATCACTTCCAAAATAAAAAAAAAGAGAAGGTATTTATTTAAAAGTAAAAAAAAAACGAAAATTCATAATTCAAAAAAAAATGTTGTCTCTTTCGTAGTACCCCTTTTATAAATTCAGACTAATAGTCCAAATATTTCCTTAAAAAAAATATTTTCTTTAGTCTTTATCTCTTTGCAAAAGAAAAAATATAATAAAATACGTATTCTTGATTTCTAGGTTTATTTGATTTTTTCTATTTACGAAATTCCAGAACTACGCCGGTTTGATTCTCACCGGATGTGAGATACGTAGGCAACCCTCGTCGGGTTCAACCCCATTTCGCTAAAATAGCCAAAATCAATAAATAAATAAAATAAAAAAAAAGAAAAAAAAGAAGATGTGTCAATTTTTAAAAGAGTCATAAATAAGTCAGGTGATGTTGTTTTGTCATAAATAGCCGAATGTTTCCGAAAAAGGGACGTCGGAAGGCTGACTTTGCATAAACAGCCACCTTTGGGTCTTGTTTAGTATTTTTGTCCAGTTGACCCACACGGCCTTAAAATCTTCGTCCTCAAAGTGTTTAAAAGCCGTGTTCAAAACTTGATCCCCTTTGTAAAATATTTTTGAGTCAAAGTCATTTTTGTTGAAATCACCTTAATAAATGTGCAGGATGAGCACGATGCAAAATGAACATTTTTCAATAATGACCAAAATCCCTGTCAAGTTACGGCTATGGTGGAATGATCTAGGTGCTGAAGGACAAAATGAGGTCAAGAAATATCTGAAAGGTCTTGTGGGTTTGTTGGAAATCCAGCCTCGGGGAGATATCATAAGAGCTTTGGTTACCTATTGGGACCCGGCGCACAATGTTTTCCATTTCTCTGATTTTGAACTCACCCCGACTTTGGAAGAAATGGCCGGATACATCGGGAATACTGAACTTCCCTTGAGGCAAAAATACTTGGTCGCCCCAAGAGTTGTCACGGTACATAGGTTCCTAGATTCATTGAAGATACCTAGAACAGTCCACAACCCGGATCTGGCAGCCGGATTTTGTACTCCATGCTTCATATATGATAGGTACGGTCATGAGGGGGGATTCAATAATCCAATCAACAAACTGTGCAGCAAAGGAGTTCGTCAGAAGTGGGACAAGCACAGACGGGTAGCGTTCATGATGATGTTCCTGGGCCTTCTGGTATTTTCAAGGAAAGACGAAAACATTGATTTGAAGATATCCGGGGTCGTCAGCACTTTACTCATGCAAAGTGACAGTACTCTCGCGCCTATGGTGGTATCTGACATCTTTCGAGCTCTTACAGCTTGTAAAGCTGGGGGAAATTTCTTCGAAGGTTGTAACTTGCTCCTACAGATATGGATGACCGAGCACCTCTGCCATCATTCCGAGATTTTGAGCCATGGTTCCCCGGAAAAGACTTGCATAGAAGAATCTTACACGAGAACCAAAGAGATCAGTTTGCCCAAAGGAGTCCTGGCATGGACCTCGTTCTTTCAAGCTCTTACTGCCAGCCAAATACAATGGACGCTAGGATGGTTGCCTGTTGATGAGATCCTATATATGTCGGCAGCTAAAACTTATTTCTTACTGATGGGGCTTAAGAGCATTCAACCTTACGCACCCTGCCGAGTTTTGAGACAGTTCGGAAGATGCCAGACAGTACCTCATGAGGAAGATCTTAGCACTCAAGCAATTGAGATAAGTCCTAACGGACAATTCCCAGAAGCAAAGATTCGCCAAATCTGGAGTGAGTGTCAATATTTGAAATCAGATACTTGCGTGCGGGATCGAGCCAAAGGAGAGACAGCGCCAGGTTACCTTGCATGGTATAGAAGGGAATTTGAGCATGAAAGGCCGGCTAAGAGACCCCACATCCGGAATTTCACCGAATCATCGCAAAGGCAGTGGGATTGGTTAGCAAAGGAAAGAGGCTATTGCGCCGAAATCAGCAGGTTAAAGCAACAAGTAGAAGGCTTGAAATATGAGCACAACGTGCAAGCTGCTACCAATCTGGGAGAGCGGAACAGGTTAATTCAGGAAAACGAAATGCTCAGAGCCCAGATCAAACAGATAAGGGTGGATGCAGATAAACAGCCAAGGCGTCGATCAGACGAGCAGCTGATAAAAAGGTTAAAAAGTGAAATCAGGGAATGGCAAGATGGTTTGGAGAAATCTGAAAACGTCATAGCGGAGCTCAGGGCACAGTGGGATACAAGAACAGATAAGCATCGCCGATATTTGAATCAATTGGAAGGCGACCACGAGAAAACTGTTGCTAAAATAAAGAGAGAGATGGCTGCACTTGAGATCAAAGCAGCTAATCAGGCCAAGGATTTCCAAATTGAGAGCAGATACTGGTACGACTCAATAGCCCAGATGAAGTTGGAAGTACGACGACTGAAGCATCAGCATATACAGGATACTCAAGTATTCAAGATATGTAGCGATCAGATAAAACGCCTACTCGTAGAGAAGAAGCAAACCAGAGATAGGATCAAGGCCATTGCCCATGCCATCACCAGACGATGTCTACGATGTGAGAACATGTCCAGCGTTACCGTCCTCTCGGCAGTGATGGGTTATGTCAAGCAGACTATGCATGAGCTGGAGCAACTTGAGAGGGATATCACGCCTAGGACCGCGGCGAGGCCGAACGATGCCCCGCGGACACCAATTTTCAAAACCATAATGCACTCATAAGTCAAGCCTGTATCTTAGCATCTTCTGCCTGTTTTTCCATCAGGGTGATTTTTAGTCTATTTTGAGTCTAGGTTTATTTTCAAAGTTTGCTCTTTCTTTTGCAAAATGTAGTTTGTAATAGAACATTTCAACAATAAAGAGGTTGCTTCTTTTACGCTCATTTGTGTTTTTCGAACTACGTAATGATCTGATTCACGTAGGCATCGTGATACGTAGGCAATCCTCATCAGATCCGGTCGCATTTCTTTTACTTCAAAATAATAAAAATAATAATAAAAAAAGGAGGAGAAAAAAGGGGAAAACTAATAAGAAGAAAATGCCGGAATGACGCATGCTCTCGTAGCAAACATGTAGTAATCCACTTAACTGTATAGGTGCATCATGCCCAACGTGAGATTGACTATATGTTATTTGCTGCAAATTAACAGTACGTTTGTCGTTGAGTATTTCCAGGGTTTTTTGGAAAGACGGTTGGTTTGGTGAAAGTCTGGCCTCGCACTCATACTTCACGAGGTCAAGGAGAAGTGTTCAACTACCTGTTGTTAGGACCAGAAGCAGTACTCACACTTACTTCACCAGGTCAAAAGGAAGTGTGGAAATGTCTTCAGAAATTCCATTGCAAACAATCCCTGTTTCCGAGGAAAGCTCGATCTCAGCCGTCCTCACACCTGAATCCGCAACTGCGGAGGAAAATAGAATCCTACGGCTCCGCATGTTGGAAATGCTGGACGATTGGAATAATGGGAAAGAACCGCCAAGTGTCGTCCCCGGATTCCCTGAATTATTCTCCAGGTCGAGTGGGACTTCTAATGTCCCCATAAATTATCCTGCTACCCCATTCGGGTACCCAGCCACCTCAGCCTTCTCTGCTGGATCGCCTTCTGAGCCTCATCCCCGAATGTCATCCACTGATGCAAGCATGAACATCTTTACTGCATCGCCTTGCCCGATTACGGCACAGCCTACCACGTACAAGCCAAGCTTTGACTCATCCTCTTTTACATTCCAAGCACCATCGTTCTCAATGGAACCAACTAGGTTCGCTACCAGCACTAATCCTCTACCGCCTCAGTGTGAGCTTGCACCCGGGCAAGATCAGAACCCCAGAATTGCAGAACAAAATGAGATTGCCAAGAGAATGAGAAGCCTTGAACAAAGTTTGAAGAATATGCAAGGATTGAGCGGACAGAAGAGCGTCTCTTACGCCGACCTATGCATGTTCCCTCACGTGCACCTGCCAGCGGGTTTCAAGACCCCGAAGTTCGAGAAATACGATGGGCACGGTGACCCCATTGCACATCTTAAGAAATACTGCAACCAATTGCGGGAGCCGGCGGAAAAGAAGAACTGCTAATGGCATATTTTGGGGAAAGTCTAGTAGGGATAGCCTCGGAATGGTATATGGACCAGGAAATGTCTCGATGGCATATATGGGATGATCTCGCCAGAGATTTTGTGAAACAATTCCAGTATAACATCGACATTGCGCCAGACCGAAATTCTCTGTCGAATTTGAAGAAGAAACCTTCAGAAAGCTTCAGGGAATATGCTATTAAGTGGTGTGAACAGGCGTCAAGAGTGAAGCCTCCCATGGATGAAGTGGAAATGGTCACTACTTTTCTCCAGGCTCAAGAGTCTGACTATTTCCAAAACATGATGTCAGCCATGGGTAAGCCATTCGCGGAAGCGATCAAGATTGGAGAGATGGTAGAAAGTGGTCTGAAAACAGGTAGGATTCTGAGTCAAGCAGCCATAAGGGCAACCTCCCAGGCCATCCAAAGCGGGTCCGGAGGAATGACCAGAGGGAAGAAGAAAGAAGAAACGACTATGGCAGCCTCGGAAGCAAGGGAGTATCGTCATCCCAGGCCCCGTTTTCCGGAAAGAACCCCACAACACTACTACCCCCACTCCAATTTGGCATATGCTCATCAACCTTATATGGTCATGAATGCCCAACCTTATGCCCATCCACCACAACAAGCCAACCGAGGCCCAGCTCCACCTCCCAGAAATCAGCCTCCTTACCGCAACCACTATAACCCACAACCCCCGCAGAATAACTTCCGCCCTCAAGAGCCACCTCGACGGCGGACTTTCACGCCCATCGGTGAACCATACTCAACTTTGTTCCCAAAGCTGGTCCAGTTGGGTTTCTTGCAACCAATCCCTCAAACAAGGCAAAACCCGACATCACCTTCTTACAAAGCTGGAGTCAGATGCGCCTATCATTCAGGGGCCGAGGGACATGATACAAATGACTGCTGGTCGTTGAAAAGAGTGGTCGAAAATTTGATAGAGCAAGGGAAAATAGTGCTAAGGGACGAGGAGATCCCGAATGTAACTAACAATCCATTACCTGCTCACAATAATGGGCCGCTGATCAGAATGATTTGTGAAGACAAAGAGTTCGACCCTGCTCTAAAAGCCATAATTGCCATTGTCGACAATAGAAAGAGGCCCGAAATGGACCAACAAACAGAAAAAGGGGAAGAGGCCAAAGCTATAAAGAAAGTGCCTGAAAAGAAGGTGGAGAAGAAAGGGGTACCGGTAAAGGATGGAGTTCTTTACATACCACGAAGTCGAGCTGAGAAGACGCAAAACTTCGGAATCAAAAAGACAAAACCTATGTACGTGCCAAAAGGGGCCTATGTGGTCCGGGGGACGATTCAACCACCTCGGCTGAATGAGCCAGTGGTTATCGGACGCGTGCCACAAAAGCCAATGACCAACCCGTCCACAGTGCCGTGGAATTATCAAAAGACTTTGGTAATGTACAAAGGTAAAGAGGTCATGGGAGAACTTCCAGAAAATACTTTCATTGGAAGGTATTCAAACACCCAAGAACTGAACGACGCCACACAAAGGCGCTTCCCGCCAAAGAAGCCCGTGAGTGTTGAAGAAGCGGAAGTGTTCTTCCAACAAATGAAAATGCCGGATTACGAAGTGATAGATCAACTGCGCAAGTACCCCGAGCAAGTGTCCATGCTGTCATTGTTAATGAGGTCGACCGAGCATCAAAAGATCTTACTGAAGACCCTGAATGAAGCATATGTGCCAGTTGAAACCTTGGTAGAACAATTAGAGCGGATGACAGAAAGATTCTTCGCCGTCAACCAAATCTCTTTCAGCAAGAACGATCTACCCCCGGAAGGAGCGGCACACAACAAGGCTTTGCATCTAATAGTTAAATGTGAAGACTATTATGTCAACCGGGTAATGTTGGATGGGGGCTCAGGCGTTGACATTTGCCCGCTCTCCACGCTACAAAGAATGGAAATTGGGGCCGGAAGAATCCGACCCAACAATGTCTGCGTAAGGGCTTTCGACGACATCAAGAGAGATACCATGGGAGAAATAGACCTATTGTTGGTCATAGGACCAGTCGAATTTCAAGTAACCTTCCAGGTGCTCGACATGGATACATCCTACAATTTTCTCCTTGGCAGACCTTGGATCCATGCGGCAGGAGCCGTGCCTTCCACTCTTCACCAGATGGTGAAGTTCGAGTACGAAGACCGAGAAATCGTGGTCCATGGGGAAGATGAGCATGCTATTTACCGGGACCCATCCATTCCATATCTGGAACCGAGAGAAGGGAGCGAACACACGGTCTATCAAGCTTTTGAGATTGTACTGGCAGAGCAGCACGAAGAGGGAATACCCTGCCCCCAGCCTTTCTTGTCTAACGCCTCGGTTATGGTGGCCAAAGAGATGATCCGGCACGGATTTAGGCCAGGGAAGGGGCTTGGACGAACCCTTCAGGGAATAACAGAACCCATTACCTTGCCAGTCACCAAGAAACCTTTTGGACTAGGTTTCAAACCTACTTCAGCAGACGAAGAGTGGGCAAAGAAAAGAAAAAATGAGGGTTGGAAGTTACCTCGACCACTGCCAGATTTATATGCAACTTTCATCAGGCCAAGGTACGCCGAAGAAGAAGATGATGAGGTCTTCACAGCTGAGGAAATCGAGGAGATATGTGGAGCGATGAGAGAGATGCTCTACGAGATCCACATGGTTCAACCAGGTGAAGGCACAAGCACTGCTGAGATGATGTACGTGGGGCCGAACACCGAACTTCAAAACTGGGAGGCCACGCCCTTCCCGACTAGACGGAAGTCCGGGTAGACCTGTCCTGCCGCCTTTCCTGTGTCACAAGTTATCTCCAGGACATAACTTGAACGTTTTCTTCCTTTCCATTGTTTGTTTTGTACTCCTGAGTTGTAAACATTGTTGTCTTCCAACTTTCCAAAGAAAATAAAAAAAATCATCATTGCTTTCCCATTCTTTCTTTTGTTCTGATTTTTGTTATTTTTCCTTTTATCTTTCTTTTCAGTTATAATAATGCGGCTTTAAATATGACATGCTTGCGGACTTCACGCCCAGATCACAATGAGCTATTTAGCTGCGAATTAATGAACCCAGAACCAGAATATGATGCGGAAGAAGCTTTTAGGGAAATAAACCGAGAGTTGGAATATTTCGAGAATAAACCTAAGCCAAATCTGAATGACACCGAACCGGTTAATTTAGGAACTCCTGAAGAAATCCGGGAGACCAAAATAAGCATTCACACGGACAAGAAAACGGGAGAGGCGATAATTCAACTTCTTTTTGAATTTAAAGACGTGTTTGCTTGGTCATACGATGACATGCCGGGTCTAGGTGTTGATCTAGTGGTTCATAAATTGCCGATTCATCCTGATTGTCCTCCAGTTCAACAAAAGCAACGAAAGTTCAAAACCGAGGTCAGCGACAAGATTAAAGAGGAGATCAATAAACAACTGAAAACGGGAGTGATTCGGGTAGTCCAATATATAACATGGTTGGCGAATGTGGTTCCGGTACCGAAAAAGGACGGGAAGACTCGGGTATGTGTAGATTACCGAGATTTGAATAGAGCCAGTCCCAAAGATAATTTCCCACTTCCCAACATCTACATCCTCGTTGATAACTGCGCCAAACACGAGATACAGTCTTTCGTGGATTGTTACGCCGGGTATCATCAGGTACTGATGGATGAAGAAGATGCCGAGAAAACTGCTTTCACCACGCCTTGGGGCACCTACTGCTATCGGGTCATGCCATTTGGGTTGAAGAATGCTGGGGCTACTTACATGAGGGCCATGACTGCCATTTTTCATAACATGATGCATCAGGAAATAGAGGTGTACGTGGACGACGTGATAGTCAAGTCTAGGACGCAGGATAATCACATCCAAGACTTGAGGAAATTCTTCGAGAGATTAAGGAAGTATGACTTGAAGCTAAACCCAGCCAAATGCGCTTTCGGAGTTCCGTCGGGCAAACTTTTGGGCTTCATCGTAAGCAGGAGAGGTATCGAGCTAGATCCAACTAAGATAAAATCCATCAGAGATCTGCCTCCCCCGAGAACAAAGAAAGACGTGATGAGTCTGTTGGGCAGGTTGAACTACATCAGTCGGTTTATTGCCCAGCTGACAAGCACGTGTGAGCCCATATTCAAGCTGTTAAGGAAAGATGCGGCGATTAAATGGACAACTGAGTGTCAAGAAGCCTTTGATAAAGTCAAAGAATACCTTTCGAATCCCCCAGTCTTGGTCCCTCCAGAACCAGGGAGGCCACTTTTCTTGTATCTAACAGTCCTGGAGAACTCTTTCGGTTGCGTCCTCGGGCAACACGACATAACCGGAAAGAAGGAGCAAGCAATCTACTACTTGAGCAAGAAATTCACCGGCTACGAGGCCAAATACACTCTGCTAGAGAGGACATGCTGCGCTCTCACGTGGGTTGCTCAAAAGCTGAGACATTATCTCCAAGACCACACTACATTCCTCATAAGCAGGTTGGATCCTTTGAAGTATATATTTCAGAAACCAATGCCTACCGGGAAACTGGCTAAATGGCAAATCTTGCTTACGGAATTCGACATAGTCTATGTCACTCGCACGGCAATGAAAGCCTAGGCACTAGCAGATCATTTGGCCGATGAAGAATACCAGCCATTGGATACCTACTTTCCAGATGAAGAAGTAAACACTATAGAAGTGGTCTCGGAGGAAGCTCATGTTTGGAAGATGTTCTTTGATGGAGCCGTGAACGCCAAGGGTGTAGGGATTGGGGCAATTGTGATCTCACCTTCTGGTCAGCATTATCCCGCCACAGCTAGACTTCGTTTCTTTTGCACAAATAATACAGCTGAATATGAAGCCTGCATCATGGGCATGCATATGGCAATCGATCAGGATGTCAAAGACTTACTGATTATGGGAGATTCTGACCTGATTATCCGGCAAGCCCAAGGCGAATGGGAAACTCGGGATGTCAAACTTATCCCTTACCGACAGCATGTGGAGGACCTCAGCAAGCGCTTTACCTCAATAGAGTTCAGGTATATCCCGAGGTGTCACAATGAACTGGCAGATGCACTTGCTACTTTGGCTTCAATGCTACCCTACCCGGGCAACGCCCATGTCGATCCTTTGGAAATCCAAATCAAGGAAAGACACGGTTACTGCAATGTAATCGAGGCAGGATCAAATACGCAGCCGTGGTACCATGACATCAAGAGGTTCCTAAAGACACAAGAATACCCCGAGCACGCTACTGGAGATCAAAAGAGGACCATTAGGCGACATGCAAGTGGTTTCTTTCTAAGCGGTGAATTGTTGTATAAGAGGACCCCGGACCTCAATCTTCTAAGATGTGTCGATATCGAGGAGGCAAGAAAGATCATGCACGAAGTACACGCAGGTGTGTGCGGACCTCACATGAACGGTTATGTCTTAGCAAAGAAAATCCTTCGAGCAGGTTATTACTGGATGACCATGGAAAAGGATTGCTTTAGCTTCGTTCGGAAGTGTCATCAGTGTCAGGTGCACGGTGATTTGATTCATGCACCTCCCACGGAGCTGCATCCCATGTCTGCACCTTGGCCATTTGTCGCCTGGGGCATGGACGTCATTGGACCAATCGAACCGAAGGCTTCGAATGGACACAGGTTTATACTGGTTGCCATCGATTACTTCACAAAATGGGTAGAAGCTGTCACTCTCAAGTCGGTCACTAAAAAAGCTGTAGTGGATTTTGTACACTCAAATCTTATCTGTCGTTTCGGTATTCCTGCGACTATCATTACAGATAACGCAGCAAACTTGAACAGTCACTTGATGGGAGATGTATGCGAGCAATTCAAGATAACGCATAGGAATTCTACTCCTTATCGGCCGAAAACCAATGGCGCTGTGGAAGCAGCGAACAAAAACATCAAGAAGATTTTGAGGAAAACGATCCAAAGTTCCCGACAGTGGCATGAGCAGTTACCATTTGCATTGTTGGGGTATCGCACTACGGTACGCACATCAGTAGGAGCGACTCCTTATCTTTTGGTTTATGGGACCGAGGCTGTAATACCGGCAGAGGTAGAAATTCCTTCGCTTCGAATCATTGTCGAAGCAGAAATCGAAGACAGCGAGTGGGTCAAGACTCGGTTAGAGCAATTGACTTTGATTGATGAAAAGCGAATGGCCGCAGTTTGTCACAGACAGTTATACCAACGAAGGATGGCCCGTGCTTACAACAAGAAAGTCCGACCCAGGAATTTCGAAGTAGGTCAGCTGGTACTGAGGCGTATTCTGCCGTATCATGAGGAAGCAAAAGGTAAGTTTGCCCCAAATTGGAAAGGCCCATACATCATAAGGAAGATATTGCCGAGAGGAGCATTGTATTTAGGTGATATCGAAGGAAATGACCCCGACACAGCAGTAAATGCGGATGCAGTCAAGAGATACTACGTCTGAATTATACTCCAGTAATCTTGACGCATTCGAAATGACAAAGGTTTTATTCCCCACTACTCCCCAAACACTACCCAATTCTCTCTATAAACCTTTGAGCCGCTTAAAAAAAAAAAATTGATTGAGGCCTGAACTACGTTTGACTTGATTCCGAAAGGATACGTAGGCAGCCTCTCCCTGAGGTTCAGTCACACCAACAATAAAATCCCATTCACCCTGAAATTGAAACCGGGGCACGTCGAGCAGTTTAGAAGTTAGTATCATCTACCTCTCTTTACCAAGCACAAGCCTTCAGATCAATTACCAAAGATAGTGGGAAACCAATAAGCGTCACAAATGGAGACCGGCACACTCTGAATTGAGAGAGATAAAATGAGAGAGTCTCGTCGGTGAAAACCTTCGGGCACCACGAGGCGACGGGAGTAGAGAAACCAAAATGAGAGAGCTTGTTTAGTAAAAACTCACAAAGAGTGCTATCAAGCGATGACAGGAAGAGAAATGAGAGAGGTCAGCCGGCGAAAACCCGCAAAGGGCGCTGTTGGCCGAAAAGAATGACTCCACCCCAAGGAGGTCTCGGCAAAGCTCCACCGGTTTGGAATCATAGATCCGTTCTGGTTCAGGGAAACGCAAGTCTATGGAAGGTCAGGCGTCCAGTCCAAAGAGCATGTCATGTCATTAAAGCTAGCATTATCTTCCTCAGATAAGTCTTTCTCGTCCCGAAGGGAGCACTCCTTTTCTGAAATTCGTTTTATCTTTTCTTTGTTTTTCTTCGAATCTCTTTTATGTTTAATCCCAAGTTCTAGATGTACCGGAAAGGACAGGTGGCAGGTTTGGTTGCACGGAATTCCGTTTCATAAAGGAAAACGCCTCATTTCGTTGGTACGATTGCCCAAGCCTGATGAATCATGATGTTTGATGGTGTTTAAAGTAAAGAGGAAAGAGAGAAATCTCCCCCAGCAAGTCCGCCTTCGGACGAATCCCCACAGAGTCTCCCTCTGTACAAATCCTCACAGAGTCTCTCCTTGTACAATCTCCCATAGAGTCTCCCCAATATAAAAAAAAATGGAATCTCCCCAGCACATCCCCAGCGAGTCCCTTTGTAAAAATTCCCCAAAGATCTTACCCCAACAAATCCTAGAAAAACCGCTTTGAAACAAATATCCAGCATGCCCCATTGTACAAAAATCCACACAAAGAATCCACTTTGTAAATATTCCCCCACAGAGCTTCCTTTTGTACAAATCCCCACAGAATACCTCCAATAAAATCCCCGTTGAGAACCTCCAAGCAAAACGGGACACAAAAAAAGAGAGAGAAAAGAAAAGAGCCTTACGAGGCAAATCATCACAGAATCTGGAAATACAAAGCCTGAGAAGTCAAAAGAGTTTCGCCATTTGAATCAAATCAATGGCAGGATTTCGCAACAGGAATGAGGACGCAACAAAGCAACTGGGAACGACCAAGGTCACCGAACCGACCGTCATTTCCAAACTAACAATTGTTCTTTGTCTGAAAAGTTGAAACATGTATAATCCAAGACAACCGTGCAAGAAGCAGGTGTCGCCCGAAGAAGGAGGTACATGGGTACAAGAAATATCTTGGCAATAAGGAACTCACTCGAAAGGTAAGTTTCCACGAAACTCTCTTTTGTTTTTTTTTACTAAAACAAGAAAATTCAAAAAAGAGGTCAGTTGTTGTTCTCGAATTTTGCCCCCAGCTAGTCAGCATTAGGGTTTTAAACCCTAAACTGAACTTTTTATTTTTCCTTTAGTCAGCATTAGGGTTTTAAACCCTAAACTGAACTTTTTTCCATTCAGCCAGCATTAGGGTTTTAAACCCTAAACTGAGCTTTTCCATGCAATCAGCATTAGGGTTTTAAACCCTAAACTAAATTTTTCCTTTAGTCAGCATTAGGGTTTTAAACCCTAAACTGAACTTTTTTCCATTCAGCCAGCATTAGGGTTTTAAACCCTAAACTGAGCTTTTTCATGCAATCAGCATTAGGGTTTTAAACCCTAAACTGAATTTTTTCTTTAGTCAGCATTAGGGTTTTAAACCCTAAACTGAACTTTTTTCCATTCAGCCAGCATTAGGGTTTTAAACCCTAAACTGAGCTTTTCCATGCAATCAGCATTAGGGTTTTAAACCCTAAACTGAATTTTTCCTTTAGTCAGCATTAGGGTTTTAAACCCTAAACTGAACTTTTTTCCATTCAGCCAGCATTAAGGTTTTAAACCCTAAACTGAGCTTTTCCATGCAATCAGCATTAGGGTTTTAACCCTAAACTGAATTTTTCCTTTAGTCAGCATTAGGGTTTTAAACCCTAAACTGAACTTTTTTCCATTCAGCCAGCATTAGGGTTTTAAACCCTAAACTGAGCTTTTCCATGCAATCAGCATTAGGGTTTTAAACCCTAAACTAAATTTTTCCTTTAGTCAGCATTAGGGTTTTAAACCCTAAACTGAACTTTTTTCCATTCAGCCAGCATTAGGGTTTAAACCCTAAACTGAGCTTTTCCATGCAATCAACATTAGGGTTTTAAACCCTAAACTGAATTTTTCCTTTAGTCAGCATTAGGGTTTTAAACCCTAAACTGAATTTTTTTCCATTCAGCCAGCATTAGGGTTTTAAACCCTAAACTGAGCTTTTCCATGCAATCAGCATTAGGGTTTTAAACCCTAAACTGAATTTTTCCTTTAGTTAGCATTAGGGTTTTAAACCCTAAACTGAACTTTTTTCCATTCAGCCAGCATTAGGGTTTTAAACCCTAAACCGAGCTTTTCCATGCAATCAGCATTAGGGTTTTAAACCCTAAACTGAATTTTTCCTTTAGTCAGCATTAGGGTTTTAAACCATAAACTGAATTTTTTTCCATTCAGCCAGCATTAGGGTTTTAAACCCTAAACTGAATTTTTCCTTTAGTCAGCATTAGGGTTTTAAACCCTAAACTGAACTTTTTCCATTCAGCCAGCATTAGGGTTTTCAACCCTAAACTGAGCTTTTCCATGCAATCAGCATTAGGGTTTTAAACCTTAAGCTGAATTTTCCCTTTGGTCAGCATTAGGGTTTTAAACCCTAAACTGAATTTTCCTTTAGTCAGCATTAGGGTCTTAAACCCTAAACTGAACTTTTTCTCTTAATCAGCATCAGGGTTTTTAAAACCCTAAACTGAACTTTCCCCCAGTTGGTCAGTATCAGAGTTTCAACTCTAAAACTGAACTTCTCCCCAGCTAGTCGGTATTAGGGCTCCAACCCTGAACTGAGCATTTTTATCTTCCTTCATCAATTTTATGAACTTCCTGGCGAATAATTCACGAAATTTTCCTAGTGAAACTAGGACAGAAAATTTCGTTTGTTTGTTTTTTTTCCCACAGGTCTAACCTCGAGCCACACGGATCAAAATGACCCACGAGATGAGTCTCAACTCAGAATCAAAGAAGAAAAAGACAAAAAAGAAGATATCCCGAGATATCAGAGTGAATGGAAGGCGGATCGACTCCAACATTTGACTAAGGTCCTGAACTCTGCCAGTCGCATTTTACTCAGTATCCCAAAGATTGAACAAGTCGCCGCAACTCGCAAGCATCAAGATTCGGATCAAAGTCTCCAAGCACAATCAGCTAAGACCCAAGATCAAGTCGCAAAAGAATCATAGATAGGAATCTTGTAACTCGCAGTTGACATGCATATAAGTAGTTAGTTCAGTTCCAATTTTCCTTTGGTTGTAATAAGGCGGTCAGTGACGCAGCAGTGACAACAGCAACAGCAGTAACAGCAAGCATTGCAATCCCATGGTAGTCCCAGCTACCAAAATTTTCCCGAACTACATTGACCTGATTCCTGTTTAGCCCAGGATATGTAGGAAATCTTTGAAGCAAGATTCGGTCAGATCTTTCAAAAACATGCTTCACACGGAGTAGTCCATAGGCAAAAATCGCTCATACACGCTCACTTTATCTTTGCACGAAAACTCTTCGTGTTTCCGAACAAAGAGGGGCAGCTGTGAGCACGTGATTTTTGTTTCGCGCGACAATCGCTCCAAAAGAAATAAAAAATAATAACAATTGGTCCTGCTGTACAATTTTTGGATTTTTACATGGCACTTTGTTAATTATTTATGATTTTTTGCCCATTTTATTTTATTAAAACAAAATACAAAAAATGTATGTGTCATGCATAATTTGAACCGTAATCCGGTTGTTAAATAGAAAATCATAAATAGGCATCTTTGTCCGTGATTTTGTTTTTGCTTGATTTTACCTGTTTTAAAATATTTTAAGGTGTGTGCAAATAATTGTATTAAGTGTTTATTTAATTTTAATTTGATTTACTTAGGTTTTGTTTTTAAAATAAAGAAGAAAATAAAATAATAATTAAAAAAAAAAATCTTTTCGGACTTGGGCCAATTTTAAACAAATTGGCCCAAACAAACTCAGCCCAAAATCCCTGTGAAACCCGGTCCACACCAGCTAACACCCAGAGCGTCCAAACGACGCCGTGTTAATCCAGTCTGATCTGGGCCGTTGATCTCAAATTGATCAACGGCCAAGATCAATTCCCCATAACCCACTGAGGAACCCGACCCGTTTCCACCCGGACCGACCCAAACCCCTTTAGGATGAAACGACACCGTTTCCCCATCAGATGAAAGATCTGGGCCTTCCATCTTGCCTCATCCAACGGCCGATATCAACCCACCCATCCCATATATAATCTTCCAACCATACCCAGCCCCCTATCCAATACCCCGGCCTTCGTCTTCACAGACCATTCCCCTTCAAACCCTAGCCGCCCCCATCTCCCTTCACCAGAAACCCGGCGGCATGAACGCCGGTGACCTTCCCCTTAACACCATAGAACCCCCTTGCCATCCTGAACTTGGATCTGTTAACCACCTAGCTCGAATCCCTTCCCACCTTCTCGAATCTTCATTTGAAGATTCGAGTCGGAACCTGACTTACACCGTTTGACCCCAGTTTCACACCAGACACTCCCCAGACCCCCCTCGTGACCAAACCGTGCTTGGTTTGGTCCGAATCTGACCAGGGAAGCATGAATCCCAGATCTGATTTTTGGAACCATAGGGTTCCTCGTCGATGGTCCGTGTCTTGTTCAAGCCGAAGAGATTAAGGTCTAATGGACCTTAATCGAAGTGTTTCTCATCTGAGAAACACTTCGATTAAAGTCCGTTCAGCCTTAAGAAAGGTCTGTTCGAGTCCAAGCTAGGGTCTTTTGATTTTTCGGATTTTAAAGTGAGTTTTGCTTTCTTTTCTTTATTTGTTTTAGTCCATGTGATTGTTCTAAAGGCTGTTCATGTTTCGTGAAATCTGTGTTTTGAGTTTTATCAACTGTGTCCTGTCCACCTTGCCTGAACCTTTGTTGTTTGATTGAGTTTCTTCTTCTACTTGTTCTGATAATGTGTATGTATGTATTTGTTGTGCAATTGGTTGAATTTCAAAATTGAACTGATTAACTGATTCCTCGGGTACAATTCTGCTTAGTCAATACAATTCGAATCATGTGTCCTATACTGTTAAATGTCTGATTTTGGTTGTATGTGTTATAACTAATATAGTCGAGTCGACAAATGTCGTCAATGAATTTCAGTAGTTCAAATGTTAACAATTGAACCTGTTGCCTGCTGCAACTTTGTTTGAATCAAAGTATGAATCAGTTAGGAATTGAATTTAGCTACTTATAGTTGTTAATCTGAATCAGAAATATAAAAGGATTGGTTTTGTTTAGTTGCAGTCAGAATTGGAGGGCATGTGCACTTGTGCACAGCATGTGCACTTGTGCACAACATGTGCATAAAGGCCTTTGTTACATTTAAATTAGTTTGACAGCATATGCTGTCAAATTATACTCTGCTGCCCATATCCTGCTTTAGTTTAGAAATATTAATCCTCACTTAAAAGGTAAGTGTGCCAGGGAATATCATGGGGGTTTATATACTTAAAAGTTTGAGTGGAAACTGAAAAAAAAAGAGCACATGGGAGGATGTTTGGTTGATTGATGAACAGGCTGTTAAAGGGCAGACATTAGGCTTATAAAAGGAAGAACTTCCATCAGAGAGAGGGAACTGGACATTTTTGAGAACTAAGTTCTGAAAGACAGAAAACTGGAAAAGAATTCTCTTTGATAACACAGACAGGCAGAATTAGAAATTACATTTTTTGATTTGCTGTTTTGATTTCACTAAATCTTGACCTGTTTGTGCAACACTGATTTCTCCCAAATCCCAACTGAGTCTGCTTGGTTGTTGTTGTTTTACTCGGGAACTTGGTCTAGTTGGGGTCTTGATCCCACTCCAATTGTTTCGTGAGTTGTTGCTGCTGCTATTCTGTTTCCTGTTGCTGCTGCTATTCTGTGTCCTGCTGCTACTGCTAATTCTGTTTCTTGCTGCTGCTGATTTCCCTGTCTTCTTCCTCTTCTCCTTTGCATTTTCAGTATTTCCAGGTACACATCTCGAGTCTCACATTGGTGTAGCTGATTGTAACATTGAAAAGCATGAATAGAAAGATTTGAAGGAGTTACAATCACCTGTTATTTACTGACTGCCTCTTCATAAATGTTGTTAAGTTGTGTAAATTTTAGTTTATAGCTAATAGAGAATACATTGGTAAGTTTGTACTTAAGTAAAGTTTATGTTAATCTGAAACTGCGGTATTTGATTCGTTTAGTTAGCATACAGGATGTAAATACGATCCATGGAATGTGACACTATTTATACAATTGTTAAACTTAAACTCATTCTTTTAGCATGTTTGAATAGGTAGGGGCAAATGGCTGTTAAATCTAGCCAAATATAATACAGTTTTGAATCATCCAGTTTCGATTTCTTTAGGCAATTTATAGGACTAGTTTTGAACATCATCAGTAACATCTTTTAATAAGGAACTCTATTAATCCTGTTTAAGCAATTTGATTTAGATTCGACTTAAGGATGTTGTCGGATTAAGTATTGCATTTCATCAATCTCATATGTAATTTCTTTGTTCAACCAAAGCATTTTCGTAAGGTATGACGTCTTTTCACTTTATAAGTAATTAATCAGAAATTGATAGGAGTCCGGTTTAGGCCAAAGCATATACTTCGATTAGCATACATCTTTCTTTCTTCTATTTCTGGAAACAAAATAATAGAAATGTAGTCACTTTAGGATATCCTCTTCTAAAATAATGAGACGAGCCTCGCTAAATAAAAAATGCAAATTGCGGGGCCCTCAACAACTAATCATAATATTTAGAATTCAGGCTAGGCCGTTTAGTGAATCTCATGGCCTTCTCAAAAAATAATAACGCGTTAGACTCTTTAGGCGCGGCTTAATTAAATCATATTCTTAAATTCGGGTGCACATTGATGTGACCCAAATCCAAATCTCAACGAAGTCAAAATGTGTTGACGATCACGGGCGCATTGATTGTGACGTGGTTCGAGATGCATTTTCACGACGTTGCAATTCTATAAAAATAAGTGATAATGATAAAAGCGGTTTAAACTTAATAAAAGCACGTAAGTCATAACATGTATTTAAATCAGATATTTAGCCATTATAACAATTTAAGCGACCGTGCTAGAACCACGGGATTCGAGGGTGCCTAACACCTTCCCTCGGGTCAACAGAATTCCTTACTTAGAATTTCTGGTTCGCAGACTTCATTTGGAAAAGTCGAAAATTTCCTCGATTTGGGATTCAAGATAAACCGGTGACTTGGGACACCAAAAGCCAAACCTTTCCCAAGTGGCGACTCTGAATTAAATAAATAATCCTATTTCGAATATTGTCACTTAAATTGGAAAAACTCCCCTCGCGCATTTATCCTTCGGGGCGGGCACGCAAAAAGGAGGTGTGACAATCCTAACCGTCCAAAGGCAACATTCATGGTTTGACGAGAATTTGCATCATGTTTAAATTTATGCACAGTATATGCTTGTATTGCTTCTATTTACAGGTAAATCGGTGAGCAACGACCATCCCGGCAGGAGCAATCCCGCTCCAGTTCCCTCAGCCATATCAAACCTTAACCATTCCCACAAGCCATCCACTCACCCCGCCCTGGATATTGCATCCGTCTTTGAAACCAATTCATCGGTATACTCCGCTGATGGATCCTGAACTACATATGGCATGATTCCTATAAAACCATGGATATGTAGGCAGCTCAAAAGCTAGGGTGCGGCCTAAACCTCTTCAAACCGTTTCGCTCGGTCAAAATTGGTCATCATATATTTACCCGACAACTCTTTCAAAGAGGACCAGCTATTGATATCCAATTTTTTCCTATATATTTTAAATATGAAAAATAACTTCAAAATGGCATATATATGCATATGTAATCATATCCAAGTGTTTTATTATTTTCCATAATTTTTAAAGCTTTTTAAATCAATCTATTTCCCTTTTTTTATCCATAAAATCCCAATAATTACTTCCAAAATTATTATTTTTTGGTAATTCATCTATTGAATTTTCATTTTTATGCCAAAATATAGCTAATGTAATTTTTACAATTTTATTTAGTATTTTTTAAAGCTAATTGCATATAATTGCAATATTAGCCATTTTAAGGTTTAATCGTGTTCTATATTCATAAAATTAAGCCCTACATTTTTAATTGTTAATTGTATATTATAAATCATTTTAGTGCTTTCAATTTATTTCTAGAAATTTATTTACTATTTTTATAATTTTAAAAGGGGGAAAATTGGCTATTTAAATAATTGCCCATTTATATTTAAATTCTAGCCTAAATTGAACCCCAAATCAGACCCAATTTCCCCGGCCCAATTTCATTTAAACCCGACCCCTAACCCAGTTTAACCGGACCAACCCGGATCCCCTACCTACCCTCTTTAATCCAAGCCATTGATCCTTCAAATCAACGACCAACATTCACATTTTTAACCCAGAACGATCCCTAAACCTAATTCATTTTCCACCCCCGCCACCTCTGAATCTCTTCCCTCTTAATTCTCTCTGCACCCCCACATGAACCTTAACCACCGCCATCTAATTTCACCCTAATCTGCCTTAACCCCTGCCTAATCCATGGCCTCTCATGGCCATTTGAGATGTGTATCGACCTCTTATGGCTCCTGGGTGTTTGTTTCTGTGGTTTCATGGCCAGACCTCAAAGGAATCATGTCCAATCCTCGCTCAACTTCTGTTCATGGCCTTTCTCCGGCTATCCATGACCTTTCTCTGGACATTCATGGCCTTTCAAGGCAGATCCTTGACTTTCCTGGTTAGATCGGTATCTCTCAAGGTCGTTCTCATCTTTTTTGGGTTTTTTGAAACCCTAATATTTAAGATCTTGCAATTTTCTTCAGATCTATATTAGATCTGTGTTTACTACGAACTTCTTAAGTGCTTTCTCGAAGGTTCTTCAATTTTTCTTTCAAAACGACTCTTCATTTTTCGATGATTAGGGTTTCCTTTAAGTTTTTCAAACGAACTCTTCTCTAATTTTAATGTTGTTTGTGATTTTGCTATGTTTAAAACGGTTTGCTTATGTTGTTCTTCTATCTATTTCAGCATGTTAAAAACCCTAGTTCCCTTTTGGTCTTATCCGAGTTCTGAAATTGTTTTCTTAAATGTGTGCTTATTTTAAGTTCTTCATCTATGACTCTCTTCTCCTTGTTTGACTTATCTGATTTGAGTTCTTATCACCTCTTAAACTCGACTACTATTGAAGCCCTAATTTCTTAGAAGTTTTGCCTCACTTGTTATTGTGAGACCTTTACTTGTTTCTAACTCTTTTTACCTATTACTATGCTCTTCTTCATTGTTGATTCTATGTGACTACTTGACTACTGTGCTTCGAATATTTTCTTGCTACTGAACCCTAGCTTACCCCTGCTGCTACTGTATGTTTGTGTTGCTTCTTTTTGTCAACATGTTTAACTCTACATGCTTGTTCATCCCTTGCTATTTATATGGTGAAGTGCAAAATCATGTTCCTTTCTTGATTGATCTTGATTTCTTCGGTCTTCCGACTAATTGTAAAAGGTTTTCTTACGAGCCCTAATTTTTACTCATCTGTTTAAAATTAATTGATTCCTTTCCTTTACTATGATGTTTTACCTTGCTGAATCCTTTCTCAAAATAAGCCTATTTTGTACTTAGACTTGGTTATTTACTTCATACTTTTACTGCCCCCTTATATGGCAATAATCAATCTGTCCCCAAACTGATTTTTTCCTTTAATTAAACTTGTTACTACCCGTTAAATAGTGATTCCTTAATTAAAGGGAATCACTTATGTTAATTGATTCTGATTGTGATTATTTCCATGTTTGTGTTTAAGACTTTACCTCTTCTTCACTCATTTTCAAAACTGTAAATACCCACCCCCTTTTCTTTTCAAAAACATGAGCAATTTGAGTTCAAGAACACACACTTACACTCAAAACTTTCTCTCTTTTCTCTACTACTACTTGTACTACTGCTTTTGTCTAGCCGGCTAAAAGCCAAGGCTAGACTGTGGAATTTTGCTTACTTTTCCTTTCTGCACTTTGCTTCTCTACTGGTATGTCCTAGTTATTTTCAAGTATTAACAACAACATGTTTCTTTAATTGTTCCAACTTCTCTCATTCTTGTCTACTTCTGCTTATGTTTCTGCAGTCAAGTTACATTAATAACATGCTGAAATATGTTCCCTTCCCCTTTTAAATTAATGCTCTCCTATGTGTATGAATTCCAAACCCCATATCCCCTCTATGTGTTTGTGTCCCTTTGGTTGGTTTGTGGTCATGCCAGCATCACCTATTGTTGTGCATGACCAAACCAAACCCCTGCTAGGTCATGTTCTTACAAACAATGTATTCCCAAAACCCCTTTGACCCCTTTTATGACTATTAATTCTGTGTTTTGATCATTACCCCAACCGATTTTAAACACTTCTACTATTGCTTATCTTCAACAAATGGACTTACCAGTCCAGTTTTAAACAAACTCTTTTTTTTAAAACTGTTTGTTCTGCACTTCCACCATATTCTTAGAACCTAGGTTCTTCCCCTCTTGTGTGAGCCTTGCCTTGGGACCCTTGAGCTCCCTCTGAACTTGGACACATAAGGGCTCGCCCTTCCACACTACACTCATTTCTGTCTGGTTATGCAAACCTGGGTATAGCACTGCCCAGGGTCCCTTGAGGCCCTTAGGGAACTTTGACACACCTAGGTCTGAGAAAGGCTTTGAAACAACATGGGTATTTGAGGTAGTTTATTCCATAACTCAGAGAGGAAGTCAAGAATCAGGCTTCCTACTGTTGTAACTTCTTATTTTTCACTTTTCTGATGTAATTCAGTCATTTTTGGTCTGTAATAATTTGTAACAAATATTGGGGTTGGCTAGTGAAAAAGGATGGGGTGATTATGCATGCTTTAGCTATTAGAAAGGTAGATAACATGCCTATAGGATTTGTTTAATAAATCCTGCATGTTTTACATCCACACTTAGATACCATGCCTATGGGGTCTAAATGTCTATAATCAGATATCATGCCAACAAGGTTAAAATCAGCTTTGAAATTAGACGTCATGCCTATAAGATCAAAAAAACAATTTTTCATAGAAATCATACCTATAGGAATTTCGCTGTGATCAAATAAATCCTTCCTGCTTCACTTCATGTTCAATTAGATACCATACCTATAGGATCAAAATCAGCCTTTAATACTTAGATACCATATCTGTAGGAATTAAAATCAGCTATAATAGAGATCATGTCTATAGGATCTTAAACCAGTTTAGTTAAAATATCAGGTTGACTCATACTGTTCTGAATCAGTTTAAATAACCTGCTCTTTTAAATTAATACTGTTGGAAAACATGCCTATAGGATCCAAATCGCTTGTTTCAAATTGTTTACTGTTTTACTACACCCCTAATCAGTAATAGATATTATGCTCACTACTGCGCCTAGGCAAGCCTTAGATAATAATGCTAAAACTAAACTCGCATTTGTTTAATTAGCACTGCTACAACCAGTAAGCAAGCCTGATTCGGACTTCTTATCTGAGTTATGTAATAAATGGGTCTGCTTCAACAATTAAAACACCCTGCCTTAGTACTTTAAATTCTGACCCCAACTGTGTTTAAGTCATGCTATTTATATGCATTGTCTGCGGAGGTATATATGAGCCTCTTAATTATTTATGTGTTTCCCCTTTAAATGTTGTTTTGTCTGTCGCCTTAGCCTTTTACCTTTAAAACCTAAGAGTCAACCTAAATCCTCCCTCTTATAGGAATAGTAGTCCTAAATTCCTGCGGGACTGATAGGAAGGGGACGTGTAATAGCATGCAATAGAGGTCGAGACCAATTTGCGCTTTAATACCTTAACGAGGTGGGCATGGTAGATATGGATATGATAACTGGTGCGTTAATACCACGTGTATCCCCTCTTCTGAGGAGTGTCATACCGGGTATCGCATTGATATGATCCATATTATAAACAAACCTAGGACTCCCCCCCTCCTTTTTATATTCTCAAGTATTTGTAAAACTGTAACTCCTTTTTAAAATTCGCCTTTTAATGATTATTTTCAAACTCTTATGTGTTTAAACTTAAATCCCCTACTATTTGAGCCTATACTTGTCTATTTGCTAACTGTACAAATTCACAAAACTGTCTGGCCAGGAACCACCCTAGTGGATCCTGAGGGGTGCCTAACACCTTCCCCTTAGGATAATTTCAAACCCTTACCCTATCTCTGGTTATCAAACAAACTTAGAAATGAACCATATAGGTATCCTAATGCACCTTAAATCATTAGGTGGCGACTCTTCAAAATGCAAACCTCGTTCCCAAAAGGAATGAGTTGTCCCATATCCAAAATGTCATAAACCCGATTTTTCAACGAAAGGGAGGGAAAAAAGGGGCGCGACAGACCTGAGCCAGTTGCTATGAAGAATAAGTACTCACCACTGGAATGAAATGAGTTGACTTGGTTAATCTATCCATAATTACCCATACTACATCGAACTTCCTCCGAGTCTGTGGAAGCCCAACAACGAAATCTGTAGTAATCCGCTTCCATTTCTACTATGGAATCTCTAACCTCTGAAGCAATCCACCTGGCCGTTGATGCTCATACTTCACCTGATGATAATTTAGGCACCGAGCTACATACTCTACTATGTTCTTCTTCATATGCCTCCACCAATAGTGTTGCCTCAAGTCCTGATATATCTTGGCAGCACCCGGATGAATGGAGTGTCGCGAACTGTGAGCCTCCTAGAGAATCAACTCATGCAAGCCATTTACATTGGGAAAACATAGCCTACCCTGCATCCGTAATACACCGTCATATCCAATAATGACCTCTTTGACATCGCCGTGCTGAACCGTATCCTTGAGGACAAGCAAATGGGGGTCGTTATATTGACGCTCTTTGATACGACCGTAAAGAGAAGATCGAGAAACCACACAAGCCAAAACTCGACTTGGCTCAAAAATATCTAATCTACAAAACTGGTTGGCCAAGGCCTGAACATCCAAGGCTAATGGCCTCTCTACTATCGGTAGATATGCTAAACTACCCAAGCTCTCTACCTTGCGACTCAAGGAATTGGCAACCACATTGCCTTCTCGGGATGATATATAATAGTGATATCGTAGTCCTTAAGCAACTTTAACCACCTCCACTACTGCAAGTTAATATCCTTCTGTTTGAACAGATACTGTAGACTCTGGTGGTCGATGTAGATCTCACAAGGAACACCATACAAATAGTGTCACCAGATCTTCAAGGCCTGAACAATAGCTGCTAACTCAAGGTCATTGATGATCTCGTCCAATTCACACCTCAAATCAAGGATATGAAGCTATCGATTGCAATATTAATACCCAACAAAGAGTCAGGGTCGATTTTCTATAGGGAGATATGTATGGGAGTTAGGAGTAGAGTTTTAACTATCACAATTTACACTTCCACAAATTGGGGTTGTTTCTATATCTATTTTAAACTATGATTGCAAAGTTAAGAATTGAAACTATGAAATTGTTTTTGTTGTTTTTAAAGTTTTGTAAAAAGCCTAGGGCTATGACCATCACCTAGGTGTTTGCCTAATGGGACATAAACCTTAATGCTTGTTTTGTTGATCGGGGTGTATTATAGCTATCAACACCCAATTACCCACTCAATACCTCTCGGGCAGAGAGTGATTTTGCACAATTTGACTTTCTCAAGTCCAAATGAGTATTGCACAAAACGATTGATAAAAGCTCAAGTCGGGTGATTGCTATCTCTAGGTTGAACCCGTTAATTGGGATTATCAATCTCTCGATTGACCCAATTTCTTGTTAGCCATGTTTTCCTAGACTAAGTCTCTCTTTCTCAAGTAGAGACTAAGTCAAATAGGCATGAACTAATATTTGCAACCATTAATTCCACAAATTAAAGCATGAACAAGGCTAAATAATTTACACACTAGGATTAGGTCACACCCAACCATAAACAAGCATTAAATCAAACATCCATAAGATTTACACACTAAGGTTAGGTCACAACTCTAGTAAAAATCTAGCTACTCATGCTTGAAATTGAAGAAATAGAAGAAGAGATGCTAATTAAACTCATATTGTAAAATCAAAATGATAAAATATCCCAAAATATGAACTAAAAAAGGAAAGAGAAACGGCTAATGTAGCTGTTGATGTCAAAAGTGACCTAAAATTGTGAAGCTCGTCTATTTATACAGGGCTGGAAATTTTGGATAAAAATGCCCTTCGGGAGGTTTTGCGGCCGCGCAATTCCATGTGAGGTCCGCACTTTTTTGCAACTTGACAGGACTGGAATTCTGCGGCCGCATAATTTCTGATCTACGGCCGCAAGGCACTCTTTTTACAGTCCGTGTTTTTACATGTGCGTCCGCACTTGATCTTCTGTGGACCACACTTTTACACCTGCAGCCGCATAACTCTTCTTCTGCGGCCACATAATTCCTTTGCAGTTCGCACTTCCGGGGGACTTGGAATGCATGTTCTCTGAACTTTTGGTCCTAGTCATCTTTTGCAGCCGCACAACTCATGTGCGAAGCGCACTTTGCACCAAATTCTGTTGGCTTTTCCTTTATCATCTATGGCCGCAGATGATATTCTATGGTTGGTACTCTTGGGCTTCTGTGCCTTTTATGGCCTTGAGTTCAGATTACTCCTTTTTGAGTTGTATTTCATCTCGGGAGTCCATCTTCCAGTATTCCTACAATTAAGCACATTTCATCAAAGCTAAAAGACGCTAATAGATAGTCAAAATCCCTACTTATCAATGGACAGGATAGTTCTTCTCATGCACCTTAAGTTGTCTAGACGCGTAGGCAATCACCCTACTGTCCTGTATCAACACCGCACCGAGACCAATACATAACGCATCAGAGTACACAGTATAAGACCCTGAACCCGAAGGCAACACCAACACTAGGGCTGTACTCAAAGCTGTCTTGAGCTTTTGAAAGCTTTCCTCACACTCCTCAGTCCACCTTAACAGAACACCCTTCTGGGTCAATGTGGTCATAGGTGCAGCAACAGATGAGAAACTCACTACGAATCGATAGTAATACCATGCCAAACCAAGAAAACTCAGGCTCTTAGTAGCTAAAGACGGCCTGGGCCAACTCTGCACTGCTTTAATCTTCTTCGGATCAATCTTGATCCCCTTGTCTCAACACTACATGACCCAAAAATGCCACTGAAGAAAGCGAGAATTCACACTTTGAAAATTTTGCATATAACTTCTTTTCTCTCAAGGTTTGAAGCACGGTCCTCAAGTGTAGCTCATGATCCTCCCGGATCCGAGAGCACACCAGAATGTCATCAATAAACACAATGAAAAATGAGTCAAAATTGGCCTGGAATACACTGTTCATCAAGTGCATGAATACTGTTGGGGCATTGGTCATCCCAAAAGACATCACTAGGAACTCGCAATGACCATACCAAGTCTTGAAGGCAGTCTTCGGGATGTCTGGCTCTCGAATCTTCAACTGATGATAGCCTGAATGCAAGTCATTCTTGGAGAACACCCTGGCACCCTGTAGCTGATCAAATAGGTCATCAATACGTGTCAATAGATACATGTTATTCACTTTAACCTTGTTCAACTGGCGATAATCAATGCACATATGCATAGAACCATCCTTCTTATTTACAAACAAGACCGGAGCACCCCAAGGTGATACACTGGGCCGAATTAAATCCTTATCAAGCAACTCCTACAATTGATCCTTTAACTCCTTCAACTCTGGTGGGGTCATACAATATGGAAGAATAGAAATAGGCTGAGTGCCCGGTAACAAACCAATACCAAAATCGTTATCCCTGTCGGGCAGCATGCCCTAAAGATCAGCCGTGAATACATCTGGATAATCCCTCACTATCGGAACTGACTCAATGGTAGGAGTATCAACACTGACATCTCTCACATATGCTAGATATGCATTATACCCCTTCTCAACTATCCGCTGAGCCTTTAGAAATGAGATAACCCTGCTAGGAACATAATCTAAAGTACCTCTCTAGTCTAACCGTGGCACACCTGGCATAACCAGTGTCATAGTCTTAGCGTGACAGTCAAGAATAACATGATAGGCGCCAACGAGTCTACGCCCAAAATAACATTAAAATCTACTATACTAAGCAACAATAGATCGGCTCGGGTCTCAAAACCACTAAGAAAAACTAAACACGACCGATACACAGGGTCAACAATAAGGGAATCTCTCACAGGTGTGGACACATAGACAGGAGAACTCACAGAATCACGAGATACACCCAAATATAGAGCAAAGTAACATGACATATAGGAATAAGTGGATCCTGGATCAAATAAGACTGATGCATATCTATGACAGACTGGAACAATACCTATGATGACTGAGTCGGATGCAACTACCTCCATTCTAGTAGGAAGAGCATAATATCTAGCCTGGCCGACGTCTACCTGGCCGACCTCCACCTCTAGTTGGCTGTGTAGGTGGAGTGGCAACTGATGCAGTAACCATGGCCTGAGAAGCCTGAGGACTCCGTGGAATATGCGGAGCCTGAATAGTCAGTGAAGGTGCACCCCTCCTGAGTCTGGGGCAATCCCTCACCATATGACGAGTGTCACCATGCTCAAAATAAGCTCTTGGAGGATGTGGTCGGCTCGGGCCTGATCGGCTGGACTGACAGCTAAAAGCACCCCGTACAAGAAGTGCAGTAGACAATGATGGTGCATAATAGGGAGCCTGTGGCCTAAGAGTGGCCAGAATACCACTGGAAGCTGGAAGTGCTGAATGAATAGGGTGACTCACATAACCCCTACCATGACGAGCTGCAATTGGGGAATGGGCACTACTATATGTGCCAGAATCTTGAGGCCTCTTGGCCTCCCTCTCCTCTCTCTCCCGGGCCCACATACCATCTAATCTCCTAACGATCTCCACTACCTACTCATATGTGATGTCCATCTCCAACTCTCGGTCCATACTAAATCTGATACCAAGGTTTATCCCCTCAATAAATCGACGGACTCGCTCTTTAACAATAGCAACCAAGGCTGGTGCATACCTGGACAAATCACTGAACCGGACCGTATACTCCAATACGGTCATAGAACCCTGGCGCAACTAATCAAACTCTGTTCACCATGCATCTCTGAGACTCTAGGGAATAAAATCCCTCAAGAACATATTTGAGAACTGAGCCCAAGTGAGTGAAGCTACCTCGACTGGACTACCCAACTCATATGCTCTCCACCACTGATAAGTCGCTCTCTTAAGCTGGAACGTAGTGAAAGCAACCCTACTAGACTCCACAATACCCATAGTATGGATGATACGGTGGCAATCCTCAAGAAAACCATGGGCATCCTCTTACGCCAAACCGCTGAAAATAGGAGGGTGGTACTTTTTGTACCTCTCGACCCTGAGCTGCTCCCCCTCAGAAGTTGCTACCCTAACCTCATGCTGAACTGGAGTGATCGACTGTACTGGTATAACATCTGGGAACTGTTCAACCTGTACCTACTGCTCTAGGGTACATTCGGCGAGAGTTTGTGCTCCTCCCCGACCTAAGATGTGGCAGGAGCAAGTGGGATCAACTCTGCCTGAGCTAAAGTGCCGAACATGCTCAGAAACTGGGCAAGAGTCTCCTAGAGTGTTGGGGCAGTAACAAGCGTCTCAGGTGCATGCTCTCCAACTAGAGCTACGGGTGGCTCCTCTGTAGCAGCTCGTGCAGGTGCTCTGGCTGCACCACGTGGACATCATCGGCTTCTACCCCGGCCCCGAGCTCTCACGGCTCTAGCAAAGGGCGCGGGTGTATGGTCATCCGATCCGGCTATGTCTGTCCTCACCATCTGTAAGAGAATAGAAAGACAAAAGTTTAGAATCCTGAATTCAACAATTTTGCTCGATAAGGAATCAAAGAAGTGAAGATTTTCCTAACAATTGTATAGCCTCCCAAAGATAAGTAAAAAAAGGAACCAACTTGTCACGATCCCAATTTCCCTCCGTATGATGTCGGGATGGAACCTAGTCTCTAAGACTAGGTAAGTCTAACAAACATGCGGAAGTGAACGAAAACAATAATCTAAAATCTCAAAACTCAACAACATATATATAAAGGGAAATTTCTACACTCAAAGTGTATATAATAGCCCAAAACCCAGCGTAATACAAGTCACGAGCTCTACGACCATGCCAAATCATACCTATACAACTATGTCTAATAAGGAAGGAAAATATAAAAAAGGATAAAAGGGGACTCCGAGGCTTACAGACGCGGGCAGGTGTACCTTGAAGTCTCCAAATGCAAACTCAACTCACTAGTATCGGGACTAATAGGATATACCTGGATCTACACAAAAAGATGTGCAGAAGCATAGTATGAGTACACCACAACGATACCCAGTAAGTTCCAAGCCTAGCCTCGGTAGAGTAGTGACGAGGTCAGGTCAAGGCCCTACTGAAAATAGTAGAAAAGGACGAAATATATAACAATACAATGATAATGACAACGGAAACAAAGAAAATAAGGAATTTATGAAAAAGTTAACTACATAGAATCAAGGTAGATAATACAACACGGAAGAAAACAAGGATTGACATGTTAAGGAAACAAACAACCAAGACAAGTACAACAAATAGAGAAAGATCATCAAGGGCAAGTATCAAGGTACCGCCTCATAGTCCCAAATCACAAAAGTAACTGACAATATTTCCTTATATCACCGCGGGAGCCTTTATATTTAGTTTTGAAAATCAATTTTTTTAAATAGCATCCCGCGTTTTAGCCCACCTTATCACAACGCATGGCTTCTAGTAGTTCCCCCACTAGCCACACGTATCAAGCCCATCTTATCTCATCACATGCGTTTCAACACACATACCTTATACCACCGCATGCGTATCAATATCATAACGTATCACAATTCGCACCTCAAGTGCCCAATATCACAACCTGCTAGAAAAGTCAAACAATAATAGAATTTCACAATAAGGAGCCCCCGACTCAACCACAATGTACACAAAGTCTCAACACTAACAACCAGAGAGCAACTCAATAAAATAATATTTCACAACTTATACTTTGCCTCAACAGGAACCACAGCCTTTGCAACTCAATACCAAATTCAACAACAAGACATTCCAAGAATAGCAATTTCAAGTAAAAAATTCAACAGTTAAATAATGAATACAGAATAAAGGAAGCAAGCACTTCAACTAACATGTAGGACAATTTGCAAATAAGAGATATTCCAAGTAGACATGTGAAATTAGACTAAATATGATGACTATAACATGTTAAAGTAACTCAATTAAAGCATAAAAGGAAACTACATAGCTAAAAATCGGGATTTTCAACATTTAGCCCCTGTACACGCTCGTCACCTTGTGTACACTGCCTTCACATATCAAAATTATCATAACAATACCAAATCCTAAGGGGGATTTCCCCTGCACAAGGTTAGACAAGTCACTTACCTCAAACCATGCTAAATCAATCAACTAGAAGGGCCTTACCTCGATTTTCCAACTCCGAACGGCTCGAATCTAGCCAAAAGAATTTCATAATATAAATATAGCTATAGGAAACTAATTTAAATCATGAAATTACGATCTTTACAAAGAATTAAAAAATCGACCCAAAAAGTTAACCCGGGCTCACGTATCGGAACCAGGCCAAAATTATAAAACCGAACATCCATTCGATATCGAGTCCAACCATACAAGAATTATTCAAATATGACCTCATTTCGCCTTTCAAACTCAAAAGTTTAGCCTAAGAAGTTCTATCACTTTTCCCTAATTTTTTCAACTCCAATCCGTAATTACGTGATAAAAACAGTGATAGATTTGAGTAATATAACCAAAATCAAGTTAGAAATCCTTAACCCAATGATCTCTCTGAAAATCCCTCGAAATTTTGCCTCAACCCAAGCTCTCTAAATCCAAAATATGAAATATGTAATAAACCCTCGATTTCAAACTTAAGTTCTGCTGCCCAGCTCAAATTTACGCTCCGCGATCGCGTAAATGCACTCGCGAACGCGATTAACAAGCTGCCTCAACATTTCGATCGCATCCCAAGCCACGCGATCGCATAGCACAACTACCTCAACCCCCACCTTCGCCATTCCTTCTCCGCGAATGCGACCACCTTCACTCGTTCGTGATTCACTGCAAGCCAAACCTCCACGATCACATACATCCTTTCGCGATCGTGTAGAGAAAAATTCCCCTAGTGCCAAAATACTTTTCGCGATCACGTTTATCCACTCGCGATCGCGTATAAGGAAACCAAAAGCACCAAATTCAACAATCTTTAATGTTCTGAAATGCGCCGAATATGATTCAATTACACCCAAGGTCCCCAAGACATCAACAAACATACCAATAAGTCCTAAAACATTATATGAACACATTCGAAGCGTCAAATCACATCAAACATCATTAGAATCACGATTCACGGATTGATTCAAGCCTAAGAACTTATGAACTTCCGAATTCCAAAACTAATATCGATTCCTACCAAAACAACTCCGATTGACTTCAAATTTTGTACATAAGTATAAATGACATTATGTACCTGTTCCAACTTCCGAAATCGGGATCTGACCCCGATATCAATAAAGTCAACTCCCGGTCAAGATTTCCAAAATCTTCCATTTTCTAACTTTCGCCAATTCACACCGAAATGATTTAAGGACCTCCAAATCAATATTAGGACATGCTCCTAAGACCAAAACCACCATACGGAACTATCAGAATTATTAAAACCCCATTCCGGAGTCATCTTCATACAAGTCAAACTACAGTCAATTGCTACGACTTAAACCTTCCAACTTAGGGACTATGTGTCCCATTTCACTCCGAAACTCACCCGGAACCAAAACAAAACACCAAGACAAGTTATATAAGCACAACATAACATAGAGGGAGCATAAATTAGGGGCTGGGGCTAAAATACTCGAAATGACCGGCTGGGTCTTTACAAATATGATGTCTTTTGGGTTTAAGAATGTCGGAGTCACTTACCAGAAGCTTGTTAATAAAATGTTTGAATAACAAATTGGTAAGACAAGGAGGTTTATATAGACGATATATTGGTTAAGTCTCTTAATGTAGGAGATTATTTGAATCATTTAGAAGAGACGTTTGATATCCAGAGAAAGTACAACATGAAGCTCAACCCGGAAAAATATGCTTTTGGAGTTCGTTCCAAATTTTTTAGGGGGTTCTTGGTCTCTCAAAGAGGAATTGAGGTAAACCCCGATAAGATAAAAGCCATCGAGGATATCCCGAATCACTTGACAAGTGTGAAGGAAGTGCATAGGTTGAACAGGTAAGTTAGCAGCTTTAAGCATGTTTATATTAAGATCGTCAGAGAAGTTTCATCATTTCTTCTCACTTTTGAAAAAGAAGGATGATTTTCGTATTGAATCTGGAATGCCAGCAAGCATTGAAAGACCTAAAAAGGTACTTGTCTATCCCTTCGTTATTGTCAAAACTGAAAGAAGGTGAGAAGTTGTTAATCTATTTAGTAATTTTGGAAGTAGCGGTAAGTGTTGTTCTAATCTAAGAGGAGGAAGGTACACAATTTCCTGTTTACTATGTTAGTAAAATTTTATCAGGAGCGGAGACACGAAGTCGCATCTTGAAAGCTTAGGCCTTATTTTCAAGTTCATCCCATAGCCGTTGTGACAACTTTTTCCTTGAGAAATGTCCTTTATAAACCTGAATTATTGGGTCGATTGGCTAAATGGTCAGTCGAATTTATTGAATTCGACATTGAATACAAACTCAGGATTGTGATCAAGTCACAAGTTTTGGCCGACTTTGTGGCTGACTTTAATCCGGGACTAATGCCTTTAGCTAGTAAAGAAGAAGTGCTGGTATCGGGAACTGTATCAGGTGTTTGGACCTTGTTTACGGTTAAAGCTTCTAACATAAAAGAGTACGGTCTTGGGATAGTATTAATCACTCTTTCGGGAGAAATCCTGAGACAGGCCATTAGAACTATACTATTAACTAACAATGAAGACCAGTATGAGGCTTTGATTGCATCACTTGAATTAACTCTGGGACTAAGCTCCGAGGTAATTGAAATAAAGTGCGACTCCCAGCTGGTAGTGAACCAGGTGTATGAAATTTTCGACACCAAGGAGGAATGCATGCAATAGTACTTGAATAAGGTTCAAGTATTACCTTCCCGGTTTAGGGAACGATCGGTCATCCACATTCCGAGAGAAGAAAACATGGAGGCAGACATATTGGCCAATTTGGAGTCATCCACAAAAATGAAAAGAGTTGATTCTGATGTAGTTGTTCAATCGTTATATTCGGCGTTGGACGTGGATGGTTATTGTAAAGTTAATTCAACCAACTTGATTTGGGATTTGAGAAATGAGTATATAGAGTATTTAAGGCATGCCAAATTTCCTGAAGATCTAAAAGCATCCCGGGCACTATAGACTAAAGCTGCTCGTTATTGCCTTGTTGGCGGTCAATTTTATAGGAGGTCTTTCCAAGGACCATTGGCTCGGTGTTTACGGACATAGGAGGCTGACTACGCGATGAGGGAAGTTCATGAAAGAGTGTGTGGGAACCACTCCAGTGCGAGACTCATTGGTTCTTAAATTAATTAGGGCTGGTTACTATTGGCCCCAGATAGAGCAAGATGCAAAGGCATTTGTATAATAATGTGATAAATATCAGCGTCATGCATAGTTAATGCATCAATCAGCTAAACTGTCACCATGGCCCTTCATGAATGGGGGATGGGCATAGTTGGTCTCTTACCACAAGGCTCGGGCAGGTAAAAATTCTTTTAGTTTTGATTGGTTATTTCATTAAATGGTTTAAAATAGGTGCTTATAAAAATATTGGAGAGCGAAAAGTGATTGATTTCATAGGATATCACATTATCTGGTGGTTTGGGGTACCAAAAGAAATTTCTTGTGATAATGGGCCGCAATTTATAAGTTCCAAAGTAACGAAGTTTTTGGAAGGATTGAAAACCAAATGATTACATCTTCTCCCTACCATCTAAGTGCTAACGGACAAGTAGAGTTGACCAACAAGATAATAATTCAAAATCTCAAAAAGAAGTTAGAAGATGCTAAAGGAAATTGGCCAGATGAGCTATCAGGTGTGTTATGAGCATATCGAACAACGACGAAATCGAGCACTGGTGAAACTCCATTTTCACTTGTATACAGTGCGGAACCTTTGATCCTGGTAGATATTGGGGAACCAACCATAAGGTATTCTCGAGCAAACGAGGAGGCAAATAATGAGGTGATGCTGATTAAGTTGGATCTGCTTGAAAAACATCGAAATATGGCGTATCTGAGAATGGTGGCACAAAATCAAAGAATGAAAAGATATTACAATCGTAGAGAAAATCTTTGATATTTTAAAGTCGAAGATTTGATTTTGAGAAAAGTAACTCAAAATACTCGAGAAGTTAATGCCGGAAACCAGGGACCAATATAGGAAGGACCTTACCGGGTTTTAGCTATAACCGGCAAAGGTTCATATCAATTGGAGAATCAAGATGGAGTTAGATTGCCGAGCAACTAGAATGTTACTCACCTCAAAAGGTATTACTTCTGAAGATCCGTGTTATTTCTAAAAGTATGTGATGCATTCTTTTTCCCTTTGATCAGTTTTTGTCCCAATTGAGTTTTTTGCAATGTTTTTTTAATGAGGAAGCAACGTAAAACATACTACGAGAAAGGATCATCAACGAAAACAAGATCTCCAGTATTCGAATTCTCATACTTAGCATCTGAACACTGGAGGGGGGAATTGTTACAAAGTATAGCACTAAAAGTGTAATGAAGATCGGGGACTGCTAGAACCGGGGGCAAAATTTTATCAGGACTGGGGACTGCAAGATCATCCTCGTAGAAATAGGTTGTACAAAGTTAGCCATATATATTGGCAACTTTATTTACTTAAGCAAATAAATATTTATGTAAATGTACTTTTGAGTACGAAAAGAATAAATCAAAGTTTTTTTTGTTTTTATCTTATTTCCTATCCAAATGATAAGTTAATTTATTTTTAATTCGTAAGTTAATTAAACTTCAAATGCTTGTGCCAGAATGAACATGAGACTTCCTCTTCAAGAGCACCATAAACATAAGGTCCCTCTCTTGTGAAACCCTCATAGTGAAAGGATATACACTGAAAGTGTGAATGCCCGAGATTATATTTATCGAATAAAAACAAAAAGAATCCCGATCATTATCAGTTAAGTAAAAGGAATATTTTTTGCGCAATAAATAAGCAAAAGATTTCTTTCATTACTTAAACAAACAAACTTAATAAGTAAGTTTTGGCTTAATTACAAAGGAAAAAGTTTTTACATCAGTTGTTTTTGTCTGCGGGGTCCAGATGAAGGAAAGTATTTTCAGCTTCATTTACAGGTGAAGGTCGTTCCGCATACGGATTAGGGCCTTCATTCTTATCTTTTTCTTCTTCTTCTTCTTCTTCTTCTTCTTCTTCTTCTTCTTCAGCTTCCTCTTCGGTTCCCGAATACTCAGAGCTAGTGTTCTAAAAGTCATAAGCAACATGCCGAACAGGGAGGTTCTTTCGAGCAGTTGTTTCCAATCAACGAGTTTTGGCAATACAATCATCAATGTTTGCAATTCCTTCTTTGGCCTCATCCAAACTTTTCCTCCCCATGTGATAAATTGCATAGGTTTTCTCGAGCAGGAAAGAATCTTTTTGATCTTGGAGTTTAACTCGGAGTTTTTTTAATTTTGGATTGAATTTTATCATTTTCAGCTTTCACAATGCTGATCTTGGAATCAAGGTCAGTAGTAGTTTTCGCATGACGCTGGTTCTGGTCCATAACCTTTATGAGTCTTTCTTCTATTTTGGCTATCTTCTCCTCAGCAGTAACAACTTCTTCGGTTTTTAAGCGTAAGCCTGCTTCCAAATTGTTAATTTGCTCCATAAAAGTAGACTCACACTCGGCCCCTACAGTTACAACATTATGCAGTTCAACCAACTTGGCATTCGCCTCCTTAAGTTCCTCATGTAGTTGAACTGCTTCATGGTTGTGAGACATTCTATCTTGCTCGAATTTCTGTAATCGAGCCTCGAGCTCGCCCATTTGAGCAACTTTTGCTTCCGAAATAAGGAGGCGCTCGACAAGCTGGTTTCGTTCGATAGTAAGTTGGTTGCATTCAGGAGTAAGTTCATCTTTGTCCAGGATCAACTTTTGTAGACCCTAGGAGGCAAAGAGGTTAGCCTGTAAAAGTTTAAAATTAAGGGTATGAAGATAAAGTCCAGAAATAAGCAAGGAAAAGAAGAATATTGAATTGATACCTGAACATTGCATACTATTGTTGATCAGAAACTCAGTAGAAAGAGAGTCCATTTTTCTCCAATCTTTGTATGTGGCAAGAGGTTTCAGGTAGTTGGCGACTTCCACCGGCTTGGAGAGTAAATGGCACTCATTCGAAGCAGTAATCACAACACTCTATTTACCACTAAGGTTTTGAGTGGGTACCGAGAAAATGTCCCCTAAATTTCCATGATCAGATGACCGTGGGGAAGGAATGTCTGATGTCTATTCGGTTAGGGCTGGTGGAGAGGTAGCAGTTGGGGTAGACGGTGTTGCGGTAGCAGCTCGCTCAGAAGTTGATGGAGGAGGTATTTCGGGGGAAGAACTCCTCTGAATGGAAGCATCGACAAGAGCCCGAAAATGAGATGCAACATTTTCAGCCAATTCTATTTCCGTGAAGAGTCCTTGAACTTCTTCGGGTGTGGCGTTCGAAGCTCTCCCGGCTGAGCATCTAGTTAAGCTGATGAGGATCTTTTTCTTCTTCGAAGAGGAACCGCTTCATCATCGGTTCTTTCTTCATCTAGGATCACTGTGTATGGTACACTTGGAGCTTCTTTTATTGAAGCCTTCTCTCGAGTCCCAATTGTAGAGATGCGTTTGCTCTTCAATTTTTTGTCTTTGGGCTCGGAGTCCTCTACACCGAAAAGAGAGAGGATTCACGAGCCCTCCTCCAGTTAAGGACATCTTGCAATTGCGGTTGAGCCTTCTCTGGGTCATCAGTGACGTCAATAGCGGGGCAGACAACAGACCCTTTCGGAAGACCTATGTATTATAAAAAGAAGTAAATAAATTAATTCTAAGTAATGTTTAAAGTCGAAGAGGAAAAAGTGAAGCTTTTACCGTGGCTTTTACCTTTCCACCCAAATCTAGGGGCCATTTCTTTCTACCTTCGAGAGCCCGGTGCGAAAATATCTAAGAATTTTTGAACCCATTGGGCCGGGTTATTAACCTATGGTGGTTCCCAATGAGTAGCTCGAATGAAGAAAATTAAAAAGTTAGCAAAGAAGGAAATTCTTTTTAATGCGATAGGGAAAAGATGTCTGAAGACTTACAAGAAAAATTCCAAGATTCAGGAATGGCAGGTATTGTTGTCGGGAGAATGTCCCTGGTAGCAATAACAACGAACCATTCCATCCATCCATCGTCGTTATCGTCATCAATGCTGGTAATGATGGCATGGTAGCCGTGTTTGCTGAGCTTTAGCATACCTCCACGAAAGATTTTTGGGGATTAGAGGTTAATCAAATATGCGAGAGTTAGGTTTTCCCGGTCTCGGAGCATTGCTTTCAAAGTCAAGCTACCAAATGTCATATTGATGGACCCATTTGAGCTAACAGACTTGGTAGCGATGACAAAATTTCATAATAATTGGGTCAATTCTTTTACCCAACTTCAAAGTAAAAGAGTATGTATAAACATACATGAACCCTTGTTTACTAAAGGTAATCATTTCCACCTCATTAGGGGCAAGGATTTCGATGTGTTTCCAATCGCAATCTTCCTTTACGACGGGAATATTAGAAAGGTGAATAGAAGAAGGATACATGAGAACATGCCAATTTATGTCATTTTGGGGATTAATAGGTTCTTTTTAAACTTGAATGTCCAACTGGGAGTTGAGTTGAAGAGGTATGATGGTATTAACGGTAGGAGGTTCAGATTCGATATTGACCTCCTTCGTTTTGTTCTTTTTAGGACTCCCACCAATGAGAAAGCCAGAATTTCCGGGAACAATGGTAGCAGAAGACATGGTGATAAGAAATTTGAGTAGTGAGATTTTGCTGAGGAAGAGGGAGTTTGCAGTAGGATGTTAAGGAAATTCGAAGAAAAAGAAGAAGAGTTTGTAAAAGCAAAGAATAAAAGTGGTGAGTAGTGGAGAAGTTTATAGATGAAAAAGTTCATGGTCATGATTACCTTGAAAGCTGTCAAAAATATTTGCCGAATCACGGGGTAACACGTGTTCAAGTCATTAAATGCGAATAGACATGCGTCCTTTCAAGTGTCAGAAACCACTCAGAAACTTACCTGTTAATGTAAGAAGTTTTATCTACTTCTCGGTAACACTAAAGTATTATCATCGAAAAGTAGGGGGACTATCTGTATTGGATAAAATTGATTAGCGACAGGTGGATGAATGATGAGATGACACGTGGAACTAGAGACATATAAGAGATGAGTTAGCGAAAGGCTGGCAGCGGTTATGAATATGTGATCGGTACTGGGTAAGTTCCGAGGATAGCCGAAATCGAGGACAAAATTTTAAAGGGATACATCGGTTGGAAAAGATAGCAGTTAATGAGAAGCTGTTACAAAGAATCTCTGAATTAATGACCGATCGTTATACAACTATCAATAGGAGTTTTATTCTCATTCAAGAAGAGCTTGATTTGGGGATCTTGTCTTCCTGAATAGAGCTATAAATAGGAGAATTTGTATCCATTGAAGAATATGAAACATTCTGTACACAAAATCTAAAATCAGCTCTTATTCTATCAAATTGCACTCTTTAGTTTATTCTTAGTATTGTTCTTGCTATTGCTATCGGAAAAGCTAAATTCATACCCATGCTTATTTTTATAATCTTACTTTTGTTCTTATTTATTTCATATTTCTGGATCAAATTAATTCACGTGTCTATAAATCATGTAACAAATTCAACTGTACTGTTTTACAGGTAAATATAAAGATGAAATAAAAATGAGTTTTTTTGTCAAAGTTCTTGGGGTTGTTATATGTATTTGGCCTACTTTTTGATCCTACATTATCTGTGTTTAAAATTTTTGCACACATTTTAAGAAAAACATTGAAACAGATTTGTGCAAATCTCCTTGTTGAGCTAACTAACCAAATATTGGGATTTCAATTTTGGCCAAAATTTCTTGGTTTTAGGACCTTTTTCAGGTGTGCCTAAATGAAGGGAAATCTTGTTTTTACCTGAGAAGCTGGGTCCCTGGGCTACTAAATTGAGGATCCCCAATTTTAATTTTTCCTTTAAATGTAAACGTGTCTCATTTATTTACCCTTGCGGTCTGTTAAACATTCTGAAATCCTTAAGAGTTGTCTTAGATTTGTCTATCAGCGAGAAGATTATCAAATAAAGCATGGAATATTCAAATAGAGAAGAAACTGTAATTTCATTTCATCTATGAACTTTCAACATGCAGTTTTAGTATAATTTCCAGGGAAGTACTGATATAGCTTTTTCGACGACAGAGTCAAAAACCAAAGAGGAAGGCCGAGCTGGTATGTCATCAGCTTAGTCCTATCAACTCCAATACAGAAGGTACATGTACATCAAGGTATATGTACATGGTTGGTCCTTCTGGTTGTTATCTAAAAGTCCAATGAAAAAAACTCTTCAATTCCAAGGCGACGTATTTACAAGATGGTATACCGATACATGTACTAGACATTGTTCATGGGGAAACAGAAGATGTGTTTTCTCCTTGATGACCGGAGTTCAGAGAGTATATGTCGACAGGGACGCTTGTGCCCTTAACGATGTTCAATCTAGCATTTGCGGACATGTCCTGGCGATCCAAATATATAACAATAACTGTTATATCATCGTGAATATGCCGTCTTGCCCCCTTCTCTAGTCGTTTGATTTCCTCATATCTCATTTCGTTCTTCTTTGCAGCCTCCTCAAGGGCAGCTCTCACTAATCGTTTTGCTATTCCCTGGAGAAATGGGAAAGGAATTATCACTTATCTTACTCATTAGTTAATTATGTCCAAAATGGAAGAGAAGTTTGATCACAGAATCACGGAGTTGTTGAAATAAGAGACTACACTCACTTTACAGATAATTAAATGGATTGACGTACTGTTAATTTCCATAAATTAAAGAACTTGACAAAACAGGAGGGACGATACTCACAGTTCTAGGATTCTTCAGAACGAGGTCAACAGCTGCTTCGTCGCTTAGTTGGTCCCATAGGCCATCTGATGCAAATATCAAAAATAAGTCTTCTGGTCTTATCTTCCGGATCAAGATAGAAGGCTCTGCTGACATTACAGCTCTTTTTAAAGGAATAGGATATCCATATTGTATGAAGAGAGGATCTCGGCTAAACTCAGGTTTCTTCAGATAGACATCTCCAATTGATCTAGAAACCTGGTTCAGGCCAATAAACAACATTAGATGCATTTTCTCAAACCATAGGATACTCTCTGAAATTATTAATAAAAAATAGATAGTTCACACTTTATTTGACATCTTTCTAATAACAAGGGGAATCTGCAGAATTAAAATAAATGATCCAAGTTGGAAGATCAGCACCATGTAGCCCCTGCTACAATTTATAGTTACCAAAAAACTAAAAAAATTACTATAAAGTGGTTAAGGAATAAGGGCAAAAGAATATAGGGGAAAGGAGATTCCTTTGTGTCTATACATAGGAATCAGATTGCAACAAAATTAGGCCTTGATTTGAATCTCATAGGTGCAACTGATCAAACTTGATGCTGCCTGAAGTACTAAATGGGAGATGTCTTGTACTACACTGAAAAAGAGAAATTAATTTGACACAAGGTCTAAAAACCTTAAAAAGCAGCAGAAAAAAGCATATTTGTTGCCAAAACCAAAAGAGGCACTCAGTAAGAACTTGACATACAACATGTTTAAAAGGTATGATCAACTTGCTATAAGTGCACCAACATAATCCGCAAATGACGTGGCTTGTTTCTGATAAGGGTATAAGGTGATTGGTTTAGAAGCTAATGAGACAGGATAACATATAGTCTTTAGCCTCAGAAACATTAGATAAAAGCTCATTTGAACCCAAAAGAGGCACTCAAGAAAGTCTTGACATCAGCATATTTAGCATGTAAGCCTCAACTTGCTATAAGTGCATCAACATAACTGGCACATAAATTAGAAGTCTCAACGTTGATTCACCAGAGATTTTGGGGCATCTTCTTCACAATGCACTCGAGTCAGAGAAAGGTTTAACCTATTTCAACTACATGAATATAAATGTTTGTATTTGTGTGTGAGGAAAAGAACCTTAGTTCAGAAAAGAAAGACAATATTCCTTCTTGTCTAGCTTCTATAACTTCTTACTTTCACAATATCGCATACTTGGCGAACTTTTAGCATATCTTGATCGTTAGAGTAACAAAAGATGGCCCATCGTAAACTTGATGAAAAGTCGGAATTGAGAACTGAAAAGAGCTCTGACCATTTTCTCCTTGCACCATACGTCTGTTAGATTGAATAGAAACTACAACCATATTGAGACAATTCCAGTCATATCAACTATGCCAATACAACATATCCCAAAGGACCGACTAGTCTTCATCATTTGGAGGCCCAGTAACTACTGGTAAATGTCTAAATAAGGATGTATCAATTATTACAATCCCCAATCCCATGCTCAACACCAATACCATCCCCACCTTCGTGTCCAGAAATATGGAGTTCAAGAACTATATATCAATGAAAAACACAAAAAGAGCATGTAGAGGGAATGAGACAAAGAGATGAAAAGATTCTAAATTGGTAAAGAAGTCTACTTGCAACTGACAAAGTTTATGTTTATTCTAGATAACTCAATCCGAATACCAGGAAGCCTAGTAAACAAATTTAAGAAGCATGAATGAGTTAAAAGAGTAATCAAAATTATCGACTGCATTATAGGACAGAAGAAAGTAGGAATTAAGAACAGATACCTGAATTATACCCTTGATTCTCCAAACCCCTCGAGTGTAGACTACAACGTGAGAATCATCTGGATGCAGTGCCTCTACCTCTTTCCTTACCTCCTCAACCCCAACATTATGATCTATAGACAAACGTTCGGCCACAACTGTTGCTGAATCACCCGTCTGGCCAGTCGCCACTCTCCTGCCGAGCACTGCCCTGGAGTCCCCAAGATTTGCCACGTACAATTTATCTTTCGAAATTGCTCCAACAAGACAACAAGATCCCACAGAAGCAATCTGAGGCTGATCCAGCCAAGACTGCTTCACTAACCGCAAGAATCCCTCCTCAATGGCATCAAATGCTTTCCTGATCACGTCCTCAGACATTCCTCCTTCTTCCAATGCAATCTCTACAGTATACCAAAATAAGGAAATGAAAAACAATCCGAGCAATTTCCAATATCTCTAACAACATTGATTAAGATATTCAAAAATTGAACCGTTCCACAATTTGAACAAGCTCATTTCCTTTCTCTTCCAGTCCACATATAATTTTCTCAAAGAATCCCCTCAATCTCATGATATTTTAACAGCATAAGTAAATCATCACAGAATCCAACAATCAAGCAACAACAACCCAACAACTATGCCTTAGTCCAAAATAAGTTGGGGTCGCTTATATGAATGTTCACTAACAAATGTTCCCCATTTATATTCATCTCAGGCCAAGATTATACAAAACAAAAATAAAACGGAAAGTACTAGAAGAGAATCCAACAATCAAGGTGTTAGAAAAATTGTACTAATGCTAGGTTAGAATTCTCCACCTGACAAAGCAGAAAAATTGTACTAGCATACTTTTGTTATTAGACCTAGACGACTGACAAGAAACAACAAATAGTAAAGGTCCTACAAGACTCGCTCTAAAACTCAAAGACTCAAACTTTGATAGTATAAAGAGGGAGATAAGAGTTACTTTGGAGGTAAGGGAAAAGGTTGTTGTTGATGAAGCGAGAAGCTTGAGGGCCACCATGACCATCATAAACACCAACATAAGTAGCAGAAGGTGTTGTAAATACTTGACCCTGGTCTTCAAGCAGTGAATTGGCCTGAACCACTGCAACCGAATAGTCACCTGTGGCATGTTGTTTCAAGTCCATGTGCCACATAAGACCATCACCATCGCCACCACCAAAGCAGCTTCCTAAACAGGAACTTAACATCTCTCACACTGCTATGCTCAACTGCTGGGAAAAGGTTGTTGAAGAAAATGCAGAAAAAGTAACAAGACTTACGTATTTATTGGTAAGCGTACATTGGAACAAAGACTAGACTTTTTTTCCATAAGGAAGAAGAGAAGACTAGAGGCTCGACCCACGAGAATTACGCGTGTGGAAAAATTGAACAGCTACAAAATTGTATTTACACCATGGTGTGAAGCCTCGTGTGGAACTTAAAAATTAATGTGTTTATCCTAAAAATGGATAACAATTAAATTTTTATGTGGTTTTAAGGATATACGGATTAATTCAATACAAGTGAGAAATTGCGTTAGATTAGACAAATAAATGATGTAATAAATTATCAACTCATTAAAGGAGGGTGATTTCGGACTCAATAACAACCTTAAGAAATATCCCATACTCACAATAACAAAGCACTGATAAACAAAAGTGATAACTTTGAATAATAGAAAAAATAAGAGTATATTGCCTTGATATGCGTGTTACCATGTCTCTCGTGAATAATTAGACCCCCCTTTATATAGTAGGTGAGTTTTACCCTAAGTACAATTCCATAAAAGGTAAAAATCTTTTGTTTAACTAATCACCGACTCTCTGCCGATACATGCCGTGATATTTGGCTGGTTGCGAATATTACGGCCTTTTATAGGTCGTGCTCGATTATCTAACTCCGAGGCCTTTGGGGTTCGAATCGGACATGGGGGTCATGGCCCCGATACTCTCAAGGGCAGGTGTTTTGCCCGGACCCCGAATCGAGGAGCAGTTCCTTGTCTTCACGTCTCTTGCTTTGTTTACTTCATTGGAAACCAAGACATTCCATGAACTCGGTTTCACCTGTATACATGATGCTACATAAATTAACTTTTTATAATATTAAATTGAGACAAAGTTATATAAAGCTATATACATAGTGACAATTTAGATAGCTGGCCCCAACAGAGAGTGAGACATAAAGAGTTAATTTTTTGGTTGTTGTTGTTCACATGTTTTTATTTATATTACACCATGATAATTGGTAAGAATGCATCCACATGTTAATTGACAAATAGATAACAACAATTAGTATCATAAGGTTACATCCATAAACATCGGAGCGAGAGTAGATGTGAAAATCTGATCGCTGCTATAAACTTAAAATTTTCATGTACTATTGTTGACTTAATAAAATAAGTTCAATTGGGTTTTTAGTTAAACATAAAGATATTTGAGACAGTAAAGTAAAATTAAAAAACTAATAGAAGGTTCAACACCTGGGTGGATTTTATATGATTCAACACCACTAAGAAGTGGCTCAATAGACATGACACAGGACAGTGGTTAGGAAATGGGTGATGTCAAAGTACTTGTGATATTTAATTTGATACATGTACAACATATGACACGATATCCCCAACAACATACAAACGACTGAACGAGAAATGAATGATTTTTTCTTCCCTATCAGACAACTGAAGGGAATTACAATAAATTGACGGATACTGTTCTAGGTTATTTATAAGTCGAAAATATATTTAAATTTTTCCTTTAAGAATATTCTCTCTTTTTTCTTGAATAGCCCCATAGAATATATATATATATATATATAGGAGGGCTTTAAAAAAATAATGTGACATGTCTCTTTGGCCAAGAATCACATTTATCTTTTTTCTCAATTTTTTGACATTTTTCATATTTATGTGCTACATTAAAAAGTCCAAAATTCATTCTTAATTACATTTTCTTAATTATACCTCCCTCCGTTATTCTTCTTTCTCTCCCATTATTTTCAGTTTAGAAGCCTAAAAGTCTAAATCATTAATTCAGTGATCAATTTATGCAATATATAAACATAAAAATATAGCTCTAAGAATGTGGGATCTTCCGTAACCAATTCACTAAAATTCTCCGCCAGTGCCTGAACCAAACTTGCCCCTCTTTTTCTTTTTAGAGGTGCTTTCAACGGGTAACTTCTTCTTCTTATAATTGAATAGTTTATTAGTTTTTTTATATTCACTTAAAATTAGTCTGGTAATTATTCATTTCATTTTACTGTTATTTAAATTCTTACTTGCAAAATATTGACACTTTGCATATTTTTGGGGAGAAGGTTTATTGGACAAAATAACATCCCGTAGCTGGCATCACTAATGCATACTCAGGTTCGTCTTCTACTTTATAACTCTCATATACAGTCTATTTTTCCAATTAAATACTATATTTGAGATCAGTTTTTGAGGTTAATTCTCATATAGGTTCTAGCATATTATGCAATGAATAAGCTTGCTTTACTATACATTATAGACCATAAGGGTTTACTTTGATATCAATTAAAATGCGCTTTTGCTTTTTCTTTTTTTATCGTTTTATTTATAATCTTTGGATATATCTGATTACATTTTGTATCTGTTTCAGCTTGTTTGGATGGTTGTTACCTATTGTATCGTATCGTATTGTTACTTTAAATAAAATGTTTGTTTTGATTGTTACTTAAATTTTATTGTATCGTATCGTTAAATTCATCGTTACGTAACGATGAAATGTGCCACTTTATGTAACGACCGATTTAGTGTGGTCACGTCGTTTCCTTGTATTTTTCTCTCAATCTCACCCTTCATTATTATTCAATAATTTTATTTTATCATTTACTCTACCTTTTTATATACCGTATCATAACTTTTCTTTATAATATTGCAAGTTTATTCATCATATTACTGGTGCGTGATACCATGAAACGACGGTAAAATGATACAATTCATCCAAACATTATATTCATCAAATGATACAGTACAATACAATACAATACGATACAATACATTATGAAACGATATGTAAGAACCATCCAAACAAGCTAAACAAGCTGTTAGTCTTTTTTTACTCCCCTGCGTCTCAAAAATATGATTGCTCTGCATGTTCTTTATATTATCTTGATTCTTGTGCATCATTTTATCTTTCTTTTTCCCTTCTCCTATAATTATTTAGTATTATTAGTACATTTTGTGCTGATATATAATATATTATGTGTAATTATTTTATGACGTTCGCTATTTTTTTCAAAGCCTAACCGTTTATTCTCTTTAATTCGTTTATTTTCATATTCTTATTATTTGGTTTCTCTTCTTATTTTAATTAAATCGGATAATTACCGAGAAGGTAGTTCAATATTTCTGATGTTTCTTTTATTTTATTTTTTGAAAACTTTAAATAGTTGGCAGTCTTCTTAACCGGCAATTTCACTTCCAATAATTTTTATTTATTTAATGAAGAAACTATGTATGTAATAAGAGGTTGAAAAAGAAAATTAACTCACCGGGATCACTGCGAATTATCGTGTAAGATAGCCTTCAACATGGTCATTATTGTAGTTCTTTTTCCTTTATTGTACTCTGCTAATTTTACATATTTGTAGCGGCATTAAACTATAATTTTTAGTAAGTGCTTGAATGAAAAATATATATTGTGCAACATTTATTAGCGTGAAGAAAAAGAAAGAAATGCACAAACCTTCATATCTTTTTATTTTTACAAATAAATTTATTGAGGCCAATTATTGTAATTATTTGTATGCCATTATAGAACTTAATGATGCTTTTAACATCAATACATTTTTTAGCGTTTTAGAAGGCTATACTTATGAAAGATTAATAAGTTTTGTTTCCATTTAAAATTTGTTATTCCAAATACACATCCAATAAATTGGTAAAATATTGTGGGCATGCAATAATACTTGGATGTAGATAGTTATTATCGCTTAACTTTTATTCTCACTCTCTAAGATATCACAAACTATTTTACTGTCTAAAGAAAGTTTTTAATTTCTTTTGTATAAAGTTTCTTCCCAGCAAAATCATATGAAAAAGAAAAAGAAGAAGAAAAGTCTTGAAGTTTGTAGCTCCAACCCCACTAATGGCAAATTTGAATATACTATCTTTATTTTAATTTGTAAGAGGCTCTAATCTTTCTAAAAAAGAATTAGTTTAGGTATGCAACATTGTAACTCTATATTTAAAAAATCGAGTAGAAGACTCCAATTAAAAAAGAAATGCAAAACAAGTACTTATTAGAACAATATTCCTTTTTTATTTATTTACTTTGCCTTATCTTTAGGCCGCGCGAATCGCGAGTTTTATTTTTTACGAGTTAAGGGGATAAAGATGCACCTTCACTTTTAGCAGCTGAAGGAAATTATAGTCATCGATTAATTTTGATATATATTAGTGTGTCATCTTATCTGAATGATTATTTAGTAAGAGTTTAATGGACAAGCTTAATAATTCATTTGCTCCGTGGTTAATGCATGTACTGCATCTTTCGCGTTATTGTTATTGTTCTTTTTACATGCATCTGTGATGTAATAATATGCTTCTATATTTTGGTCTCATTGATAGGTGAAGATTAGACAATGTAAAGATTTTTTTCTTATATTATTAGTATAGTCTAACTCATTAACCGGTTATCATCTTTATCAAGATTATCCATTAATATTTTACGTAAAAATTTATTTGATTGCTTGAATATTTTATATTTAAACTTGAATTAAAAAAGACCCGAGTTTCAATCAATATCCTAAGATTCACAATTACGTGTAACAAAGAGCTCAATCAATCTAGTGACCTGCTCCCCATCTTTTCTCCAAACAAGTAGTACTAGATTTTCCTTCATCAATAAATTAAGAATAAACTCATAATGTGTGGAATGCTTTAATTTGTTTCTTTCATCCAAAGTCAAATTACTAAAAAGTAATTAGCCCGTACTTTCGGTTTTTATGATCAACAACAACAATCCAGTATAATCTCACTTAATGGGGTCTGGGGAGGGTAGTGTGTACGCAGACCTTACCCCTACCCTGGGATAGAGAGGTTGTTTCCAAATAGACCCTCGGCATCCTTTCCTTCAAGAACTTCTCACCTTGCTCTTGGATAGACTCGAACTCACAACCTTTTGGTTGGAAGTGAATGTTGCTTACCATCAGAATAACCCCGTACCTTCGGTCTTTATGATCGACCTCCCAAAATATGAAAAAGACGAACGAGGGAGGATAGGATCCACAACAACCGGTAGAGAGAACATACCAACTTTATTTTTTAAAGAAATTTATTTAAATGGTCAAAGATGTCTTCTGGCTGAAATTTTGTCCCATTTGAATGTAATACTATTCTGTTTGGAGTTAGATCATAAAGTTTTTAACAAATATACTAAAATTCTAAAAAAATTCAAAACTTTTCTATATCTATATCACACACACAAAAAAAAAAAAAAAAATTGAAAGCTTCTTTGGTTTCTATTAGAGTTATTTTTGAATAGCTGCAAAAAGCAAATGCAAAAGAATGTTCTTTTAAACCATATAAACTGGATAAAAGTGAAAAGAAAACCTTGATCTAATTTCTTATAGTGTAAAATTCTCTTTATATAGTAACATTTTACTACTGAACCGTTGAGGGAGAAATTCAAAAATAGCCAGATTTACAAGTGGTCATTCAAAAATAGCCACACTTTCAAAAGTAATCGAAATTTAGCCACTTTTTATGTAAAGATAAATCTGAACGAAAACACTGTTCAAAATCCGGAAGATACTCCAGCATATTATACTGGAGTTCCAGCATATTATACTGGAGTTCTAGCATAAGTATACTGGAACTCCAGCATAATATAATGGAGTTTCCTCATAAGCATATTAGAACTCCAGCATAATATGCTGGAATACTGGAGTTCCAGCAAAGTATATCGGTCCAGTATAATATGCTGGAAGTTCATACAAAGGTGCTCGAATCTCCAGTATATTATGCTGGAACTTTTCGTGTGTTGGACTGTGCACCGAACTCTAGTATATTATGCTGGACCGGTCTTTGTTGCAGCAAAATAGTGGCTATTTTTCATTGACTTGGCAGATGCTGGCTCTTTTTGAATGATCGGTCCAAAAACTGACTAGCTCGTGCTATTTTTAGTAAAAATGGTATGGGATAGCCACTATTTAAGGTGGTATTTATTTTTTATCCAGCAATTCTAATGTTGAGCAAAAATAACCACTACTCTATTAAAATTAATATGAAAAGATGTTTTTACCCTTTCTTCCATGGAACCGGAGCCCCGACAATGGCGAGAAGCGCAAGACAATCACCATTGCCGACGATCACCGAAACAATAACATCAACAATAACCCTAACCCTAAACAACTCATCGGAATCCTCCTCCTCATCGTCGTCCGAACAGCAGCAGCAACATACAACAGAAACCCTAACTCTGAAACTGAAACAGAAGAAGAAGAGCGCTTCATAGAAGCTAGGTACAATGGATAACGAGTTCCTCAACAAGAAGAGCTCTAAGATTTGATGTATATTTCACAAGGAAAAGCCTTTTGATGAGGATGACAGCGATGACGATGAAAATGTGAATCAATCAAATAAGAAAGATCTATTGGTACAAGCTCAAAAGTTAAGGACAATAGGTCCTGAATTTACAGTTACAAGTTCAAAAGTTAAGGACAATAGATCCTAAAGTCCTGAACTTAGACTAACAAGCTCAAAAGTTAAGGACAATAGGTCCTAAACTTAGACTAATAAGCTCAAAAGTTAAGGACATTTGGTCCTGAACTTAGACTAACAAGCTCAAAAGTTAAGGACACTTGGTCCTGAACTTACAGTTACAAGTTCAAAAGGTAAGGACATGTAGTCTTGAAGTCCTGAAGTTAAGTTCAAAAGTTAAGGACATGTCGTCCTGAAGTCCTAAACATAGAGTTCCAAGTTCAAAAGTTAAGGACATGTAGTCCTGAAGTCCTGAACTTAGAGTTATAAGTTCAAAAGTTAAGGACATGTAGTCTTGATGTCGTGAAGTTAATTTCAAAAGTTAAGGACATGAGTAGAAGGGTATTTTTGTCCGGGCAGTTAAAGTTTATTAAAGCAATGACTAAAGACTAAAGGTATTTTAAATAGTGGCTTAAAAGTAAATACATATGTTATTAGTGGCTAACCGTGCATTTCTCCCCTATTTTTACAACCGTTGAAGAACTAATCTTAAGAGCCCATATTTCATTTCAAAATAAAAACAAAACCTAAACTTTGTAAGTTTGGCCCATACAACCGTAAACCCAGGTCTATAAAAGCGAAGAGTCGTCATGTCAGTTTCACAGCCTAAAAGCTTCAGAAGTGAAGTTTGAGGGAGATAGGTGATATAGGCCTCAAGAATGAAGATTGCTATACGCTTCAATTTATATTTCCTTACAAAAGCATATAAAAATAGGATTAAGATGCTCTTTTTTTTAGCTCTCTTGCTATATCTATTTCATCGAAAAATATAAACATTATCTCAAAGATTACTCGTAATATATTATCCCCGTACATACATCACAAATTATATTTCATGAACTTTGGAAATCATGTTTTCTTACTGATAACATTTGAAAATAGAGAAATCACCATGAAAGTGTATTCTAGGGTTAGAGAAAAGTCGAGAGAAAAACAATGGCTCAAATATTTTCTTTTACTCAATACTCACTTATGTCTAATACTGTACAAAGAAAATAATATATACAATGGGCCTAAATGTACCCGGAACTGACTTAATAAGATCGAGTCAATCCAATGTCCTCCCTCTAAGTGAGAATGGGAAGAGTCTCAACCTAAGAGCATCCTCGGACACATTAGTTTGCTTGCTCCCCCAACATGCATCCACGAACCACTTGAGTTGTTTGTAAGCATTTTGATTTTCAGCGCCCATGAAGTACCCACATTGCTCTAGTAAGGTCAACATCACATTGGTTATTTGAAAATTGATCACCCGGATTCGGGGTGGGACAATAGCACTTGCATAGCCTTGGTTCGGAAGCACTCTAGGAGCCACTCTTGGAGGTGGCAAAGGAGGGTCTAGGATATTGTCATTAACATTAGCATTAGTTTGGCGGCCTCTATGTTATCCTTAAGGTACAAGAGGCACCTTATCATCTCCGATATCATCTACATCCTCCTCCGCAATCACATTTCCAAGAGTGTCATTGGCGTTGTTCGTCGCCATTTGGTACCTGAGTCATGACACAAACAAAATTAGTAACAAAGAAGGAAAGAAGAACAATACACAAAACTATTTAAATAGATAGCCAAAACCGTTAGCTCCCCGGCAACGGCACCAAAAAGTGATCGAGGCCAACCCTGCACTATTATTGAGTAGCGAGAGAGGGTCGAAGCAGCTTTTACCCGATTAAGATCGGGATCGATTTCCATAGGGAGCTAGAAGTTGGAGTCGGGTGTCTGTCTAAAGTGGAGTTGTGTATGTGTTCCAAATTACACTTCTTAACATTTTTGGATTTTTGATTTACTTCTAATTTTATCAAACTACAATGCTAAATTAAACTATAATAAGCTAAGAGTAAACTATTGCGAGTTGTTCAAATGGTTAAAAGGCACTAGGGTAGTGACTTTTGCATAGGTGGTTAATTGGCGGATACTTGAGTCTAAGGCATGATTGACATATTTGGGGAGTATGATATAATCGTTGTACGATTTTACCCACTCTACACCTCTCGGTGGTTCGAGTGATTTTGCCCGAATTGACTTTCTCAAGACCAATTGGGTATGCAAATTTGCACAAGCAATCAAGGTTCAAGTCGGGTATTACTATCTCTAGGTTTAACCCTTTAATTGGGGCTATCAATCTCTTGAGTACGCCCCAATTCTTTGTTGAACCAATTTCAGAGACTTAGGCTTTCTTTCTCAAAAAGAGCCAAAGTCAACTAAACACAAACTAGTGTTTGCAACCACCAATTCAGCAATTAAACATGAAATTAGCCCAAATATCAAACACCCATAGTCAATCTAGCCCAAAAACACAAGACCCATCAATTACTCACACTAGGGTTGAGCCACAACCCTAACTTATGGGTCTAGCTACTCATAATTAGAGAAGAAAATAAAGAAATAGATGAAGAAAACCTCATATTAATTAATTGCTAAGATAAAGTAGAAGATTCAATGTTGAAATGAAGCTAAAATTACTCAAAATAGCTAAAATATTCGAAGTCACGAGCGCACCCCAGTACCAAAACTATCTGATAACCTAAAAATGGGAAAAGAAGCTATTTATACTAAGCTGAAAAATCTGGACAAAATACCCCTACGGGGCTAGTGCGGACCGCACAAAATCACGTGCGGCTGCACTAAGGCTCTTGACTTAAAATTCAGCTCTCTGAACTCGGGCAATGCGGACTGCACAGAATCGAGTGCGGCCGTGGTGGCTTCTAGTGCGGTCCGCATGAAATAGAGCGCGGACCGCATTGGCTTCAATCTCCAAATTGACACTTCTCTGATCCTTGGTTTTGCGGACCGCACTAAATCGAGTGCGGCCGCAGTGACTCCAATGCGGACCGCATGAGTCCACCTTTCTGAACCTCACTTGTGCGGACCGCACAGAATGGTGTGCGGCCGCATTGAGCCTGCTTTGCCTGAGCTTATCTTGACTTGGTATTTGTACAAGTTTCACTCCTTTTTGAGTCGATCTTTGACATCTTGTCACTTTATTAATCAAACCTGCAATCAAGTACAACTTGTGAGCCTTTTTGGGACTATTTTGTACAAATTTCTAATCAAAACATAAGCAAGAAGGAGTATAAAATGTATCAAAACCCCTAGTTATCATAAACCCAAGCCTATAAAAGTGAAGAGCCGTCATGTCAGTTTCACGGCCCAAAAGCTTCAGAAGTGAAGTTTGATGGAGATAGGTGATATAGGCCTCAAGAATGAAGATTGCTATATGCTTCAATTTATATTTCCTTACAAAAGCATATAAAAATAGGATTAAGATGCTCTTTTTTGTAGCTCTCTTGCTATATCTATTTCATCGAAAAATATAAACATTATCTCAAAGATTACTCATAATATATTATCCTCGTACATACATCACAAATTATATTTCATGAACTTTGGAAATCATGTTTTCTTACTGATAACATTTGGAAATAGAGAAATCACCATGAAAGTGTATTCTAGGGTTAGAGAAAAGTCGAGAGAAAAACAATGGCTCAAATATTTTCTTTTACTCAATACTCACTTATGTCTAATACTGTACAAAGAAAATAATATATACAATGGGCCTAAATGTAGCCGGAACTGACTTAATAAACTGAAGTCCACTAAGACAAAATGTAATACATTAAGTTACAGCTATTTGGCTTATATCAAGTTTGGGTTTGTTTCTATCATGGGCCAGAAGCCAAATATCCTTCAAGTCCAACCCCCCTGCCCCTTCCCCCCTCCCCTCAAGTTGGAGGGGGAAACCACTTTCAACTTGGAAAGGAATTGATGATGACTCTGCCCAAGAAGAGGTTTGGTAAGAATGTCTGCCAACTGCTTTGAAGTAGAGACATAACCCAACTGAATCAAGCCTTCACCTAACCTGGTTCAAATGAAGTGGCAATTCACCTCAATATATTTTGTACGTTCATGAAAGACCAAATTCTTAGTAATATGTATAGCAACCTGATTATCGCAAAAAAACTGAAATTGGAAGAGAAACAGGAACATGTAGATCAAACAAGATTCTAACTAGCCAAGTTAATTCAGGTACAATCTTGCTAATGGCTCGATATTGTGCTTCGACAAAAGAAAGAGAGACAACAGGTTGTTTCTTGGACTTCCTACCAATCAGACTTTTACCCAAAAAAAATACAAAAACCAGTTACAGATTGCCTCGTATCAACACAAGCAGCCCAATCACTATCGCTATAGGCACTCACAGTAAAATCAGAAGCATTGGAGTAGAAAAGACCCATATCTAAAGTACTTTTAAGATACCTCAAAATGTGTAATGCAGCAGACATATGAGGAACTCCAGGACACTTTAAAAATTAACTAACATGTTGTATATCAAAATATATATCCAGCCTAGTATGGGTTAAGAAAAGCAACTTGCCAACCAAACTTCTAAAGGATTCAGGTTTATCCAAAACTTCACCACTATCAGCTGATAACTTCACATGAAGCTCTAAAGAGCAAGCAACAGGGGAAACATCTTTATATTTATATTCAGATAGCAAATCATATACAAATTTCTTCTGATTCAATAGAAGACCTACAGGAAAATATGAGATCTCAATACCCAAAAAATAATGTAACTAATCCAAGTTTTTGATTTTGAATTGGCCATGGAGAAACTGTTTTAAGGCAAAGATTTAAGTAGCATCATCCCCTGTAAGAATTATATCATTGACATACACATTCAAGGCTATGAAATACCAACTGTCACACCTCCTTTTTGCGCGCCCGGCCCCGAAGGGTTAAATGCGCGAGGGAGTTTTTCCAATTTAAGTGACAATATTCGAAATGGGATTATTTATTTAATTCAGAGTCACCACTTGGGAAAGGTTTGGTTTTTGGTATCCCAAGTCACCGGTTTATCTTGAATCCCGAATCGAGGAAATTTTCGACTTTTCCAAATGAAGTCTGCGAACCAGAAATTCTAAGTAAGGAATTCTGTTGACCCGAGGGAAGGTGTTAGGCACCCTCGAATCCCGTGGTTCTAGCACGATCGCTTAAATTGTTATAATGGCTAAATATCTGATTTAAATACATGTTGTGGCTTATGTGCTTTTATTAAGTTTAAACCGCTTTTATTATTATCATTTATTTTTATAGAATTGCAACGTCGTGAAAATGCATCTCGAACCACGTCACAATCAATGCACCCGTGGTCGTCGACACATTTTGACTCCGTTGAGATTTGGATTTGGGTCACATCAATGTGCACCCGTGTTTAAGAAGGTTAAATTATTAAAGGTACGCCTAAAGCAACTAGCGTATTGTTATTTTGGGAAGGCCGTAAAATTCGCTAAACGGCCTGTCCCGAATTCTAAGTATTTTAATATATACATTTAGAGGGCCCCGCAGCTTGTGCATTTTGTTTGTCGAGGCTCGTCTCATTTTTATTTAAAAGGATAAACCTACAGTGACTACATCTTTATTATGTTCAGTCTAAAATAGAAAAAGAAAGATACATGTTAATTCAAGTATATGCTTTGGGCCTAACTCTTATCAATTTCTGATTAATTATTTATAAAGTAAAAAAAACGCCATACTTTATGAGAAATGTTCTAATTTGACATAGAAATTACATGACAAAATGCTATGCTTATATCCAAAACATCTCTTGAATTGAATTTAAACTAGACTCATTTAGGCTAGATTAAGGGAATTAACCCACTAGGCATTATTACCAATGGGGGTTCGAACGTGCTCCTATATACTGCCTAGCGGGTCCTGATGAAAGAAACTAAAATAAAACAGAACATCATTATGTAAGGTGGAAGTATTCTATCATATGCATATCATTATAGCTAAACAGGAATCCGGTCAGTCGCTATGTCAAATATCCGTACATTCTACGTACTGTACCATTACTCACCTCATATCAACAAACAACTATAAGCTAAGATGCAAGAGGCTAAAACTCAGTTAAGTATTAACTAACTAAATTTTTTTTTTGCTATTGAATTACACACTAATCAATTTATACAAAAGAAGTCAATAGACCATGAGCATTACAAACAGACATTTAAACTTCTTCAAACTCCTTTCATTTCATGCTTTCGAACTGTTACAGTTAACACCAACATGGGACTCGAAATGTGTACCTGAATACTGAATACTGAAATGCAAAGAAGAAGTGGAAGCAAAGGGTCAGCAGCAGCAGAAAGCAGAATAGCAGCAGCAGCAACAAGCGAGGCAAGTAGAATTAAGAAACCAACTAGACCAAGTTCCAGAGTAAACCAACAGACAACCAGCAGACTCAATTGGATTTAGAAGAAATCAATATTGGACAAACAGGTCAAGACTAGTGAAATCAAGACAGCAGAGAAGAATGCAATTTCTAGTTTTGTCTGTCTGAGTTATCAAACAAAGTTCTTTTCCAGTTTTCTGTTTTCAGAACTTCACTCTTCTAAAAGTGTTCCCTCTCAATTCACTCTGTTCTTATCAATGTCTGTCTCTGTGTGTGTCTATCCAAAAATCCCCTTGAGGTCTGTGTGCCTGTCTATGTATGTATGCGTATGTATTTTGCTTCCTCTTCTCGGACCTATCTCCAGATCTCCTCTATCTTTTTTTTTAACAATTTCCCTCTGTCTCTATGTATCTCCTTATCTCTCAATGTGCCTCCCTTTTATAAGCCTTAACATCACCCCTTTTACAGCCTGATCGACTAACCAGATACCCCTCCCATGTGCTTTCTTCTTTTCAGTTCCACTTAGCTATTTAAGTATTAGAAACCCATCACATTCCCTGGCAGACTTACCCTTTTGAAAGAGGTTTAATACTTCTTAACTAAAGCAGGGTAATGGGCAGCAGAATATATCTGACAGCATGTGCTTGTCGATTATTTTATTCAAAAGCCCTTATGCAGGGCACAGGCTGTGCACAAATGCACCTGTGGTGCACAAATGCACATGTTGTGCAGAAAGTGCACATGCCCTCCAATTCAGAAGTTAAACAAACATTCCTTTTTTACATTTCTGATTCAAATTAACAACTATAAGTAAACAAACTCAGTTCCTAATCGATTCAAACAAATGTGTCCAGAAGCAAATCGATTTGTTATTGTTCAGGCAATTGAAACTAATTGACGACACATGTCGACTCGACTATATTAATCATAACATGCACAATCGTAGCCAAAAATCAGACATTTAACAGTATCGACACATGATTTGAATTATACTGACTAAACAAAGTGGTACTCGAGGAATCAGTTGATCAGTCAAAATTTGAAGCTCAATTATTCGCACAGCACATACATACATACGCATTATCAGAATAGGAGAGGGATTCAAACAAACACAGAGGTTCAGGTAAAGTGGACAAACAACAGTTGATAAAAATTCAAAGACACAAATTAAAACAAAACATGAACAGACCTTTAATCAATCACATGGACTAACAGAAATAAGAAAAGAAAAAGCAAAACTCACCTTAAATCTCGAAAAATCAAAAGCCTTAACTTGGATTCGGACAGACCTTTCTTAAGGCTGAACGGACTTTAATCGAAGTGTTTCTCAGATGAGAAACACTTCGATTAAGGTCCATTAGACCTTAATCTTTTGGTTTAAACGAGACACGGAACATGCACGGAGAAAACTAGGGTTCAAAAATTAGATCTGGGATTCGTGTTTCCCTGGTTAGATTCGGACCAAACCAAGCATGGTTTGGTCACGAGGGGGTCTGGGGACTGTCTGGTGTGAAGTTGAGGTCGATTGGTGTAAATCGGGTTCCGACTCGAATCTTCAAATGAAGATTCGAGAAGGTGGGAAGGGATTCGAACTAAACGGCCAACAGATCAATGTTCAGGGCGGTGAGGGGGTTCTATGGTGTTAAGGGGAAGGCCACCGGTGTTCATGCCGCCGGCTTTCATGGTAAAGGTGTATAGAGGCGGCTCTAGGGTTTGGGGTTCTTGTGAAGACGATGAAGGCTGGGGTTCGGATAGGGGGGCAGGGTAATGTTATGAGTTTATATAGTTAGTGGGTAGGTGGATCCTGGCCGTTAGATGAGATGTGATGAAGGGCCAGGATCCTTCGACTAACAGGGAACGACGTCGTTTCAAGGGTAAAGGGTTGGGGTCGGTCCGGGTGAGACGGATCGGGTCTGTTAGTGGGTTCAGGGTGAGAGATCTTGGCCGTTGATCTTTCAGAGATCAACGGCTCAGATCAGCCTGGATAAAAACGACGTTGTTTGTATGTTCTCGAAGTAGGCTGGTCACGGACCGGGCAGGCCTGGGTTTTGGGCTGAGTTTGTTTGGGCCAATTTGTTTAAAATTGGCCCAAGTCCGAAAAAAAAAGATTTTTTTTTATTATTATTTTTCTTCTTTATTTTAAAAACAAAAACCTAAGTAAATCAAATTAAAATTAAATAAACACTTAATACAGTTATTTGCACACACATTAAAATATTTTAAAACAGGTAAAATCAAACAAAAAAACAAAATCACGGACAAAGATGCCTATTTACGATTTTCTATTTAACAACCGGATTACGGTTCAAATTATGCATGACACATACATTTTTTGTATTTTGTTTTAATAAAAAAAAATAAAAATGGGCAAAAATCATGAATAATTAACAAAGTGCCATGTAAAATCCAAATTTGTACAGCAGGACCATTTGTTATTATTTTTTTTATTCTTTTGGAGCGATTGTCGCGCAAGACAAAAATCACGTGCTCACAGCTGCCCCTCTTTGTTCGGAAACACGAAGGGTTTTCGTGCAAAGATAAAGTGAGCGGATATGAGCGATTTTTGCCTATGGACTACTCCGTGTGAAGCATGTTTTGAAAGTTTTGACCGAATCTTGCTTCAAAGATTTCCTACATATCCCGGGCTAAACAGGAATCAGGTCAATGTAGTTCGGAAAGCTTTGGTAGCTGGGACTACCATGGGATTGCAATGCTTGCTGTTACTGCTGTTGTTGTTGTCATTGCTGCGTCAATGACCGCCTTATTACAACCAAAGGAAAATTAGAACTGAACTAACTACTTATATGCATGTCAACTGCGAGTTACAAGATTCCTATCTATGATTCTTTTGCGACTTGATCTTAGACTTTGATCCGAATCTTGATGCTTGCGAGTTGCGGCGACTTGTTCAATCTTTGGGATACTGAGTGAAACGCGACTGGCAGAGTTCAGGACCTTAGTCAAATGTTGGAGCCGATCCGCCTTCCATTTACTCTGATATTCTCGGGACATCTTCTTTTTTGTCTCTTTTTTCTTCTTTGATTCTGAGTTGAGACTCATCTCGTGGGTCATTTCGAATCGTGTGGCTCGAGGTTAGACCTGCGGGAGAAAACAAACAAACGAACGAAATTTTCTGCCCCAGTTTCACTAGGAAAATTTCGTGAATTATTCGCCAGGAAGTTCATAAAATTGATGAAGGAAGATAAAAATGTTCAGTTCAGGGTTGGAGCCCTAATACCGACTAGCTGGGGAGAAGTTCAGTTTTAGAGTTGAAACTCTAATACTGACCAACTGGGGAAAAGTTCAGCTTAGGGTTTAAAACCCTAATGCTGTCTGAAGGAAAAGTTCAGTTTAGGGTTTAAAACCCTAATGCTGATTACAGGAAAAAGCTCAGTTTAGGGTTTAAAACCCTAATGCTGGCTGAATGGAAAAAGTTCAGTTTAGGGTTTAAAACCCTAATGCTGACTAAAGGGAAAATTCAGTTTAGGGTTTAAAACCCTAATGCTGATTGCATGGAAAAGCTCAGTTTAGGGTTTAAAACCCTAATGCTGGCTGAAATGAAAAAGTTCAGTTTAGGGTTTAAAACCCTAATGCTGATTGCAGGAAAAATTCAGTTTAGGGTTTAAAACCCTAATGCTGATTGCATGGAAAAGCTCAGTTTAAGGTTTAAAACCCTAATGCTGGCTGAATGGAAAAAGTTCAGTTTAGGGTTTAAAACCCTAATGCTGACTAAAGGAAAAATTCAGTTTAGGGTTTAAAACCCTAATGCCGATTGCATGGAAAAGCTCAGTTTAGGGTTTAAAACCCTAATGCTGGCTGAATGGAAAAAGTTCAATTTAGGGTTTAAAACCCTAATGCTGACTAGAAGAAAAATTCAGTTTAGGGTTTAAAACCCTAATGCTGATTGCATGGAAAAGCTCAGTTTAGGGTTTAAAACCCTAATGCTGGCTGAATGGAAAAAGTTCAGTTTAGGGTTTAAAACCCTAATGCTGACTAGAGGAAAAATTCAGTTTAGGGTTTAAAACCCTAATGCTGATTGCATGGAAAAGCTCAGTTTAGGGTTTAAAACCCTAATGTTGGCTGAATGGAAAAAGTTCAGTTTGGGGTTTAAAACCCTAATGCTGACTAAAGGAAAAATTCAGTTTAGGGTTTAAAACCCTAATGCTGATTGCATGGAAAAGCTCAGTTTAGGGTTTAAAACCCTAATGTTGGCTGAATGGAAAATGTTCAGTTTAGGGTTTAAAACCCTAATGATAACTAAAGGAAAAATTCAGTTTAGGGTTTAAAACCCTAATGCTGATTGCATGGAAAAGCTCAGTTTAGGGTTTAAAACCCTAATGCTGGCTGAATGGAAAAAGTTCAGTTTAGGGTTTAAAACCCTAATGCTGACTAGAGGAAAAATTCAGTTTAGGGTTTAAAACCCTAATGCTGATTGCATGGAAAAGCTCAGTTTAGGGTTTAAAACCCTAATGCTGGCTGAATGGAAAAAGTTCAGTTTGGGGTTTAAAACCCTAATGCTGACTAAAGGAAAAATTCAGTTTAGGGTTTAAAACCCTAATGCTGATTGCATGGAAAAGCTCAGTTTAGGGTTTAAAACCCTAATGTTGGCTGAATGGAAAAAGTTCAGTTTAGGGTTTAAAACCCTAATGCTGACTAAAGGAAAAATTCAGTTTAGGGTTTAAAACCCTAATGCTGATTGCATGGAAAAGCTCAGTTTAGGGTTTAAAACCCTTATGCTGGCTGAATGGAAAAAGTTCAGTTTAGGGTTTAAAACCCTAATGCTGACTAGAGGAAAAATTCAGTTTAGGGTTTAAAACCCTAATGCTGGCTGAATGGAAAAAGTTCAGTTTAGGGTTTAAAACCCTAATGCTGACTAAAGGAAAAATTCAGTTTAGGGTTTAAAACCCTAATGCTGATTGCATGGAAAAGCTCAGTTTAGGGTTTAAAACCCTAATGCTGGCTGAATGGAAAAAGTTCAGTTTAGGGTTTAAAACCCTAATGCTGACTAAAGGAAAAATTCAGTTTAGGGTTTAAAACCCTAATGCTGATTGCATGGAAAAGCTCAGTTTAGGGTTTAAAACCCTAATGCTGGCTGAATGGAAAAAGTTCAGTTTAGGGTTTAAAACCCTAATGCTGACTAAAGGGAAAATTCAGTTTAGGGTTTAAAACCCTAATGCTGACTGCATGGAAAAGCTCAGTTTAGGGTTTAAAACCCTAATGCTGGCTGCATAGAAAAGCTCAGTTTAGGGTTTAAAACCCTAATGCTGATTGAATGGAAAAAGTTCAGTTTAGGGTTTAAAACCCTAATGCTGACTAAAGGAAAAATTCAGTTTAGGGTTTAAAACCCTAATGCTGGCTGAATGGAAAAAGTTCAGTTTAGGGTTTAAAACCCTAATGCTGACTAAAGGAAAAATTCAGTTTAGGGTTTAAAACCCTAATGCTGATTGCATGGAAAAGCTCAGTTTAGGGTTTAAAACCCTAATGCTGGCTGAATGGAAAAAGTTCAGTTTAGGGTTTAAAACCCTAATGCTGACTAAAGGAAAAATTCAGTTTAGGGTTTAAAACCCTAATGCTGATTGCATGGAAAAGCTCAGTTCAGGGTTTAAAACCCTAATGCTGGCTGAATGGAAAAAGTTCAGTTTAGGGTTTAAAACCCTAATGCTGACTAAAGAAAAAATTCAGTTTAGGGTTTAAAACCCTAATGCTGATTGCATGGAAAAGCTCAGTTTAGGGTTTAAAACCCTAATGCTGGCTGAATGGAAAAATTCAGTTTAGGGTTTAAAACCCTAATGCTGACTAAAAGGAAAATTCAGTTTAGGGTTTAAAACCCTAATGCTGATTACATGGAAAAGCTCAGTTTAGGGTTTTAAAACCCTAATGCTGGCTGAAAGGAAAAGTTCATTTTAGGGTTTTCTTCTTTGGGCGACACGTGCTTCTTGCACGATTGTCTTGGATTAAACATGTTTCAACTCTTCAGACAAAGAACAATTGTTAGTTCGGAAATGATGGTCGGTTTGGTGACCTTGATCTTTCCCGGTTGCTTTATTGCGTCTTTATTTCTGTTGCGAAGTCCCGCCATTGATTTGATTCATATGTCGGAACCTTTTAGATTGCTCAGGCTTGTATTTCCAGATTCTGTGATGATTTGCCTCGTAAGGCTCTTTTTCTTTCCCTCTTTTTTTGTGTCCCGTTTTGCTTGGAGGTTCTCAACGGGGCTTTTATTGGAGGTATTCTGTGGGGATTTGTACAAAAGGAAGCTCTGTGGGGGGAATATTTACAAAGTGGATTCTTTGTGTGGATTTTTGTATAACGGGGCATGCTGGGTAATTGTTTCGAAGCGGGCTTTCTAGGCTTGGTTGGGGTAAGCTTGTTGGGGAATTTTTACAAAGGGACTCGCTGGGGATGTGCTGGGGAAATTCCAACGGGATTTGTCTTTTTCTCTTTTTTTTTCTTTTTTTCTTTTTTTTTATATTGGGGAGACTCTGTGGGAGGATTGTACAAGGAGAGACTCTGTGGGGATTCGTCCGAAGGCAGACTTGCTGGGGGAAATTTCTCTTTTTCCTCTTTACTTTGAACGCCATCAAGCATCATGATTTATCAAGTTTGGACAGATGTACCGATGAAACGGGGTGTTTTCCTTCATGAAACGGAATTCCGTGAAAACAAACCTGCCACCTGCCCTCTCCGGTGTATCCTGAACTTGGGGTTAAAACATAAAAGGGATTCGAAAAGAAGCAAAGAAAGGAGAAAACAAATTTTAGGAAGGGAGTGTCCCTTTCGGGACGAGAAAGACTTATCTGAGGAAGATAACGCTGGCTTTAAATGACATGACATGCTCTTTGGACTGGACGCCTGACCTTCCATGAACTTGCGTTTCCCTGAACCAGAACGGATCTGTGATTCCAAACCGGGGAACTTTGCCGAGACCTCCTTGGGGCGGAGTCATTTTTTTTTCGGCCAACAGCGCCCTTTGCGGGTTTTCGCCGGCTGACCTCTCTCATTTCTCTTCCTGTCATCTCTTGATAGCACTCTTTGTGAGTTTTTACTAAACAAGCTCTCTCATTTTGGTTTCTCTACTCTCGTCGCCTCGTGGTGCCCGAAGGTTTTCACCGACGAGACTCTCTCATTTTATCTTTCTCAATTCAGAGTGTGCCGGTCTCCATTTGTGACGCTTATTGGTTCCCCACCATCTTTGGTAATTGATTTGAAGGCTTGTGCTTGGTAAAGAGAGGTAGATAATACTAACTTCTCAACTGCTCGACGTGCCCCGGTTTCCATTTCAGGGCGAATGGGATTTTATTGTTGGTGTGAATGAACCTCAGGGAGAGGCTGCCTACGTATCCTTTCGGAATCAAGTCAAACGTAGTTCAGGCCTCAATCAATTTTTTTTTGTTTTTTTTTTTTGTTTTTTTTTTGCTTTGTAGAGAGGATTGGGTAGTGTTTGGGAGTAGTGGGGAATAAAACCTTCGTCATTTTCAAATGTGTCAGGACCACTGGAGTATGATTTAGACGTAGTATCTCTTGACTGCATCTGCATTTACTGCTGTGTCGGGGTCATTTCCTTCGATATCACCTAAATACAATGCTTCTCTCGGCAATATCTTCCTTATGATGTATGGGCCTTTCCTATTTGGAGCAAACTTCCCTTTTGCTTCCTCATGATGCGGCAGAATACGCCTTAGTACCAGCTGACCTACTTCGAAATTCCTGGGCCGGACTTTCTTGTTGTAAGCGCGGGCCATTCTTCGTTGGTACAACTGTCCGTGACAAACCGCGGTCATTCGCTTTTCATCGATCAAAGTCAATTGCTCTAACCGAGTCTTGACCCACTCGCTGTCTTCGATTTCTGCTTCGACAATGGTTCGAAGCGAAGGAATTTCTACCTCTGCCGGTATTACAGCCTCGGTCCCATAAACCAAAAGATAAGGAGTCGCTCCTACTGATGTGCGTACCGTAGTGCGATACCCCAACAATGCAAATGGTAACTGCTCATGCCACTGTCGGGAACTTTGGATCGTTTTCCTCAAAATCTTCTTGATGTTTTTGTTTGCCGCTTCTACAGCGCCGTTAGCCTTTGGCCGATAAGGAGTAGAATTCCTATGCATTATCTTGAATTGCTCGCATACATCTCCCATCAAGTGACTGTTCAAGTTTGATGCGTTATCTGTAATGATAGTCGCAGGAATACCGAAACGACAGATAAGATTTGAGTGTACAAAATCCACTACAGCTTTTTTAGTGACCGACTTGAGAGTGACAGCCTCTACCCATTTTGTGAAGTAATCGATGGCAACCAGTATAAACCTGTGTCCATTCGAAGCCTTTGGTTCGATTGGTCCAATGACGTCCATGCCCCAGGCGACAAATGGCCAAGGTGCAGACATGGGATGCAGCTCCGTGGGAGGTGCATGAATCAAATCACCGTGCACCTGACACTGATGACACTTCCGAACGAAGCTAAAGCAATCCTTTTCCATGGTCATCCAGTAATAACCTGCTCGAAGGATTTTCTTCGCTAAGACATACCCGTTCATGTGAGGTCCGCACACACCTGCGTGTACTTCGTGCATGATCTTTCTCGCTTCCTCGATATCGACACATCTTAGGAGATTGAGGTCCGGGGTCCTCTTATATAACAATTCACCGCTCAGAAAGAAACCACTTGCATGTCGCCTAATGGTCCTCTTTTGATCTCCAGTAGCGTGCTCGGGGTATTCTTGTGTCTTCAGGAACCTCTTGATGTCATGGTACCAAGGCTGCGTATTTGATCCCGCCTCGATTACATTGCAGTAACCGTGTCTTTCCTTGATTTGGATTTCCAAAGGATCGACGTGGGCGTTGCCCGGGTAGGGTAGCATTGAAGCCAAAGTAGCAAGTGCATCTGCCAGTTCATTGTGACACCTCGGGATATACCTGAACTCTATTGATGTAAAGCGCTTGCTGAGGTCCTCCACATGCTGTCGGTAAGGGATAAGTTTGACATCCCGAGTTTCCCATTCGCCTTGAGCTTGCCGGATAATCAGGTCAGAATCTCCCATAATCAGTAAGTCTTCGACATCCTGATCGATTGCCATATGCATGCCCATGATGCAGGCTTCATACTCAGCTGTATTATTTGTGCAAAAGAAACGCAGTCTAGCTGTGGCGGGATAATGCTGACCGGAAGGCGAGATCAAAATCGCCCCAATTCCTACACCTTTGGCATTCACGGTTCCATCAAAGAACATCTTCCAAACATGAGCGTCCTCCGAGACCACTTCTACAGTATTTACCTCTTCATCTGGAAAGTAGGTATGCAATGGCTGGTATTCCTCATCGACCGGATTTTCAGCCAAATGATCTGCTAGCGCCTGGGCTTTCATTGTCGTGCGAGTGACATAGACTATGTCGAATTCAGTAAGCAAGATCTGCCACTTGGCCAGTCTTCCGGTAGGCATTGGTTTCTGAAATATATATTTCAAAGGATCCAGCCTGCTTATGAGGAAAGTAGTGTGGGCTTGGAGATAATGTCTCAGCTTTTGAGCAACCCACGTCAGAGCGCAACATGTTCTTTCCAGCAGAGTGTATTTGGCCTCGTAGCCGGTGAATTTCTTGCTCAAGTAGTATATTGTTTGCTCCTTCTTTCTGGTTATGTCGTGTTGCCCGAGGACACAACCGAAAGAGTTCTCCAAGACTGTTAGATACAAGAAAAGTGGCCTCCCTGGTTCTGGAGGGACCAAGACTGGGGGATTCGAGAGGTATTCCTTGACTTTATCGAAAGCTTCTTGACACTCAGTTTTCCATTTAATCGCCGCATCTTTCCTTAAAAGCTTGAATATGGGCTCACACGTGCTTGTCAACTGGGCAATAAACCGACTGATGTAGTTCAACCTGCCCAACAGACTCATCACGTCTTTCTTTGTTCTCGGGGGAGGCAGATCTCTGATGGATTTTATCTTAGTTGGATCTAGCTCGATACCTCTCCTGCTTACAATGAAGCCCAAAAGTTTGCCTGACGGAACTCCGAAAGCACACTTGGCTGGGTTTAGCTTCAAGTCATACTTCCTTAGTCTCTCGAAGAATTTCCTCAAGTCTTGGATGTGATTATCCTGCGTCCGGGACTTGACTATCACGTCATCCACGTATACCTCTATTTCCTGATGCATCATGTCATGAAAAATGGCAGTCATGGCTCTCATGTAAGTAGCCCCAGCATTCTTCAAACCAAATGGCATGACCCGATAACAGTAGGTGCCCCAAGGCGTGGTGAAAGCAGTTTTCTCGGCGTCCTCTTCATCCATCAATACCTGATGATACCCAGCGTAACAATCTACGAAAGACTGTATCTCGTGTTTGGCGCAATTATCAACGAGGATGTGGATGTTGGGCAGCGGGAAATTATCTTTAGGACTTGCTCTGTTCAGATCTCGGTAATCTACACATACCCGAGTTTTCCCGTCCTTTTTCGGTACTGGAACCACATTTGCCAACCAAGTTGTATACTGGACTACCCGAATCACTCCCGTTTTCAATTGTTTGGTGATCTCCTCTTTAATCTTGTCACTGACCTCAGTTTTGAACTTTCGTTGCTTTTGTTGAACTGGAGGACAATCAGGATGAATCGGCAATTTATGAACCACTAGATCAACACCTAGACCCGGCATGTCATCATATGACCAAGCAAACACGTCTTTAAATTCAAAAAGAAGTTGAATTATCGCCTCTCGCGTTTTCTTGTCCGTGTGAATGCTTATTTTGGTCTCCCGGATTTCTTCAGGAGTTCCTAAATTAACCGGTTTGGTGTCATTCAGATTTGGCTTAGGTTTATTCTCAAAATATTCCAACTCTCGGTTTATTTCCCTAAAAGCCTCTTCCGCATCGTACTCTGATTCTGGGTTCATTAATTCGCAGTTAAATAGCTCATTGTGATCTGGGCGTGAAGTCCGCAAGCATGTTATATTTAAAGCCGCATTATTATAACTGAAAAGAAAGATAAAAGGAAAAATAACAAAAATCAGAACAAAAGAAAGAATGGGAAAGCATTGATGATGATTTTTTTTATTTTCTTTGGAAAGTTGGAGGACAACAATGTTTACAACTCAGGAATACAAAACAACAATGGAAAGGAAGAAAACGTTCAAGTTATGTCCTGGAGATAACTTGTGACACAGGAAAGGTGGCAGGACAGGTCTACCCGGACTTCCGTCTAGTCGGGAATGGCGTAGCCTCCCAGTTTTGAAGTTTGGCGTTCGGCCCCATGTACATCATCTCAGCAATGCTTGTGCCTTCACCTGGTTGAACCATGTGGACCTCGTAGAGCATCTCTCTCATCGCCCCACATATCTCCTCGATTTCCTCAACTGTGAAGACCTCATCATCTTCTTCTTCAGCGTACCTTGGCCTGATGAAAGTTGCATATAAATCCGGCAGTGGTCGAGGTAACTTCCAACCCTCATTTTTCCTTTTCTTTGCCCACTCTTCGTCTGCTGGAGTAGGTTTGAAACCTAGTCCAAAAGGTTTCTTGGTGACTGGCAAGGTAATGGGTTCTGTTATTCCCTGAAGGGTTCGTCCAAGCCCCTTCCCTGGCCTAAATCCGTGCCGGATCATCTCTTTGGCCACCATAACCGAGGCGTTAGACAAGAAAGGCTGGGGGCAGGGTATTCCCTCTTCGTGCTGCTCTGCCAGTACAATCTCAAAAGCTTGATAGACCGTATGTTCGCTCCCTTCTCTCGGTTCCAGATATGGGGTGGATGGGTCCCGATAAATAGCATGCTCATCTTCCCCATGGACCACGATCTCTCTGTCTTCGTACTCGAACTTCACCATCTGGTGAAGAGTGGAAGGCACGGCTCCTGCCGCATGGATCCAAGGTCTGCCAAGGAGAAAATTGTAGGATGTATCCATGTCGAGCACCTGGAAGGTTACTTGAAATTCGACTGGTCCTATGACCAACAACAGGTCTATTTCTCCCATGGTATCTCTCTTGATGCCGTCGAAAGCCCTTACGCAGACATTGTTGGGTCGGATTCTTCCGGTCCCAATTTCCATTCTTTGTAGCGTGGAGAGCGGGCAAATGTCAACGCCTGAGCCCCCATCCAACATTACCCGCTTGACATAATAGTCTTCGCATTTAACTGTTAGATGCAAAGCCTTGTTGTGTGCCGCTCCTTCCGGGGGTAGATCGTTCTTGCTGAAAGAGATTTGGTTGACGGCGAAGAATCTTTCTGTCATCCGCTCTAATTGCTCTACCGAGGTTTCAACTGGCACATATGCTTCATTCAGGGTCTTTAGTAAGATCTTTCGATGCTCGGTCGACCTCATTAACAATGACAGCATGGACACTTGCTCGGGGTACTTGCGCAGTTGATCTATCACTTCGTAATCTGGCATTTTCATTTGTTGGAAGAACACTTCCGCTTCTTCAACACTCACGGGCTTCTTTGGCGGGAAGCGCCTTTGTGTGGCGTTGTTCAGTTCTTGGGTATTTGAATACCTTCCAATGAAAGTATTTTCTGGAAGTTCTCCCATGACCTCTTTACCTTTGTACATTACCAAAGTCTTTTGATAATTCCACGGTACTGTGGACGGGTTGGTCATTGGCTTTTGTGGCACGCGTCCGATAACCACTGGCTCATTCAGCCGAGGTGGTTGAATCGTCCCCCGGACCACATAGGCCCCTTTTGGCACATACATAGGTTTTGTCTTTTTGATCCCGAAGTTCTGCGTCTTCTTGGCTTGACCTCGTGGTATGTAAAGAACTCCATCCTTTACCGGTACCACTTTCTTCTCCACCTTCTTTTCAGGCACTTTCTTTATAGCTTTGGCCTCTTCCCCTTTTTCTGGTTTCTGTTCTGTTTCGGGCTTCTTTCCCATGTCGACAATGGCAATTATGGCTTTCAGAGCAGGGTCGAACTCTTTGTCTTCACAAATCATTCCGATCAGCGGCCCATTATTGTGAGCAGGTAATGGATTGTTAGTTACATTCGGGATCTCCTCGTCCCTTAGCACTATTTTCCCTTGCTCTATCAAATTTTCGACCACTCTTTTCAACGACCAGCAGTCATTTGTATCATGTCCCTCGGCCCCTGAATGATAGGCGCATCTGACTCCAGCTTTGTAAGAAGGTGACGTCGGGTTTTGCCTTGTTTGAGGGATTGGTTGCAAGAAACCCAACTGGACCAGCTTTGGGAACAAAGTTGAGTATGGCTCACCGATGGGCGTGAAAGTCCGCCTTCTGGGTGGCTCCTGAGGGCGGAAGTTATTCTGCGGGGGTTATGGGTTATAGTGGTTACGGTAAGGAGGCTGATTTCTGGGAGGTGGAGCTGGGCCTCGGTTGGCTTGTTGTGGTGGATGGGTATAAGGTTGGGCATTCATGACCATATAAGGTTGATGAGCATATGCCAAATTTGAGTGGGGGTAGTAGTGTTGTGGGGTTCTTTCCGGAAAACGGGGCCTGGGATGACGATACTCCCTTGCTTCCGAGGCTGCCATAGTCGTTTCTTCCTTCTTTTTCCCTCTTGTTGTTCCTCCGGACCCGCTTTGGACGGCCTGGGAGGTCGCCCTTATGGCTTCTTGACTCAGAATCCTACCTGTTTTCAGACCATTTTCCACCATCTCTCCAATCTTGATCGCTTCCGCGAATGGCTTACCCATGGCTGACATCATGTTTTGGAAATAGTCAGACTCTTGAGCCTGGAGAAAGGTAGTGACCATTTCCACTTCATCCATGGGAGGCTTCACTCTTGACGCCTGTTCACGCCACTTAATAGCATATTCTCTGAAGCTTTCTGAAGGTTTCTTCTTCAAATTCGACAGAGAATTTCGGTCTGGCGCAATGTCGATGTTATACTGGAATTGTTTCACAAAATCTCTGGCGAGATCATCCCATATATGCCATCGGGACATTTCCTGGTCCATATACCATTCCGAAGCTATCCCTACTAGACTTTCCCCAAAATATGCCATCAGCAGTTCTTCTTTTCCGCCGGCTCCCCGCAATTGGTTGCAGTATTTCTTAAGATGTGCAATGGGGTCACCGTGCCCATCGTATTTCTCGAACTTTGGGGTCTTGAAACCCGTTGGCAGGTGCACGTGAGGGAACATGCACAGGTCGGCGTAAGAGACGCTCTTCTGTCCGCTCAATCCTTGCATATTCTTCAAACTTTGTTCAAGGCTTCTCATTCTCTTGGCAATCTCATTTTGTTCTGCAATTCTGGGGTTCTGATCCTGCCCGGGTGCAAGCTCGCACTGAGGCGGTAGAGGATTAGTACTGGTAGCGAACCTAGTTGGTTCCATTGAGAACGATGGTGCTTGGAATGTAAAAGAGGATGAGTCAAAGCTTGGCTTATACGTGGCTGGTTGTGCCGTGATCGGGCAACGCGATGCAGTAAAGATGTTCATGCTTGCATCAGTGGCTGACATTCGGGGATGAGGCTCAGAAGGCGATCCAGCAGAGAAGGCTGAGGTGGCTGGGTACCCGAATGGGGTAGCAGGATAATTTATGGGGACATTAGAAGTCCCACTTGACCTGGAGAATAATTCAGGGAATCCGGGGACGACACTTGGCGGCTCTTTCCCATTATTCCAGTCGTCCAGCATTTCCAACATGCGGAGCCGTAGGATTCTATTTTCCTCCGCAGTTGCGGATTCAGGTGTGAGGACGGCTGAGATCGAGCTCTCCTCGGAAACAGGGATTGTTTGCAATGGAATTTCTGAAGACATTTCCACACTTCCTTTTGACCTGGTGAAGTAAGTGTGAGTACTGCTTCTGGTCCTAACAACAGGTAGTTGAACACTTCTCCTTGACCTCGTGAAATATGAGTGCGAGGCCAGACTTTCACCAAACCAACCGTCTTTTCAAAAACCCTGAATACTCAACGACAAACGCACGGTTAATTCGCAGCAAATAACAGATAGTCAATCTCACGTTGGGCATGATGCACCTATACAGTTAAGTGGATTACTACATGTTTGCTACGAGAGCATGCGTCATTCCAGCATCTTCCTCTTATTAGTTTTCCCCTTTTTTTCTCTTTTTTTTTTCTTTTTTTTTATTGTTATTATTTTGCAGTAAGAAATGTGACCGGATCCGATGAGGATTGCCTACGTATCACGATGCCTACGTGAATCAGATCATTACGTAGTTCGAAAAACACAAATGAGCGTAAAAGAAGCAACCTCTTTATTGTTGAAATGGTCTATTACAAACTACATTTTGCAAAAGAAAGAGCAAACTTTGAAAATAAACCTAGACTCGAAAATAGACTAGAAATCACCCTGATGGGAAAAACAGGCATAAGATGCTAAGATGCGGGCTTGACTTATGAGTGCATTATGGTTTTGAAAATTGGTGTCCGCGGGGCATCGTTCGGCCTTGCCGCGGTCCTAGGCGTGAGATCCCTCTCAAGTTGCTCCAGCTCATGCATAGTCTGCTTGACATAACCCATCACTGCCGAGAGGACGATAACGCTGGACATGTTCTCACATCGTAGACATCGTCTGGTGATGGCATGGGCAATGGCCTTAATCCTATCTCTGGTTTGCTTCTTCTCTACGAGTAGGCGTTTTATCTGATCGCTACATATCTTGAATACTTGAGTATCCTGTATATGCTGATGCTTCAGTCGCCGTACTTCCAACTTCATCTGGGCTATTGAGTCGTACCAGTATCTGCTCTCAATTTGGAAATCCTTGGCCTGATTAACTGCTTTGATCTCAAGTGCAGCCATCTCTCTCTTTATCTTAGCAACGGTTTTCTCGTGGTCGCCTTCCAATTGGTTCAGGTATCGGCGATGCTTATCTGCTCTTGTATCCCACTGTGCCCTGAGCTCCGCTATGACGTTTTCAGATTTCTCCAAACCATCTCTCCATTCCCTGATTTCACTTTTTAGCCTTTTTATCATCTGCTCGTCTGATTGACGCCTTGGCTGTTTATTTGCATCCACCCTTATCTGTTTGATCTGGGCTCTGAGCACTTCGTTTTCCTGAATTAACCTGTTCCGCTCTCCCGGATTGGTAGCACCTTGCACGTTGTGCTCATATTTCAAACTTTCCACTTATTGCTTTAACCTGCTGATTTCGGCGCAATAGCCTCTTTCCTTTGCTAACCAATCCCACTGCCTTTACGATGATTCGGTGAAATTCCGGATGTGGGGTCTCTTAGCTGGCCTTTCATGCTCAAGTTCCCTTCTATACCATGCAAGGTAACCTGGCGCCGTCTCTCCTTTGGCTCGATCCCGCACGCAAGTATCTGATTTCAAATATTGACACTCACTCCAGATTTGGCGAATCTTTGCTTCTGGGAATTGTCCGTTAGGACTTATCTCAACTGCTTGAGTGCTAAGATCTTCCTCATGAGGTACTGTCTGGCATCTTCCGAACTGTCTCAAAACTCGGCAGGGTGCGTAAGGTTGAATGCTCTTAAGCCCCATCAGTAAGAAATGAGTTTTAGCTGCCGACGTATATAGGATCTCATCAACAGGCAACCATCCTAGCGTCCACTGTATTTGGCTGGCAGTAAGAGCTTGAAAGAACGAGGTCCATGCCAGGACTCCTTTGGGCAAACTGATCTCTTTGGTTCTCGTGTAAGATTCTTCTATGCAAGTCTTTTCCGGGGAACCATGGCTCAAAATCTCGGAATGATGGCAGAGGTGCTCGGTCATCCATATCTGTAGGAGCAAGTTACAACCTTCGAAGAAATTTCCCCCAGCTTTACAAGCTGTAAGAGCTCGAAAGATGTCAGATACCACCATAGGCGCGAGAGTACTGTCACTTTGCGTGAGTAAAGTGCTGACGACCCCGGATATCTTCAAATCAATGTTTCCGTCTTTCCTTGGAAATACCAGAAGGCCCAGGAACATCATCATGAACGCTACCCGTCTGTGCTTGTCCCACTTCTGACGAACTCCTTTGCTGCACAGTTTGTTGATTGGATTATTGAATCCCCCCTCATGACTACCTATCATATATGAAGCATGGAGTACAAAATCCGGCGGCCAGATCCGGGTTGTGGACTGTTCTAGGTATCTTCAATGAATCTAGGAACCTATGTACCGTGACAACTCTTGGGGCGACCAAGTATTTTTGCCTCAAAGGAAGTTCAGCATTCCCGATGTATCCGGCCATTTCTTCCAAAGTCGGGGTGAGTTCAAAAATCAGAGAAATGGAAAACATTGTGCGTCGGGTCCCAATAGGTAACCAAAGCTCTTATGATATCTCCCCGAGGCTGGATTTCCAACAAACCCACGAGACCTTTCAGATATTTCTTGACCTCATTTTGTCCTTCAGCGCCTAGATCATTCCACCATAGCCGTAACTTGACAGGGATTTTGGTCATTATTGAAAAATGTTCATTTTGCATCGTGCTCATCCTGCACATTTATTAAGGTGATTTCAACAAAAATGATTTTGACTCAAAAAATATTTTACAAAAGGGATTAAGTTTTGAACACGGCCTTTAAACACTTTGAGGACGAAGATTTTAAGGCCGTGTGGGTCAACTGGACAAAATACTAAACAAGACCCAAAGGTGGCTATTTATGCAAAGTCAGCCTTCCGGCGTCCCTTTCGGGAACATTCGGCTATTTATGACAAAACAGCATCACCCGATTTATTTACGACTCTTTTTAAAGTTTGAAACACATTTTTTTTATTCATTGATTTTGGCTATTTTAGCAAAAACGGGGGTTGAACCCGACGAGGGTTGCCTACGTATCTCACATCCGGTGAGAATCAAACCGGCGTAGTTCGGGCATATCGTAAATAGAAAAAATCAAATAAATCTAGAAATCAAGAATACATATTTTTATTATTTTTTTTTGCAAAGAGATAAGGACTAAAGAAAATATTAGTTAATTTTTTTTAGGAAATATTTGGACTATTAGTCTGAATTCACAAAAAGGGGTACTGCGAAAGAGACAACATTTTTTTGAATTATGAATTTTCCGTTTTTATTTTTATTTTTAAAATAAATACCTTCTCTTTTATTTTATTTTGAAAATGATAAAAAAGAAAAAATTTATATATTTTTTTTTTAAAAAAAAAATCAAACTAGAAGACAATCTTTTTTTTCATATATATTTTAGAAGAAATTCTGGCGAGGTTTCGACATTACTCGGACATTGGTTCTATTTTTCCAAAATCACTAATTATCTCCCTACGCTGCTATTTTTTTTTTTTTAGAAACCGGTCAGCATGCGGAACCGAAGCAAATAAATGCGCAAAACAAATAGGATGCAGCAGGGTGGTCTTTTCATTTCAGGTTACCTGTCCTAGACGGACCTAACCCCTGTGTTGAGCCCCCTAAGTCAAATGCAACATGATGCAAATAAACGTTCCTACTAGGGATCCGGCATGAAGTTTCGTTATACTAGGTTTATACCCTGGGTATTTGTTCTAGACTGTGTACCCGAGCGGACAACTCGAGTCGAGGAGGGGGCTACGTACCGGGGACCCGCGAGATCGTCCGGCTTTGTAACTTGTCCGACCTCTTTCTTATTTCAGGTATTGACACTAACAGAATAGGGAGTCTCGACCAGCGAGCTTCTCCCCGGAGGTAAGAAGAGAAGGGTTTCGGCACAGTTTATATACAGTTCAGATAATATCAAAGCGGTAAAAGACAACATTTAGCACGTTATGCAAAAACATGTAATAAAGATCAGATAATAAAGCCAAATATAACAATTATTCTAAGCTCGAATTCTTGAACCCTGAACCAGTGGTTCTGGGTTAATTCCCCAGCAGAGTCGCCAGAGCTGTCACACCTCCTTTTTGCGCGCCAGGCCCCGAAGGGTTAAATGCGCGAGGGAGTTTTTCCAATTTAAGTGACAATATTCGAAATGGGATTATTTATTTAATTCAGAGTCGCCACTTGGGAAAGGTTTGATTTTTGGTGTCCCAAGTCACCGGTTTATCTTGAATCCCGAATCGAGGAAATTTTCGACTTTTCCAAATGAAGTCTGCGAACCAGAAATTCTAAGTAAGGAATTCTGTTGACCCGAGGGAAGGTGTTAGGCACCCTCGAATCTCGTGGTTCTAGCACGGTCGCTTAAATTGTTATAATGGCTAAATATCTGATTTAAATACATGTTGTGACTTATGTGCTTTTATTAAGTTTAAACCGCTTTTATTATTATCATTTATTTTTATAGAATTGCAACGTCGTGAAAATGCATCTCGAACCACGTCACAATCAATGCACCCGTGGTCGTCGACACATTTTGACTCCGTTGAGATTTGGATTTGGGTCACATCAATGTGCACCCGTGTTTAAGAAGGTTAAATTATTAAAGGTACGCCTAAAGCAACTAGCGTATTGTTATTTTGGGAAGGCCGTAAAATTCGCTAAACGGCCTGTCCCGAATTCTAAGTATTTTAATATATACATTTAGAGGGCCCCGCAGCTTGTGCATTTTGTTTGTCGAGGCTCGTCTCATTTTTATTTAAAAGGATAAACCTACAGTGACTACATCTTTATTATGTTCAGTCTAAAATAGAAAAAGAAAGATACATGTTAATTCAAGTATATGCTTTGGGCCTAACTCTTATCAATTTCTGATTAATTATTTATAAAGTAAAAAAAACGCCATACTTTATGAGAAATGTTCTAATTTGACAAAGAAATTACATGAAAAAATGCTATGCTTATATCCAAAACATCTCTTGAATTGAATTTAAACTAGACTCATTTAGGCTAGATTAAGGGAATTAACCCACAAGGCATTATTACCAATGGGGGTTCAAACGTGCTCCTATATACTGCCTAGCGGGTCCTGATAAAAGAAACTAAAATAAAACAGAACATCATTGTGTAAGGTGGAAGTATTCTATCCTATGCATATCATTATAGCTAAACAGGAATCCGGTCAGTCGCTATGTCAAATATCCGTACATTCTACGTACTGTACCATTACTCACCTCATATCAACAAACAACTATAAGCTAAGATGCAAGAGGCTAAAACTCAGTTAAGTATTAACTAACTAAATTTTTTTTTTGCTATTGAATTACACACTAATCAATTTATACAAAAGAAGTCAATAGACCATGAGCATTACAAACAGACATTTAAACTTCTTCAAACTCCTTTCATTTCATGATTTCAAACTGTTACAGTTAACACCAACATGGGACTCGAAATGTGTACCTGAATACTGAATACTGAAATGCAAAGAAGAAGTGGAAGCAAAGGGTCAGCAGCAGCAGAAAGCAGAATAGCAGCAACAACAACAAGCGAGGCAAGTAGAATTAAGAAACCAACTAGACCAAGTTCCAGAGTAAACCAACAGACAACCAGCAGACTCAATTGGATTTAGAAGAAATCAATATTGGACAAACAGGTCAAGACTAGTGAAATCAAGACAACAGAGAAGAATGCAATTTCTAGTTTTGTCTGTCTGAGTTATCAAACAAAGTTCTTTTCCAGTTTTCTGTTTTCAGAACTTCACTCTTCTAAAAGTGTTCCCTCTCAATTCACTCTGTTCTTATCAATGTCTGTCTCTGTGTGTGTCTATCCAAAAATCCCCTTGAGGTCTGTGTGCCTGTCTATGTATGTATGCGTATGTATTTTGCTTCCTCTTCTCGGACCTATCTCCTGATCTCCTCTATCTTTTTTTTTTTTAACAATTTCCCTCTGTCTCTATGTATCTCCTTATCTCTCAATGTGCCTCCCTTTTATAAGCCTTAACATCACCCCTTTTACAGCCTAATCGACTAACCAGATACCCCTCCCATGTGCTTTCTTCTTTTCAGTTCCACTTAGCTATTTAAGTATTAGAAACCCATCACATTCCCTGGCAGACTTACCCTTTTGAAAGAGGTTTAATACTTCTTAACTAAAGCAGGGTAATGGGCAGCAGAATATATCTGACAGCATGTGCTGTCGATTATTTTATTCAAAAGCCCTTATGCAGGGCACAGGCTGTGCACAAATGCACCTGTGGTGCACAAATGCACATGTTGTGCAGAAAGTGCACATGCCCTCCAATTCAGAAGTTAAACAAACATTCCTTTTTACATTTCTGATTCAAATTAACAACTATAAGTAAACAAACTCAGTTCCTAATCGATTCAAACAAATGTGTCCAGAAGCAAATCGATTTGTTATTGTTCAGGCAATTGAAACTAATTGACGACACATGTCGACTCGACTATATTAATCATAACATGCACAATCGTAGCCAAAAATCAGACATTTAACAGTATCGACACATGATTTGAATTATACTGACTAAACAAAGTGGTACTCGAGGAATCAGTTGATCAGTCAAAATTTGAAGCTCAATTATTCGCACAGCACATACATACATACGCATTATCAGAATAGGAGAGGGATTCAAACAAACACAGAGGTTCAGGTAAAGTGGACAAACAACAGTTGATAAAAATTCAAAGACACAAATTAAAACAAAACATGAACAGACCTTTAATCAATCACATGGACTAACAAAAATAAGAAAAGAAAAAGCAAAACTCACCTTAAATCTCGAAAAATCAAAAGACTTAACTTGGATTCGGACAGACCTTTCTTAAGGCTGAACGAACTTTAATCGAAGTGTTTCTCAGATGAGAAACACTTCGATTAAGGTCCATTAGACCTTAATCTTTTGGTTTAAACGAGACACGGAACATGCACGGAGAAAACTAGGGTTCAAAAATTAGATCTGGGATTCGTGTTTCCCTGGTTAGATTCGGACCAAACCAAGCATGGTTTGGTCACGAGGGGGGTCTGGGGACTGTCTGGTGTGAAGTTGAGGTCGATTGGTGTAAATCGGGTTCCGACTCGAATCTTCAAATGAAGATTCGAGAAGGTGGGAAGGGATTCGAACTAAACGGCCAACAGATCAATGTTCAGGGCGGTGAGGGGGTTCTATGGTGTTAAGGGGAAGGCCACCGGCGTTCATGCCGCCGGCTTTCATGGTGAAGGTGTACAGAGGCGGCTCTAGGGTTTGGGGTTCTTGTGAAGACGATGAAGGCTGGGGTTCGGATAGGGGGGCAGGGTAATGTTATGAGTTTATATAGTTAGTGGGTAGGTGGATCCTGGCCGTTGGATGAGATGTGATGAAGGGCCAGGATCCTTCGACTAACAGGGAACGGCGTCGTTTCAAGGGTAAAGGGTTGGGGTCGGTCCGGGTGAGACGGGTCGGGTCTGTTAGTGGGTTCGGGGTGAGAGATCTTGGCCGTTGATCTTTCAGAGATCAACGGCTCAGATCTGCCTGGATAAAAACGACGTCGTTTGTATGTTCTCGAAGTAGGCTGGTCACGGACCGGGCAGGCCTGGGTTTTGGGCTGAGTTTGTTTGGGCCAATTTGTTTAAAATTGGCCCAAGTCCGAAAAAAAAAGATTTTTTTTTATTATTATTTTTCTTCTTTATTTTAAAAACAAAAACCTAAGTAAATCAAATTAAAATTATATAAACACTTAATACAGTTATTTGCACACACATTAAAATATTTTAAAACAGGTAAAATCAAACAAAAAAACAAAATCACGGACAAAGATGCCTATTTACGATTTTCTATTTAACAACCGGATTACGGTTCAAATTATACATGACACATATATTTTTTGTATTTTGTTTTAATAAAAAAAAATAAAAATGGGCAAAAATCATGAATAATTAACAAAGTGCCATGTAAAATCCAAATTTGTACAGCAGGACCATTTGTTATTATTTTTTTTTATTCTTTTGGAGCGATTGTCGCGCAAGACAAAAATCACGTGCTCACACCAACCCTTGACAAAAAGAGAATAATCGTTGATGGAATGAGAATAACTCCGAGAGCATAAAACGTGAGATAATTTTGTATATCACTGCCGAGAGGCCTGCCGGAGACCATATAAGGACTTCTGCAATTTACACAGTAAAGGGGTAGAAGAGGAAGAACTAGCAGCAGAAACTGAAAGTCCAGGGGGTAATATCATATACATCTCCTCATCTAGGTCACCATGAAGAAAAATATTATGGACATTTAGTTGAAAAAGAGCCCATTGTCTCTTCAAAGCTACTACTATTAAGCATTTAACTGTGGACAACTTTATCACCAGAGAGAATGTCTCAGTAAAATCAACACCCACTATCTGTGTGTCACCCCTAATCACAAGCCCGACTTTATATCTTTCAATAGTCCCATCAGCTTTATATTTAATTTTATAAACTCAATTATATCCGATAGGCTTTTTGCCTTTAGGTAACTCTACTATATCCCAAGGGTGATTAGCCACTAAGACCTCAAATTCCTTTTGCATGGCATTCTGCCAAACTGGAATAGGTAGGGTTTGAGAATAAGTACTAGGTTCAAATTTAGCATGTTGTAGGACATAATTGGATAAAGAATAAGAGGAAGGAAGAGTACATAAGTAGTCGTGTAAGTAAGCAGGAGGATTATGTTCCTTGGTAGACCTTCTAAAATTGGAAGGATGACTAGAAAGAGAAGAAGATGGCACTGACTTAGTTGGAACAGAGGAAGGAGAAGATTGGACAGAAGAAATTGAGGGAGAAATAGATGGAAAAATGACATAAGAAGTAGGAGCATGAATGTATGAGTCATCAACATAGATATGAGAGTGAGAGGGAGATTCAAGAAGAGGGGTAGAAGGAGGACAAGAAAAGTATATAGGGAGAGAGAAAAGAAAATAACTTTCATGAAATACCACATCTCTTGAAATAAAATACTGTTTGGTAGCCAAGTTATACAACTTATAAACTTTCTTGGTAAAAGGATAGCTAAGAAAGACACAAAGGATTGCTCTTGGTTTGAACTTATCTCTGTATGGTATAGGAAATGTAGCATAACATAAACAACCAAAACTTCTCAAATCAGAGTAACTAGGTGCCTTACCATAAACCATTTCAAAGGATGACTTATCATAAAGAAGCTTGGAGAGTAATCTGTTGACTATGTAAGTGGCTGTCAATAAATAGTCACCCCAAAAGTGCATAGATACTTTGGAGAGGGTCCTATATTTTCTCTCAACTACTCCATTTTGTTGAGGAGTATAAGGGCAGCTAGTCTAGTGGATAATACCATTTTTTGAAAAAAAAGTGGAGGCAGAGGAACTAGATACAAGCTCTAGAGTATTATCACTTATAATGGTTTGAACAGTGGTGTGAAAGTGATTCTTAATTATGGTTACAAAAGCTTTTATTAAAGTAAAAGCATTACTTTTGGACCCCATTAAATGGGTCCAAGTAGCCGTTGTATAATCAGCGACAATGATAAGGAAATACCTGTCCCCGAAGTATATTTTAGTATGGTAAGTTCCCCAAGTGTCTATGTGAATAAGTTTGAATGGTTTGGTAGTGTTAATGGTACTATATGGGACAAGTAATCTTATTTGTCTTGACATGGGATACACATTGCAAATGAAAGACTGCCTAGAAGATAAGGAATCAGACAAACCAGAAATAACTTTCATTCTAACAAAAGGGACACGTGCATGTCTTTGGTGCTAAATGACATCTATTTTATTTATGCCATTAGTATTACAATAAGAAGGAACAGTGCACACATTAGGTAAGCTAACATTAGAGTCACAATTAGAAACAGAAACATAAGGAAGAGAAAGTGAAATAGGTACATCACACGTATTAGGTAAACTAGGAACAGAATCACAGTTAGAGGCAGAAGCTTTAAGAAAAGAATTTGAATTGACATTATTCTAAAAATATGAATTAGTATAAAACTAAGGAAGTGGTGATGGCTTTTTACATACAAGCTTGTACAAGCCAATGTACAATTTACCATGATCCAGAAACTTCTTCAGAGAAGGGCCATATAGTAGCATACAAGAATCATAAGTAAACAGGACAAAACATCTAAATTGTTGTATCAGCCTGCACACAAAAATAAGATTATGGTAGAAAGAAGGAATATAGAGAACATTGTGAAGAACAATAGATAGATACAAAGTAAAAGAACCAACGGAAATTACTTTTACTTTATAACCATTTGGAAGAGATACAAGATAAGGTACAGGTAAATGAGTTATATTGAATAAGAACTCCTTATTAGATGTCATGTGGTCAGTTGCACCAGAGTCAATGATCCAGGTTAAATTTACTGAATGAGAAAGCATGCAAGAATTAGAACTAGTACAACCCAACAAATCAGCAGCTAAAGATGTACCAGCAAAATTGGCAGAAGCCATGAGACTGGACTAAAGAGTGGAGTCTGACACATGAGATTGCTACAGCAAATTCATCAATTGATTGTACTGTTGCTTTGTGAGACCAGGTATCATGGAGGCGTGCTAAGAATTAGATGGAGGACCAAAATTGTAAGGAGCAGTAGTATTTGGCTGATCACTACCATTAGGATTGTATTCAGAAAAATCAACCTCAACACTAGCATTTGCTGCAATTCTTCTGCCTTTAGTAAATTTTAGGGTAGATGGATAACTATGGAGTTTATAATATTTTTCAATTAGGTGTCCAGGATTCTTACAGTATTTGCAGAATAAGAAAGCCTTGGCATGATCACCATTTACCCTCTGTTCAAAGTTCACCCTTTGATTATATTGCTTTTGAGGAGGAGGAATTTTGTTAAACGTGTTAGCATTGAAAGAAGCTGAATCTGAGTTAAATTGGAGAGGAGATTTGACTTGTCTTTGACTCTCATCTTGGAGAGAATTTTGTAAGCATTATCAAGGGATGGAGATGGCTGCATCATTAAGAGATTGTTTCTAACATTTACATATACTAGGTTTAGCTGCACAAGTACAAGTATTCACATGACTCTTATACATGAAACCTACTCCCATAACCTTTTTAACTTATTAAAGTAAGAGGCTATGTCAAGAGATCCTTGACAAGTTGAAGCCAGTTCTTTCTTAATCTCAAATACCTTTGTCCTATTGGCAGCCTCATACCTACTCTCAAGTTGCTTCCAAATACTTTCAGCAGTCTCAGAGTATTGAACACTTTTCACAATTTCAGGGGACAAAAAACTAGTCAGCCAAGATATCACCATATTGTTACACCTGTTCCACTGCTTTAATTTAGGTGCATTATCAGAAGGTTTAGGACATGTTCCATCTATGAAGGCTATCTTATTCTTTGCAGATAAAGCCATTATCATACTTCTTCTTCAACCCCTAAACCTAGTCCCAAAAAAAGGCACATGGACCAAAGAAGTGCCAGGAACATCAGAGGAATGTAAAAACTGAGGACCAGAGGGATCTGGAGGATACACAGAGGTAGAAGTACCAGTACTTCCCATGATCACTCAAATTAGTCCAGTAAAATACTCAAAATACACATGCAACGAGCAAGTAAAACAGATACGGAGATGCACACTTCCACAACCACGAAACAGATATATACTATTCTATAGAAAGTATTAGAAATATAAATACCACTCTTCTTTGTCACTGTAAGAAGTAACAACCTTTAATTCTAGAAACTCCTTCCGAAATAATCCGCAATCACCAACAAATCAAAACTGGAGATCGATGAAAACCTAGTTTCGAGCCTCGGGGGGTGGGGGGTTGAAATACCCGAGCGTGAAATTGCAAAACTTCATGAGTTCACCAGAAAACCTCACTAGTTCTCAAAGATTTACTGCAAATTGAATCAAAACCGGCGAACCAACTGACAGATGAAAAAAAAACTTTCAGAAAACCAATCGAGGGTAATATCAGACGGAAGCGTAGCACGAGATCTATTCGAATATCTGCTCTGATACCATGATAATATTTGAAAATAAAGAAATCGCCATGAAAATGTATTCTAGGTTAAAGAAGAGTCGAGAGAAAAATAATGACTCAGATATTTTCTTTTACTCAATACTCACTTGTGTCCAATACTTTACAAAGAAAACGATGTATACAATGGGCCTAAATGTACCCGGAACTGGCTTAATAAACTCAAGTCCACTAAGACAAATTGCAATACGTTAAGTAACAGCTACTTGGCTTATATCAAGTTTGGGTCTGTTTCTGTCCTAGACCAGAAGCCAAATATAATTCAAGTCCAACACTTACTTTATAGCAACTAGCAAAATTTGAATGTTCCTCTTTGCGAATATTTTATTATTAGGTAGTGTTTATAGAAATTGGTTTTGGTACACTTTTTAAATGATTAGAGAATGTTTATGAAAACTAAGTAGTAAGATATCACAACTCCGTTTAACTTATACTATGATAACAAGAATGTGATTATCTATTCAGTGATTAATTTTGACAACAGACCTATTCAAATATATCATAGGAGAATCGATTCGGCGAATCTTGAGAAACAAAAACAAAAGGTTTAACTGCAAAGACATCCAAGAATTTCAAGAACTGTTCAATCTTAATCAGTCCTTGTTAGCCAAGTGTTATGAATCAGGCTCAGCCCAATATCACACATGTAACTATTGGGCTGAGAAGAGCTATTGGGCCGAAAACAAGCAATAAGGCCAAGTTGATTTGGGATCCAGGTTGAGTATTGACGCAAATAAGATTTTCTTAAAAAAGGATAGTGGTCGATTATTTTGGAGATAATGCGTATTGTTAAGAAAAATGTTTGCGTCTCCTCGTTTCCCATTCTCTGACTCTAAATTCTCATCCCCTTCTTATCTCTATCCTTCGCTACTTCTGCATTCCAAAATTTCTCATAGTAATTCAATAGTTTGAGTGTTGAATTGTTATTCAAATCTGTAATTGAGTTCTAGCTCATATTGATATAGTAAGGAGTTCGCCTATTTGTTACACCAAGCCTTTATTCTGGAGAATATATATATATATATAGTTCCCAGGTACTAAACAATTTATAATGGTCCTTTGCTCTTCGGTTGTCTTCTTTAAGCCTCTAGTGCCATTCCGCGGTGGTTGTACATTTAGTAATAATGTTTTTTGAACTTAAATCAAATATCGCAATTTTCTTTTTTGACCATTGGCCATTCACCACGTTCTAATTGGAATATAAATGTTATGACTTTATTCTTATTTTATTTTCAAATTAAATTACAATATGGAAAAGTTGCTGAATTAAATATTATCATGTGTTCTTGGACACCAAACTTAACATCTATGGTTTACCCACACCCAAGTACTTAAATATCAGTCTCGTGGTTGAAGAAAATTTTGAAATAGAACAAAAGAATGGAGATAAAAATTCCCGAAAGTAGTACTCCCTCCGATCCAAAATAAGTAGTTTTTTGGTTTTTTTTCTTGAGGTCCAAAATAAGTGATTTTTAAAATTTTAAGAATGAATTAATTATTTTTTTCCTACATTGTCCTGGAGTAATTAGTGTTGGAGTATGTGTTAGGAGTGTTTATGTGAAAAGACAATAAAGGTTAATATGGTCAATTTCATTGTTAATTAATATTAAAAGATGAATTTCTTAATATGTGTGAAAACAACCAAAAAATCACTTATTTTCGACCGGAGGATGCAAAAGATTTCATAAAGGTTCACACTTTAATCATGACGAGCAATAACATCATCCACGCCACAAAATTCCCACCTCTATTCACAACACTCACAGCTTTCCACTCATTACTGGTTCCCTTCTTCAATTATTAATTTACTCAAACAGAAAAGAAAATAATGGTCATTATTTAATCACAATTCACATCAAACATCTTAGCTAGCTCTTTCTTACATTATACAATTGCGTCCTCAATTACTTCAACCAAGTTCCAATATAATTACTCAACTTCACGAATCCACTACTCAAAATCAACAAAAAGAAAAGCCAATGTAATTAAGCACGTAACAATAAAGTTACATTACATCAATAAAGAAGAAAAAAAAAGTTAGTATAATAAAACGAAACTAAGCATGCGTAACACTTTGAAATCTTTTATGTTTCATCAGCTGGACCTTCTAGTGAAAGTTGCTTTAACCATTCAAACGTTCGATGACGTGACATTGATTGCTTTTTTGTCACTTTCATGTTCTCTGTTACATCCTTCTTATCGTCCTGTTCATGGAACTCTGTCGCCTTTCTTGTTTTCGTAATTATACTGTTCCTGTTCATGATCACAACATTTGAAGGAACTGTACTTTCTACTGCATTTGCTGAACATTTACAGCTACCAAGAAAAAAACTCTGTTTCTTTTTCTTGCTTAGTATAATTGATCTCATCTTAATGTCATAATTACTCATGCCGCTGCTGCTACTGCTCGTGCTATTTCGACTTCCCGAATAATCCTTGTTGCTTCTGGATTTAAGATCTTGTAATGCAATTTCCGGTGTTGTCACTAGACCAACACGAAAAAGACTCCACAGTGTCGATTTTCGACTTGAATTATTAACGTTTGACTGGACAACCTTTGAAGTTCGAACCTGGGGTGTCGGACTAGGATGTGAATGGAATTGATTTCGAATTCTAGGCTTGTATTTAGAACATATTGGAGTGCTAATATTTGAAGAACTACCACTGCTAGATGAACGTTGGCTTCGTATACTGCTACTTCTACTGCTTGAATTTGTGTCGTGACAATGTTCCTCCATTGACTCTGATCTTGACATGAACCGAATAGTACTACTATTACGGCTATCATTTGGCAAACTAATTGAATGACGTAATGGCAAGATTTGGCCTCGGTAAAAAACTTCATCTGCCGTACACATTTCTGACTCTTTCAACAAATTACCACCAAAATCAAAGTCTTCTTGGGCTAATTCATTACCCCCAGAAGCTTCTTTCTTCGTTTGATTCTCTTCATTGTTTGGAAGATCACATAGAGATAATGCTTCTTCTTCATCTTCTTCTAATTCTTCTTCTGTTTCTTTGAGAAGAACAATCTCTTCGCTTTCTCTCACAACTTTTCTTTCCATTTTTTTTACTACTAAAAGGTTGAGTCCTGTCAATATAGAAAACTTGAAAGAGGAACAGATATAAAGAAGGAGACAAATGGAAGGTAGAGGTATAAGTTTGCAGGCGACAGACACTTGAAAAATGTTCGTTTCTTGTTTTTAAGTCAAGAATACCGTGTTGGGGTACAAATAAAGCCGGCCAATTAGCAGAGCGTGGAGCTTTTTTAAGTCATTACTCTGCCTTTCAAATGATTATTGTGGAGAAAATAAAGTTGGGTTTCTGAGTTACTACTTGGGAAGAGTGAGGGATGGTGGGGAAGTGGGGAGACTACTTTAGCAATGCATGCATATGAATGCTATACTTATATAAACTTTAAAATAAAGGGTCGTTTGATACGTGGTATCAGTGCATATAGTGCAGGTATAAAATTTAATATTACCTTAATATTTTATTTAGTTAACAAATTTAGTATAAGTTATTTCGGGACTAAAATTAGTATCGGAATAACTTATACCTTGTAGGGTAATTAGTGTGAGGATAACTTATATCTTCTTCTTAGAAATTATGCAATTGTCATTTTTAATACAACATACCAAATAGTAAATAAAAAATAATCCCAGCATAACTTATCTCAACATAAGTCGTATTTAAACCAAACGACCCCTAAGTGTATGGATTTAGATGCAATATTTTTTTTAAATATTGAAAGGGATTCTTTTTGTTTCGATTTTGAATGGTGGATTGAACCACTGGACATAGTATTTGGTATGGCTGTTGTCGTTATTAAGAAGAAGGTGACACTGACACACACAAATCACAATCGAGATAGTTATATATAGATAGGTAAGTGGCACGCAACCACCTCTATTTTATAGATAGGAGATTGTAATGTTTGATGGAGACAACTAAAATATTCGAGAGAGAAATTTAAGACGTTCGGTGAGTTTTTAATTGTGTTAAGGTTACTTCATGAATGGTAAAGGGGTATTCGGTTCGGTGGTTGTGGATAGCTTTTTTAAAGATTTTACGTAATTTGCTTTTTTAATTGTGTTAAGGTTACTTTATCATCGTTTTGTTTGCCGCATTAATTAAAATAATTTTAACATAAGGTTTTATGTAAGTAATTATACTAAGTTTACTTTGTCATACAAGAGAAAACTATAATTGTAAACTTAATATAACGTTTAATCTGCATTACTAAACTCTGCAATAGTAATTACAAGTTAGTGCGAGAATATGTGCATTATTTTGTGTGAGTTTGAATGTGAAAAAAGAAAAAAAAGTTCTTTACACATATAATTGGTCGGTTTACTATTTAGTTTCTCTAAAAATACATTGCTTATATACGGTTATATACATATTATACACATTATATATTTGCTAATTATTTATAGTTTAAGCGGTTGGGTAAGCGATTATTTAGGTTAACTCTTTATAAAGGTACGTGCATTAATAATACATAAATGAAAATAACTAAAGATAAAAAGTTCTTAAAGTAATCAACACATACAATGTAATATCGCTATATCATTATTCATCGTATAACAGTTTCTGATTTTGTTATTTGTAACATAAAAGATTGGATATATTATAATCTCTGTATAACTATTTCGTGAACCAAAAGACCCCTAAGTTCTTTGTTGGTGAATTGACTTGAATGCTATGTCATGGAAAGCTTGTGATCCCAAATTGTGAATCTTGCTTGCTCTCTTATTACTCATTTGTTCTCAATTTGCCTACTCTTCGGGCAAGGTATGGCCAGATGTCACCAGCTAGCTTCTTCCTACCACAAAAGCTCTTCTGGCTACTTTTTAACTTTTACTTTATTATATTTTCCCATCAAATTGAAGTTTGTCGATTGGTACATTAACATATTGTGTCTGTCGAAAAACACATGCTCCTCTGTCTTTTTGTAGCTAGTAATAATACAAAAATTATTCTTGTTAGCACAATGTTACGGGGCCTTTTCTGGAGAACGTTAGACCAATACACAAGTATAACTTGTATGGGTCAAAATCTATCTTTAGAGTATTTAAGTTAAGATAATACTAAGAAAAGAGTTCTCAAGTAATCGTTAGTCGAAATGACCCAAGAAGCAGCAAAGTATATGGTCGCAGAATCGACGAGAGCCGTAGCCGAGATGTCAACAAAGGTCGAGGTCGAGGTTGAGTATCATTAATAGAGCTGTAACGGCTAGTTTTCAAGATAGGATATTAAAAAGAGAATAATCTATGCACTTGTACTGTTAGGGTTTCTTAGGAACATGTCCCATATAAATAAAAAAAGGAGACAATGATAGGGGCATGTGATATTCATTTGTAAAGAACACACTTTGACTAAAAGATTCATTTCTCTCTCTCTTGATAAGATATAAATATCATATTTTCACTAAGATTCTTATCTATACTTTTCCATCAGATCCGAGAATAACTGAAAATACTCAAGGAATTGTCTGTCATTCATTATTGTCAAGAGGAACATTAACATATTCCATCCTTTATTGGGTGAATCATTCCTCCTATTTACTTAAACACCATTTGTTGCTATTTATTATTGTTGAATGCTACATTATTGCTCTTGCTTTCTAGAACAGTTATTACGTATTGTTGCCATTGTCCGACCGGACCATCTAACATTTATTACATCTTTGAAAACTTCATCTAGGGATATTATTGTCAACTAAGATTAATTTTGGTCAAACAATTTGGCGCAGCCTGTGGGGATTTCTAAGATAAACTTTTAATTTCCTCTAGATCTACAGCTAGCACAGGTCAGTAACGTAAAAAAAAAAGACCTCCTTTCTTTTTGTGCACAAAATCCAACATGGCAGGTAACCGAGAAGAAAGAATGAGAATAACAAGTAACCTCCTGACCAACCTCATGAACGTCATCAACGAAAGTTGTAAAACGGCAGATGAGGAGACGACGCCTAGTGCTTCCCCTAGATGAGATGGGTCACTGCCCCCACACTGCAGCATAACAAAATCCTGTAGTAAAGGAGCCTCCACATCTATGGAGGAAGAGATGCCTCTAGATGTGAAAAAACTCATCGAAGCATGGCTAACTGACACGCTAACAAGCGTCCTCAACAAGCCCGTTCATGGCACGACTGCACAAAATGCAAGGACTTGCACGATATAACAAACAGACAAGCAATGCAACTAACCCTTTCCTCCAATGACAAGTATTACTCACAATGTCATTGATAGTGCAGGTGACAATGCCCTCGCAGACATTCTAAAAAGGATGGAAGAAATGGAGAATGAAAACAAGGGGCTCCGAGATAAAATGAAGGAACACCAAAAAAGGGTCGATAAAATACTGGGTGCTCCTAAGTTGTTGCCGAAGAGGGAGGTCGACCGGTTCGTCGAGCAGTCGTACAGTGATGATGCAGCCCTACATGCCATACCAAAGACCTTCAATATGCCGCCCTACCTCAGGATATATGACGGCAAGACCGACCCTGAAGATCACGTGACTTATTACGTCACCGCCGTAAAAGGCAATGATTTCGCCAAAGAACAAGTATCTTCCATTTTGCTGAAGAAGTTTGGCAAAACCCTCACAGGAGGGGCATTAACATGGTATTCGTAACTACCAGCACGCTCCATAGAAACTTTCAAGGAAATGGCCGATAAGTTCGTAACGGCCCATGCCGGAGCCAAGAAAGCCGAGGCAAGAGTGAACGACATATTTGCTATTAAGCAGATCTTGGGAGAGGGACTAATGGATTTTCTCGCCTGCTTCAACCGAGTGAGGATGACTCTGCCAAATGTATCAGAAGGGATGGCGGTCGCAGCCTTTCAGAACTGGCTGAGTAGAGATAGTTCAAGAGCAACTAGAAAACTGTTGAGTCGGTTGATGAAGTATCCCCCAACCACTTGGGATGAAATCCTCAATGCTTATTGTGATGAGGTCCATACAAATGAGGATGACCTCAACGAACCAACTCACCGTCTAACCTCAGTAAAAGCCGAATCAAGAAAAGATCGAAGAGAAAATGCCAGAAGAGATCATCCAATTCTGCGACCTAATAGGGAACGACATCAACCATATATCAGGATGGGCTTTGCGCCCTCCCCCCATTACGAAGAAGTTCCGTCCAGACCAAGAAGGGAACTCATCAGAACGACAGAGGTATGCCTCCACAAAACTAAAGATTGCATCACCCTGAGGCAAGAAGTCATAAATATGTTGTGACAAGGGCACCTGAAAGAGTTACTAAGCGACAGGGGAAGAACCAACTTCGCTAGAGGACGCGAACACCAAGGACCGCCAAAACCACCCTCACCAGCTCGTACCATCAACATGATCATCGACGGCACCGATAACGCTTCTATCAACAGCGTGAAGTTCACCAGTACCCACAAACTCAAGCGATCTGTCACCCGCGAACGGTACAACAAACTCAAAGAACGTATCATCTTCAACAAGTCAGATGTTGACAATTTGACCTTTCCTCATAATGACGCCCTCGCTATTACTTTACGTATTTTAGATACCATTGTTAAACACATTATGATAGATGATGGGAGCGGTGTTTGCATTATCCATCCCCGAGTGCTTACCCAAATGAGACTCAAAGATAAGATAGTGTCGGCTGCATCACGCTAACTGGTTTTAACAATACAGCTAAACAGACATCCGGGGAAATTACACTCCCCGTTTTGGCCGACTGCGTAACTCTAGAGATAACGTTCCACATCATGGACCAGGTCACCGTATACAATGCCATAGTGGGACGACCATGGATACATCCCATGAAAGTCATCCCCTCCAGCTTATACCAAGTAATTAAATTCTCAACTCCATGGGGGATTTTTAGTATACGAGGAGAACAACGCATATTACGAGAATGCTACCACATTCCCTTAGATGGCACGACCACCCAACAGAGAAAATATAAAGAAAAGGAGGCATAGCAATCAATGGGGTCGAGATCGGAGCAAGAGGAAATTGAGAACGTCATCACGACCAAAGCTGATGCTTCGACCATAAAAGACCTCGACCCTATTCAGTTGGATCTCACGACCACAGCAAGAAGGCCGATATCGGCTACAAGCTTTGGGAACTAGGTAGATTCAGTCAATTCTTAACAACTAACCAGATTTGTTTACTGTTAGCCATGCAGATATGCCGGGCATCCCAAAGAAAATCGCCACGCACAAATTAAACATTGACCCACTCCACCCCCTAGTGAGGCAAGTGAGACATAAATTTAACTCCACAATTAATGACGCAGTGTGCGAGGAGGTGGGAAAACTGCCGAAAAATGGTTCCATTAGGGAATTGAAATACCCCAAATAGGTCGCTAACATAGTGATGGTCAAAAAGAAGAATGGGAAATAGCGTATGTGCGTCGATTTCACATATTTGAACAAAGCATGCCCGAAGGATTCGTTCTCGTTGTCACATATCGACCAACTCATCGATGCAACGGCCGGGCAGGAGTTACTAAGCTTCTTGGATACTTACTCAGGCTATATCAAATCCACATGGAAGAAGATCAGGTAAAAATCACGTTCATCACCCACCAAGGAACGTATTGCTACAGGGTCATGCCTTTTGGACTAAAGAACACATGAGCTACTTATCAAAGGTTGGTGACAAAGATGTTTAGACCAGCTCAAAAAAAATAGAGGTATATATAGACGACATTCTGGTCAAATCCCAAAAGGGAGAAGATCACATCGATCATTTGAAGAAACTTTTGACATACTCCGACGGTACGGAATGATGTTGAACCCAAATAAATGCGCATTTAGTGTATCCTCGGGAAAGTTCTTGGGTTTTCTGGTATCACTGCGAGGGATCGAGGTCAACCCCGTCCAAATCAAAGCCATTGAGGGGATACCTTAACTCTTGACCACCAAGAAAAAAGTCCAAAGGTTGACTGGCCTTATCGCTGCCTTATCGAGGTTCATCTTGCAGTCGTCGGATAGGTGCCACAAAATTCTTCGACATACTCAAGAAAGATAATGACCTCGAATGGACTTCCGAATACGAGTAGGCCCTTCGAAAACGAAAGGCATACCTATCATCTCCGCCTCTGCTTTCAAAACCGAGCCGAAGAAGCGTCTTCTCGTCTATTTGGCAGTCTCCGAGGTAGCTGTAAGTGCAGTCTTAATTCGAGAAAAAGGTGTGAAATCTCCCATCTATTACATTAGCAAAACATTCGTTGACGCTGAGATGAGGTACCCACACCTCGAAAAATTGGCTTTGGCCTTAGTCGTAGCTTCACGAAAACTTAGACCAAATTTCCAATGTCACCCTATCTTGATCGTCACGACCTTCTCCCGCAAAAGAAATTTATATAAACCCAAACTATCGATAACACTGGCCAAGTGGGCCATCGAGTTGAGTGAGCACGATATCACTTATCAGCCGCGAATAGCGATAAAGTCACAAGTGCTCGCCTACTTCAGTGCAAAGATAATTCCTGAAGTAAAAAAGGAAGCCGTCCAAACCTCCCTCCAAATACAAGATCTATAGGTCCTATATGCTAATGTCGCATCCAACGTATCGGGGTCCAGACTGGGACTCGTACTCGAAGTCTCAACAGGTGAAGTAATTCGTCAGTCCATAATATGCCCCGATATGACTAACAATGAGGCTGAGTATGAGGCCATAATCGCAGATCTAAGACTAGCACTCAAATATGGGGCAAAATGGTTGAAACTACGATGCGATTCCCATCTCATAGTCAATCAAGTCACGGGGACTTTCCAAATCAAGGAACAAAGGTTGCAAAAGTACCAGACCAAAATCTGTAAGTTGCCGCCTGAGTTCGACGAATGTTAGCTCGACCAAATCTCACAAGCACAGAATGTCAGGGCACATGGCCTCGCCAAACTAGATGCAACAACCAAAAGCATCACAATCGGAGATAAAAATGTGGTCCACCTTCTCAACTCATCACTAGACCAAGTCGAGGTAAGAACCATAAACCTAACTTGGGATTGGCGCAATCGTATAGTCGCATACTTGTAGGACAGCACACTCCCTATCGACAAAAAGGAGGCCAAGAAACTAAGAATGCTAGCGGCCAGGTATAGTATCCTCTGTAGTAATCTGTCCAAGAGGAGACCTACGGTGGCCCTCTAGAGAAGTGCTTGGGCCCGAACCAAACTCAGCGCGTCCATGAAGAAGTTCAAAAAGGCCATTGTGGGGCTCACTCTGGTAACCGGAACCTGGTTAGGTGCCTCATACGGGTAGGATATTACTGGCCCACCATGAAAAAGGATGTCACAGACTTCGTAAGGCGATACTAACAGTGCCAAAGGTAGGCCCCAATGATTCACCAAGTAGGCGAACATCTCCACTCTATCACGTCCCCTTGGTCATTCATGAAATAGGGAATGGACATCGTGGGCCCACTACCAATAGGGCGTGGTAATGTATGCTTCCTTTTGGTTTTAACTAACTATTTCTCTAAGTGGGTGGAAGCAGGAGCATTCGCCCAAATATGGGAACAGGAAGTAATCACCTTTATATGGAGAAACATCATCTGCCGATCCGGCCTTCCCAAAGAAATCAGATGTGACAACGGACCCCAGTTCACAGGAAAGAAAACCGTCGAATTCTTCGAGAAATGGCACATCAAGAGGATACTCTCGACCCCGTACCATCCCGCTAGTAATGGACAAGCAAAATCATCCAACAAGTCAATACTAAACATCATGAAGAAGAAGCTCGAAGACGCCAAGGGACTGCGGCTGAAAATACTACCAGAAGTATTTTGGCCCTACCGAACAACTCCGAAAATGAGCACATGAGAGACGCCTACTCTTTGGTCTACGGGACGGAGGCAGTAATACCAGTTGAGATCGGAGAGCCTAGCCTAAGGTACTCCCATAAGAGCAGCACAAGTAATAACGAGAGCAAAAGGCAGGAACTCGATGAAGTCGATGAATGAAGAGATGGCCTACATAAGAATGGTCGCCTAAAAGCAACAGGCAGAACTCTATTACAGTAAGAAATCAAAGGTCAGGCCACTCAAAATTGGGAACTACATATTGAAAGCTAAAACTCAAGCGAGGAAAGATCCCAGGGAAGGTAAGCTGGGAACAAATTGGGATGGTCCATATAAAATCACAACCGAAGCAAACAAGAGTTCGTTCTAATTAGAAACAATGAAAGAAAAGCTACTACCAAACAATTGGAATATCAGCCACCTCAAAAACTTCAACTTCTAAGAGAAAAAGTGTCCCCCAAACCGTACTTTTTTCCCTCACTTGAGTTTTGTCCCATTTGGGTTTTCTCAAAGAGACGAGGCGGCGGAGGGAACATTTTGAGTCAAAGTATGCAAAGGTAGGGTCGTGGTTACTATTTCATTGCTCGACCTCTCATTATTCTCCAGATCGGCTAATGAAGGGACTAGATAGACCAGAACTAGGACTGGAACGCTAACCAACACCCAAAAATCTGTAAATTTCTCCAAGTATGTAACAAAAGCAACAATGTCAAGGCAATAAACTTTACTCTTATCAGCACATATTTCTCGCATTTAGGTCATGTTCGACCTTGCTCGAACTAACACCTACCGGCCGTCGGTCGCAACTTAATGAGAGGTTATGCTCAACCTTGCTCGAACAAACCCCTATCGACCATCGGCCACACTCCAATAAAAAAACAAAAATAAACACAAGTATAGAGAGTAAACAACAGAAAGAGAAGAAAATGCAAGTAAACACTCTAACATTTCATATGCTCAAAAAAGGGATTGTTGTTTACAATAGGGTTGCGAAGATGCTAACAAAAACATACACAAAAAAAACAAAAATCAAAAAGAGAAATACTGGCCACCACCATCACGGTCTTCGACATCCCCGCCGACTTGGTCCTCAACAGCATCGCCTCTTTGGCCAACAACACTCTCGCCAACACCACCTTTGCCCTCAGGATATGCAGCAACATACTAGGCATTCTCCTTAAGTCGGTCCATACCCTCGTCCCCCTCGTCATCACCGGCCTCAGGTGTGGCAAGATCATACCCACAAGCGACCCAAGCCTCACGGGCCTTAACACGAACATCATCAAGGTTGACCGCAGAAATGGATCCCGCCTTATGAAAATCTCAAAACACGTCCAACTGAGCCTCGGCGTGAATCCATTCTTCATATAGGTCCCAAAGAGTGGGAGAATCTGAAGTACGAGATGAAGACAGTTGTGCAAGTAGTTGGGCCTTCTCAGTTTCCAAAGCGGCCGCCCGATCATAGAGGATGTAGTTGTCTTTATCCTGCTCTATTATCCTCTCCTCAAGTCGATCCTATTTAATCTTCACAGTGGACTGGTTAATCTCCCGCTCGGCCTAGAGAGTCTTATTCTCCAACTCTAGCATCTCTGATTTCCTCCGAGCCTCTAAACAGGAAGACTCCACCTTCTCAAGCTCACTATGCTTCTCGGAGACTTCACTATTAAGGACGTCCAACTAAAGCCAAAATTCTTCCAATTGCCCACGCAGCTCGGCCACCTGTGCCTTAAGGACACCGCATTGGGCCTCCACGGTCCTACTGATCTTAAGCTCTTCCTCTTTACTCGTCAACATCCCCTCAAGGACGCTACACTTCTCGATGACTTTCACCAACTCATCGTCCTTCTCCTTCAACTCATCACAAAAGGCTTGCATATTGCCGCCCTCACAAAACCACCTGTGAAACTTCCGGTACTTACCACGATACTCAAAATATTTATTTTTCAACCCACAAATATTTCCCTATGCTTCTCCTCCCTTTGGGCTCTTTCAATCTCCAAAATCACAGTCTGTAATCACAAAAAAAAGTAAGGCAAAAATGAAAACGCCCCTGCTAATAAAGACAAAAACAATAAGAAGGACAAAACAACAAGCACCCACCCTAAGAGCAAAACCGACAATGCTCCTCGACAAGGTGATGCCGTCCAATTCTTTGAGGGTCTTACCCTCTGTTTCGGAGAAAATAAGGTCGGATCAGGAACCACATTCTACGTGTTCTTCAATAAATCATGATCCATAGGGATCGTAGTGGTCCTCGTTGACTCCTCCAACCTTATCTCAAGTTGGGTAAATCCTTCCTCCATCATCTTCAGGTCGTCCGTACCAACGTTCGAACCTGACTCATCGCCTTCCTCAACAATGCCTTTACCTCTCTCATTGGCTGGCAAAGAAGTGTCAGCAGCTAGCTGGGAAGTCGATGCCCCCTCCTACCTTGAAGTATCGAGAATGTCAGCAGTCGGTCCCTCTGCCGCTGCCACCATAGAAGGGAGAGGCATATCCACTTTGGCTTCTGCCAACCTCGGAGACTCGGACTCCGGCTCGATATCATCCCTAATGACAATGGTCGCCGTCTCGCATAGTAAAAATCCACCTGCCACTGAGTCAACGGCCCAGGTGGCCCCGTCACTGGCATCTACAGATCTCCTCTTATGGGGCATCAAATCATGCTCGCCCTGCACAAGTTCATCGTCTTCATCTATAAGACGATATATGAGACAAGCTGAGGTATCCATGGTCGAAGCCCCTACGGCTGCGGAAAAAGCAGGACCAGATGACGCAACAGGAGGGATTGAGGCACGAGCAAAAACAGTCGCAGTCGAGGAGGGAGCGGAAGTCGAGGGTGCAACAGCCTTTCTTTTTCGGAATAAGGGGCAAGAGCTCTTGACCTCCTCAAAGGTCCCCTGGCCGAAGCTAGGGAAAATACAGGGAAAGGGGAAGATCAGCAAATTAAACGGGAAAAAACCCAAGACTCCGATAATAAAAGATACTTACCAGAGGGAGAGCAGGACCAAACCTCTTGAAGAAGCTTGACCACTCACGGACTTGTACGATGTGAGGGAAGAGCCGACTAACCCAATCGGAAATATCTTCGACCAAAGGAGGAGGCGAGGTCTTGGCTGCACAAAAACAAGACCAGAATCAAAACCCACAACCAAGCAAGGGAGAAAAATCAGACACATACAAATGAGGAAACTAGGTACTTACGAGTACAATTCCAAACCTCAGGAAACCCGTCGACGTTGGCCACCACGTCTTCGTTTCTAACGAAGAAGTAACTTAACCTAAATTGGTGGTTAGCTTTGTCGTCCAACTTCACCACCAAGCACTTGCCTCCTCGGTGGTGAAGGTTCAACATCGTCCCCCTATCAAAGTTAGGGGCGAACTGGTGTATTAAATGCCAAAGTGTGAGTTCGACGTCTACCAGCTCGACAAATTTGGTGAGCATCCTTATGAGCTTGTAAAAATATGGCACGAGTTGGGCTGGGTAGATGTCATAATAACGGAAAAATTCCTGCGCCAGCGGAAGGAGAGGGAGAGTATAGCCGACTTGGAAAGGGTAGGCGTAGAAGGTGCAGTATCTAAGGCGATGGACCTATGTCGTATCCCACCCAGCCGGGATTAATTCAAGGTGATCGGGGATGCTGAACTTAGCCCTAAGTTCCCATAATTCCTTTTCTATCATCACCGACTGAAAGGTTTCAGGGTCGGCATCAGGAGGTTTTCATAAATTAGACCTGGTGTTAGGATTGCGAGGAACTATCTCCTCCACCAAAGGGAAGCCTCCGTTCTCGATGGCGGCAGGAGCATTCCCCTCATGAGGAGGGAGCACAATCGCTAAAGGGATCGCATCACTTCCTTCACTAGATTTAGAAGGTACGTTAGTCATGGTTTATCAGAAGAAAGGGGAGTATCAAGCAATGAAGAATTGAAAACAATGAAATCCCCTGGAACAGAGAGGAAAAATGTCAAGTCAGAAAGAAGAAAGAAAAAGATATGGGATTCGAAGTAGAAAGCTTGAAACTTCAAAATCACACCCTAACATCTCTATTTATAAGAAGTTGGGCACTAGAATTGTAAACGGTTCATCATTATTGGCATCGTAACCGAAGCGACATATTCAATCAAGGGACATACGTGAAACGAAGCAACGCATCGGAAATATGCGTCATAATGACGCATTATGTCATGACGTCATCCTAATTTGTGGATGGCTCAACTCTAACAAACCAATTGGGAAAATCGAGACATTTTTAAATAAGCGGCCCACGCAGGGCCATGTTGCCAGTTCGCTATGACCACCACGACTTGCACTGCTCGCTCAATTGTTTCGACCCTAATGAGCAAAATTCACTCATCGATCCCGCCTGAAGCCGGCCTCAATAAGTAGAAGGACTAATTGTATGGGTCAAAATCTGTCCTTAGTGCATTTAAGCCAAGATAATACTAAGGGAAGAGTTCTCAGGTCGTCGTTAGTCGAAATGACCCAAGAAGCAACAAAGTCTATGGTCGAAGAGCCGACGAGAGCCGTAGCCGAGATGTCAACAAAGGTCGAGGTCTAGTATCGTTGATAGAGCTGTAACGGCTAGTTTTCAAGATAGGATATTAAAAAAAGAATATTCTAGTGGATATTTTCTGCGCTTGTACTATTAGGGTTTCTTAGGAACATGTCCCATATAAATAGAAAAAGGAGACAATAATAGGAGCATGTAAAGAATACATTTTGACTAAAAGATTCGTCTCTCTTACTAAGATACAAGCACCACATTTTCACTAAGATTCTTGCCTATACTTTTCCATCAGATCCGAGAATAACTGAAAATACTCAAGGATTTGTTTGTCATTCATCAATGTCAGGAGGAACATTCACATATTCCATCCTTTATTGGATGAATCATTCATCTTTTTTACTTAAACGCCATTTGATGCTATTTATTATTGTTGAAAGCATACATTATTGCTCTTGCTTTCTAGAATAGTTATTATATATTGTTGCCATTCTAACATTTATTATATCTTTGAAAATTTCATCTAAGGATATTATTGTCAACTAAGATTAACCCTTAATTATACAAACAAATTTAATTTGTTAAATCAAGATCCATATTTTTTGGTTAAACATTACTCCCTTTAGCTTATGCCTCTAATGGAAATTTGGTAACCTAAATCTTACAAAATTGAAATATGCGAGTAACAGCCAAATTGTTATTTTCATCCGGACAGGAACAATTTCCAAATAACTAAAAGTGGCCATTTTTAAGTCACATCAAACTAATTAAGTATTGCTGAAGTTTACTGTTAATTTACAAAAGGCGAGGGTATATCTTTCAGCATAGTTAATCAAATCACAAGATTAACAAAAGAAATTTCTAAATTTAAATTGTAGCTGGCAACTACGGGAAGGTGTTCACAGATGGAAATTTTGCTGATTTTAGGATGTTTGCGACCAAAAGGAAACAAATTAAGTTGGAATTTTTAATGAAGATACCATAAACTTGTTTAAGTCCATTTTGGAAAACAAGGGACAAAACAATACGCATTTGAAGATTAGGTGAACAATGACTATCAATGAGGCCAAAACTGGACCATATGTGAACCAGATCTAAGACACTCTCAATGTACAAATTAAGACTGACAATAACTCTCTTTATATTATCTTCATAAATACTCGTGGGCAAACGCAAGCAACGTATGTTCAATAATGGTAGTGGTGTAACAATGTCATTCTTGTACGTACGTTCATACAGGCGACAATTTTGTTAGTGGATATCATTTTCAAGGATAGCCATTTTTTAGTTTTTTGGCTTTCATATGTTTTTTGGACGAATGTGACGTTTAGACTAATTTTAGCGAGAAATGTATTTTGTTTGTGAGAATGTGATGTTTAGACTAATCCTAGTAAGAAATGTATTTTGTTTAACCATAGAGGAGGGTATTTTATGCAAAATACCTAAAAAGCAAAGCTCGGTGCACTAAGCTTCCGTTATGCGTGGGATCACGAAAAAAAAGAATACCTACCGAACGAAAAAAAGAAAAATATCACAAGATTTACATCATCTCTTAATTAAAGACCTATTCATGTAGCCTTTGCGACGAAACTGAAAACGCACTGTAATCAAAACTTGGCAAAGCTTTCGTGATATAAACGTGTTACATTTTTTTGTGAGTTTTGATTAAATTACAAGAACATGACGTTGGAATTTGAACTTACGTTAATTTGTTATAGTTTGAAAGGATAATGAAGTGGCGCAAGTGGTGAATAAATGAAAGGCCTAATATTAAATATTGAATGTGTGGATAAGTGAGGCTCAATAACTATTGGTCTGTGATGGGTAGACACCAGGGGCGGATTTAGGAGGGCGCAAGGAGGTTCGCCCGAACCCCCTTCGCCGAAAAAATACACTGTATATATAAGGCAAAATCTGTTTTTTACCTCTATATATTAAGTTTTGAACCCTTTTAACACAATCCAAAAGTATAGTTTAGTGGTCAAGGGGGTTCAAAATCTACATAAGGTAATGAGTTCAATTCCCACTAGATACAAAAAAAAAATTTTGAACCCTCTTCGTGGAGATCCTGCCTCCGCAACTGGTAGGCACTCTTTATAAATAGAGGTCAACCCTCCTTGGCTCCTTTCCCTAGCTATTAGAAAACCCTAGCGTATTCTGCATCTTGAATATATGGTAATGGTAGACGTCCCATCAGTCTAGTTCTCCGGGCTATGAGAGCGTGTAGCTAGCGGATCGTGGAAGTTGGTCTCAGGCTTAATCGTCGTTTGTTGTCGCTGCTGAATCCATGAAGTTTAACGGTACGCTTCTTAAACTCTAACTCTAGATTAATTGCATAATTGTGTCTTAATCTCTGGTATGAATACAAATCAATTATTTTACAGTTGGTATCAGAGCCACCATAGTTAGAGATTAAGATCGTTGTTTAATCTTGAGTTTATATATATGAAATACCGTTTGTTTTGACACTGGATCATGGATGCAGTTTTTATGACACCCGACTGCTCTAACTCACTGATTCATTGAGTTGGAGAATAGAGACGCAATTATATTTAATCTGTTGTTTTGTTTAATTGAAGAATGAAATTGGCTGACACTGTGTTTGATGTCGGCGATGACAGAAAATGGTGTAGTAGGGTTTAAACAGACGCACTTAATTAAATCCACCGATTTCTTGAATGATATGCCAATTGACTCTATTCTAAAACTTACTGCTCGGAGGCTTTGGCTCACAAATCAATTTGAGGAATAATCTTTCACTGTAGTTTGGTGATTAGCTAATGTAGATTTGGTCGATACCTACGGTAATTGTCGTTAATGGATTATTCTATTAGTTATTAATTACCTTTTAGTAATTGTTTACTTTCAACAATTGCTCCAAAATTCCTTGTTGACATAATACTATAAAATTTAATTATTTGTGGGCTCTATTTTAATTTTACATGTATATAATATTATTATAAATAAGAATTTATGTTTAATAAATAGTTTCTACCAAAGTGGTCTATTTATTTGGAGTCATTGAAAATTCTTAAAAATTTATTCATGTAAAATAATATACACATAGATTTAGAATTATGATTAATAGATAGTTTTCATCAAAGTGGTATATTTATTTGAGTCATTGTAATATTCTCAATGTATCATGTCTAAATTATCCTTGATAGAGTGTACGCTAGTGTTGGAGATTTATCTTTTGATACTAGTGATGCTAAATTAATTTACAAGATAAGATATTATATTTCAACCTAAAGGATGAAGCTTAATATATTGGATTCTCAAGTATATATGTAAAATAAATAAGGATAATTTGATGTAAGAGGAGGTTTTGTGTCTCTTACCTAAAGGAAGGACACAATATATGCATTGTACTCTTGAATGATATTGGGAGGAGATTTTGTATCTCTTGCCTAAAGGTGGGAAGATGCAATGAATGCCTTGAACTCCTTGTTTTTTTTTAAAAAAAAAAAAAAAAAAAAAAAGGAGACAGTTGCATCTTCCACCCAAAGGAGGGATGTAATGGATGTCTTTGACTCTTTTGGATTATATACGTCTGCCTATAATTTTATCTAATTTTTATCTTGTTTGCTTATACAGTTGTTAACAACATGAACTCAGTTGAATTCCATTGAAACTCTGATTAGTAGTAACTACAAAAAGTGGAAACATGATGTTGAAATAGTGTTAGGTCTGATGGACTTGGACTTTGCATTGACTGAACAGAAACCTGCTGAACATACAACTACTAGCACTGTTGATGAAAAGGCTAAGCATGAGAAATGGATGAAGGCTAACAAATTGAGCCATATGATCATGAAGAGATCCATTTCTGAACACATAAAGGGTGCAATTAAGGATAATGGAAATGCAAAAGATTTCTTGAGTGCCATTGGACAGAAATTCCTAGAATCTGATAAAGCTGAGATAGGTAGCCTGATTAATTCCCTGTCTACCAAAAAGTATGACCTTGTAGGTAGTGTCCGTGATCATATTATGAAATTGGTTAACATTGCTACCAAACTGAATAATTTAGGTGTAACCATTACCGATGATTTTCTTGTTCACCAATCCCTAAGGTCCCTTTCTAGGCAGTTTAACCAGCTTAAGTCAATCTATAATGCACAAAAAGATAAGTGGAGTGTTGATAAGCTTATTATTGTTTGTGTGGTAGAGGAAGGAGGAATCCAAAGGGAGAAAATTGAGGGTGTAGTGAATTTTGTTAGTTCGTATATATCAACTGATGATTCTTCTTATAAAAGAAAAGGTGGACCCAAATTCTATTGTAAGCACGTGATTTTTGCCCTATGAAAGAATTACTCCCAAAAATTCAAAATAAAATAATTTTCCTTTGTGTGAATTTTTGTTGTTTTTGTGGTATTTTGTATAATTATTTGTATTTTTATGAGTGCATGTTTATTTGTTTTAATTAATAAAAATATAAAATATATCACATTTTCATTTAGTATTTAATTAAGTTTGTTTTACAAAAATGAAAGTCACAAAAAACAGGAATATTTTGCATTGTTAGTATTTAATGTCAAATTATGCAATTTTATTTTAATTGGTGTTTAATTGTGTATGATAATTGTTGTTAGGAGTTTAATTAGTATTTTTTGGAGTTAATTTAGTTTGTAGCTCAATTTAGAATTGTAGTTTTATCAACAAAAAAAAAGTACTTTATATTTTTATCGTTGTATAATTTCGAAAATTACAAAAAAAAAGTTATTAACATTTTGTAACCATTTTAATCTTGAAACAAAATACAAAAAATAGTGCTTTATATTTTATCTTTATATAAAAACGAAAATGACAAAAATAGTTTTATTTATGCTTTGTAGCTATTTTAATCTTGAAAATATATACTAAAAAAATAGTTTTGTTTTAAATGTTAGTCTTATCCTGGTAGTTATTTTGCTTGCATAGGATTAATTGAATAACATCGTATTTTTCTCGGGTCTGGGCAAAGAATAATATTTGGGTTTAAACTACCCGTTTTTAGGCCTAATTTTCGGACCTAGCCCATAATAATCCGAGCCCACCACACATGTGGGATACGCGTGGAGAACACGGACGGAACACCACACACGGGGAACCCCACCACGCATGGGGGACACAAGTCTTGGACCCCTACACACGTGAGGTCCATGTTCTTTGAACAAGATACAAAAACGGACAAAGAAAAAGAGAAGAAAAGGTGAAAGAGGAGAGGGGGGTTCACGTTTTTGAGTCTTGGTTTTTTCCCACAAGCAGAGAAAACAAAAAAAGGGAGGAGGGACCAAAAAAAAACGTGAGAGATTGGTGGATTTTGAAAAAAAAAAAGAAAAAATTGGAAAGGAACCCACTGACTGTTCATCTTCTTCATCTTTGAAGAAGATGAAACACGACTGAAAACCCTCACGCCATAATCATCGCCACCCCTTCGAAACTCCATCCTCGCGCACCACCATACACATCCCGTCGACCACCCTCCGTCATTGTTTCTGTCCAAACGACCCAGTCGCCATAACCAGCACTAACAACCCCGTCGACCACTGCTTCACGTCGACGCCACCAGCTGCTGCCGCGAACACCTCCATAACCAACGACCCTACTGCTTCAGCTGCTCCACGACCCTGCTGCTGCTTCCCGTCGATCACTGCCATTGCCCAGCAACCATCACTGTCGTTGTTGCTCCTCACCACCAAACCCCAGCTGCTCTTCACGTCGACCATGGCAGCAGCGAATCCAGCTGTTGCCGCTGCTGCTCCTCACCACCAAACCCCACTGCCCCGTCGAACAGCTTCTGCTTCATCCTTTTTCAACGCTCACAAACAGTCCGTTCGACCTCCAATAGTTCAAATCCGACTTTCAACTTGGGTTCGTTCAACTTTTAGATTTTTCTTTCAAGATTATTTAGTTCATTTGATTTATTTTCTGTTATGGTTTTTGGTTTTAAGTGTTGTTCGTATTCTTGTTTTGTTCGTTCTATTTTTCAGATTATTGAATCTTTGTTTAAAGTGTTATTTTTGTAAATCTTGTCTTGTTCATTAGTTCTCCTTCTTCTTCAAGACCTTTTATTTGGTCAAGGTTTTTCTTCTGTTTGTTTGAGTGCGTTATAAGCTACCTTCGATTTGAACAACTTCGTCGAATAGTTAGTTTATGACTGCTTTGTTTGGACGAGTACAACCCGAATCTTTTAGTTGGTCTGTTTTGATGCTTGAATCATTTGTGTGAATTTGACTTAAGGACTGATTGTAGCTGTGTAGTGATTTGGTGTAGTTGTAAATCAGAGAGGTTTAAATACAGATTGCTAAGAGTGAGGGCAAAAACTGAAAGTGATGTCCTTTTCTTTACTACTGAAATCAGAACTTTGTTACTGCCTCTGTGGATTGCGTTTAGTGTTACTGATTTTCAGTCAGGCTTTCCGGGGTTTTTCAGTTTGGTTCTAACCATTGTTACACTGGTTATTGCTGGTTTTTGTTGCTGTTATTTGTTGTGGGATTCTGTTGTTGTGCTACTGCTGTTATTTGTTGTGGGATTTTGTTGTTGTGCTACTGCTGTACATTGTTGCTCCTGACCTCTTTTCTCTCTTATTGTAATTCGAATTCCAGGTACACATTCGAATCTTGTAGTGATAAAGCTTTGAAGTTGAAATGCAACAATAAAATCCAACCGCTTCAATAAAATAGATAGTAGACAATTTGGTCTATTTAGTTTTTCTTTGTGAACTGTTTTAATTTTTTTTTGTATAATTGGACTGAAAAGAGAAGGAATTGTATAAATGGTCATGCGCTGATATAACATGAACCTTTCAATTTTGTTAGATTAATGGGGTAAATCATGATAAGTAGCATATCTCTAGTTAGTTGTTTGTTTTCATGCATATATTCAAGTAGTCCACAAACGAGATAGAGTATTTAGTCAAAACCCGATTCGTATTTCGTTTAGATGGTTAAAACTAATTTCCATTAATCCTCTTAAGTGATTATACTCTCATCAGTATGGGCATTAATTCATGTTACAAATAATCTCACATAGATAGATTGTAGACTTGATAAAAATGTAAATGTAAGGTGGTTAGGTAGTGTCAACATTATAGTTCCAATAATAATAATAAAAATAAATAAATAAATAAATAAATAAAGGCCGTAGTCGATAATTTTATGTATTAATAATTAAATATACTTACACTAATGTAGAGTAGTTTCAATAAGCATTTAGTATAGTTAAATTGCGAATCCATTAGGGTTAATGAATTAGTCTATAGCTTTGATCATTTAGTTAACCTCACCACAGTTAAAAATGGCTAATTGTAGTAACGTTAGTCAATCTTGTACGTTTTTTTATATACATAATTCCATTTTTAGTAATATTAGCTTATGGAATAAGGCGCGAAACAATTTTCCATTTTTACAAGTTCAAGTACAATTTTCGTTAGCATCTGTTGTAATCTATTAATTAAATAAGTTACGGTTTTTTTCAGCATGTAATTATCCAGGATTTTTCTTTATTTAGAGACAAATAAAAATAGAAATGTAGTTACTTTCCTTTTTAAAAAATAAATAAATAAATAAATGAGACGAGCTTCGTCAAAATAATAAAAATAATAATAAAAGAAATTGCAGGACCCTCAGTAAAGGTTTAAGAATTTTTTAGAAGTCGGGAAGGGTCGTTTAGCGAATTTCACGGCCCTCCCAAAAGATAATAACGCGCTAGAATCTTTAGGCGCGGTTTTAGTAAATTACATTCCTAAATATGGGTGAGCATTTTATGCGGCCCGAATTCAAATCCTAAGACGTTGAATAGAGTGTGCCTAAGATTGCGGGTTCATTTGATGCGGCGCAATCCGAAAACATACTTTAAACAGCGTTCACTCTCTCGAATAAATATGTATATGTAAAAGCAATAAAAAGTAGAATCAGCACATAGGTTATTCATGTAAAAATCAGATAATAGCTAAATGCAACAGTTGAGCGACCGCGCTAGAACCACGGAACTCGGGAATGCCTAACACCTTCTCCCGGGTTAACAGAATTCCTTATCCGGATTTCTGGTTCGCGGACTGTTAAACAGAGTCATTATTTTCCTCGATTCGGGATTAAATTGGTGACTTGGGACACCCTAAATCTCCCAAGTAGCGACTCTGAAATAAATAAACAAATCTCATTTCGATTGTCCTTTAATTGGAAAAACTCCTTCACCCCTCCTGGCGGGAGGCGGAAAAAGGAGGTGTGACAGCTCTGGCGACTCTGCTGGGGAGCTGGACCCAGAATCTCTGGTTCAGGGTTCAGAATTCGAGCTTGGAATAATTGTTGTATTCAGCTTTATCAGATTTTGTTACATGATCTGTGCATACTGTGCTAACTAACTGCTTTTACTGCTTTGATATTTTGTGAACCGTATATAAGCTGTGCCGAAACCCATCTCCTCTCTGAGTCTTCTGAATTGTGAAGAAGGGTGTATGGTGTACGACTTCTTTTCTGTCTAGTGTCAAGTCCAAATTTAGAACGAGGTTTGGATAAGTCGCAAAGCCGGTGAAGCTTCTGTATTCCCGGACTGCCGCCTCCTCCTCGGCTCGAGTTGTCCGCTCGGGTAAGCCAGGTCTAGAACAAACATCCAGGTTTTGAACCTAGAATAACTCAGCCTCATGCCAGATCCCTAGTAGGAACGCTTGTTTGCTTCATGTGCATTTTGACTTAGGGGACTCAACATAGGGGTTGGGTCCGTCTAGGGCTAGCAACCTGAAACGGAAAGACCATCCTGATGAATCCTAATTGTTTTCTGTGCATTTATTTGCACTGGCCTGGATGTTGACCGGTTTTTTGAATTTCGGGAATGTTAGAAAATTAAGAAAAAGAGAAAAATAGCAGTTGGAGAGTTAACTAATGGTTTTGAAAAAAAAACAATGCCCAAGTACTGTCGGAACTCTGGAAAATAAAAAAAAAGGTTTTATTTTTTGGTTTGTTTTACTAAAAAAAAAAAAGAGCAAAGAAAAGAAAAAGAAAAAGAGTTATTTTTTTTTGTTCGAAAAATAGGCTGTTATATTGTTTGTCAAAAAAAAAGATTTTTTTTTTAATTGGAAAATAGGTTGTCTGTTGAAAAAAAGAAAAAAAAAAGGGTCTTGTTTTAAAAAAGTAATTTTTTTTTTTTGCTTATGAAATGTCAAAAATAAAAATGAAAAAAGAATCCTATTTTAAAATAGTGCGGTTAATTCGCCCGAACTACGCGGGTTTGATTCTCACCGGATGTGAGATACGTAGGCAACCCTCATCGGGTCCAACCCCCCTTTTGCTAAAATAGCCAAAAACAAATAAATAAAAAAATATGTCAAAAAAAAAAAACATGTCAAAATTTTAATTTTGTCATAAATAAGTCGGGTGATGTTGTTATGTCAAAAATAGCTAAATGTTCCCGAAAGGGACGCCGGAAGGCTGACTTTGTATAAACAGCCACCTTGGGTCATTTTTTAGGATTTTGGTCCAGTTGACCCACACAGCCTTAAAATCTTTGTCCCCAAGACGCTGAAAGGCTGTGTTTGCAACAGCAGGTCTTTTATTTTAATTTTTTTTTTAAAAAAACAAAGAGTCACCAGTCAGGTGAATACCGTTTGGATTTTTAGTCAAAATAAGCCGAGCCAGCTTCGGCAGTGTCTTAAACCGTTCTTGCCGAATAGCCTTAGAGTATCTTTCAGTTGTCGAAAGGCTATTTTCGTAAAAGAACGGACAAGTTTGTAAAATGTCATAAAATAATCCTCCCCGGCCTCAAAATTCATGTGAAATTTGGAAGGGGCCACATTTGCAAAAATAACCGTTTGGTTGCATTTGTCGAACAGAGAAAGGAAGCTGGCCGTTTGTTTTTGAGTTTGTAAAACTTTTGATTAGAATATGTGGGTCGTTTGATTTTCAAGTTTGTAGGTCGTCTTTAAACCTTTGAAACCCAGCTTATTCTATTATGAAAATTGATAATTCCAATGAAAAAAAAAAGAAAAAAAAGAAAAAAAAAAGAGAAGAAGAAAATATAAAAATAAAATACAGGGGTTCCCAAAGTACTTTAAAGGGGCAAATAAGCGAGCCGGGATGACTTCATGTGTTTGAAGCAAAGCATGTTAGAAATGGTTAACTGCCTAGGAGCATTGCATCCCCAATGTGCTATCATCAAATCTGTTAAACTCTAACGCTAACAATGTTTGTTGTTTTCCACAAATATCAGACAGTTAGTTGTTAAAGCATTCTGGCAACACACCCTTACCAAACCAGATCCAAAGGACCGGTAACAACGAGCATGACTACTTCAGAAAATAGTACTGAGGAAGAAAGGCCGTTGAGCCAGTTGTTAAAAGAAGCGATGGAGAAAATAGAAAGGATGGGACTAGAGATGAATGCAATGCAGTTAGCTCTGGCCAAAGCACAAAAGAGCCCTGAACCACTGGGACATATGCCGGAATACCCTCACTCTGGCCCTTCAACAAGCCTCCCAATTCACCGTTATCTTCAGGAGAGAAGCCCCCATGATTCCCAAGCTCCACCACCCCATCAACCTCTCCCAACACCAAATGTTCCCACTTTTATGGGACCCACATAAGCCACCCCTGCAAAGATCAACCAGCGAGCCGTTGTTTCAGGCTCACGATACGCAATACTATCCCCCTAAGCCCACATTCCATGCACCAGAATCCCATATCTACAATCCGCACTTGGAGGTACCGGCAGAGATTGAAAAGCTGGTTAAGGTCCCAGAACAAGATGAGGTAATGAGGAGGTTCAAAAGCCTGGAGCAGTCCTTCAGGAACCTGCACGGATCGGGCAACCAGGTCAGTGTGGCCTACAAGGATCTATGCCCTTTCCCGGACGTCCAATTCCCGGCTGGGTTCAAGATGCCTAAGTTTGATTTATATGAAGGGCACAGTGATCCCATGGCACATTTGCGGGGATTTTGTAGCAAGATGAGAGGGGCAGGTGGCAAAGACGAGCTACTAATAGCTTATTTCGGTCAAAGCTTGAGTGGATCGGCACTGGAATGGTATACCAGGCAGGATTCCAGCAGATGGTACACTTGGGATGATCTGGCGCAGGCTTTCGCGGGTCACTTTCAATACAATCTCGAGATAGTCCCTTGACCGTCTCACATTGCTGAGGACCGGAAAGAAGCCTGGGGAAAGCTTTCGTGAGTTTGGTTTCCGCTGGAGAGAACAAGCAGCCAGAGTTGATCCTCCCATGAGAGAGGGAGAAATGGTGGACTACTTCTTGCAAACACTGGATCCAACTTACTTTGGTCACTTGGTGACGACGGTTGAAAAATCCTTTAATGAAGTAGTAAAGATAGGGGTCATGATAGAGGAGGGTCTGAGGTCTGACAAAATCCTGAATTACTCGGCGCTCAAGGCAACGACCCAGGCTATTCAGAGCGGCACGGGAGGTGCGCTGGGAAGGAGGAAGAAAGAAGAAATTGCCACGATTGAGGCAAGCAGTTGGTCCAGGTCCGGCCAACCATACTACAACCAACCCAGACCCCACAGGCCAAACTACCCATACAGCCCACCATAGCACCACTATCCACTCTAAGAACCACACTTCTCCGTGCACCAAGACCAGACATACACTCAGCCTCCGGCTCGCCCGCAATGGCGCACACCGGCTCCCCAGAACACACATGCACCACCGCAAAACACCTATCCTTTACAAGGGCATACAGAAACCCTCCAGGGGCGGGCTTTCGGGGAAATCAAGCTGCTAGAAATGACAGGCTACAGAGACATAGAGTTTTTACTGAGTTAGGAGAAACCTACACCGCCTTGTTCCACAAATTGAGACAATTAGGTTTGGTTAGTCCTGTCGAGACTAGAGGACCAAATCCTCCACCCCAAAATTTGGACCGATCAATAAGCTGTGAGTACTGCTCAGGAATGTTGGGGCATGATACCGAAAAGTGTTGGAAGTTAAGGCATGAAATACAAGATCTTATTGATGCCAATAAGATCGAAGTACAGACGCCGGAGGCGCCCAACATCAACCAAAACCCATTGTCAGTACACCACGAAGCTCACATGATCGAGCTGGTATACGAGGGAGGAGAGCCAAAGAAACCCTCACAGACAATGATGACAATCCAAGCCGCTCCGAAAGAAGAATCGACCGGTGTAAGAGAGGACATACAGTTTGTGGGGCCTGAGGCCAAAACCAACAATTGGACGGTTACTCCTCTTCCTATCTGGGGGGAGTCCTGGTAGTAGGCTTTGATTTTTGCTTTCTTGTTTCGGATTATTCCAGGGTGTAATCCAACTCTTATTTTGTTTTGTAAAAGTGTGAACCCTGTTATCCCGCAATTTCAATAAAATTCTTTTCTTTTGTCTCATTTTAATTTTGTTTTGCTCTTTTTCTTTCTGAACAGTTCTCTTTTTACTGGTTCTAATAACATGGCATGCACAGCGGATCTTCGACCTAGTCTAATAAATCAATCTGACTCTGACTTAATGATACAAGAGATCGATTGTGACGATGAGTCTGAATATGACGGAGATGAAGCCTTCGAAGAAATAAACCGAGAACTGTGCCAATTTGAAGAGAAACCCAAGCCTAATCTGAATGACACTGAGGCTGTGAATCTAGGGGATGCAGATAATGTCAGAGAAACCAAAATCAGCATCCACATTGAGCAAAAGGCAAGTTCGCCCCAAATTGGCAAAGGCCTTATATCGTGACCAGAGTGTTGTCCAACGGTGCTTTGTGTCTAACAGATATCGAGGGAAGGTGTGTCGACATGGCTATCAATTCTGATGCAGTCAAAAGATATTATGCGTGATTTCTTTAATTATGGTAGCTATTGGTTCGTTCGTTTGTATTTAGTACTTATCGGATGATGAAATGACGGAGGCAATTGTTTCTTCTATCCAAACACTTTTAACCTTTGTTTCCCCCTTTTGAGCCTTAAGTTAATCTTTCATACCCCTCTTTTGGAATCACTAATGGAAAAAAGAAGAAGAGAAATTAAAAGAAAAATGAAAAAAAAGAAAGATAAAGATCACAAGAAAAACAAAACCGTAGGAACTACGTTTGACCTGATTCCTCAAAGAGGATACGTAGGCGCCTCACGGCTCGGTCATAGTATGCATAATATGCATAGCTCAACATAGTGTAAATATAAAATTCCCCAAGCAAGAAAACTGGGGCAGGAATTATATTTTTGAATATCCAAAAAGGGTTTGATTCAAAGAGTTGTAACACTTCACCCATCAAAGTTAAGTTAAATATTTGACACACAAAACCAATATCGATGCCTAAAAAGACCTCCTGATCAATATCCGAGAAGTGCCAAGCCAGGCCAATGGAAGTCGAGAATAATACGCTGATCTCCAGCAAAGAAGAGGGTCATAAACTGGAAATGAATTGATGGCCGAAAAGAATCTCCGAAAGAGAGAGTCATATCGGCAACACTCCAATCACCCGTTGAAAGATAAAATGAGAGAGTCTTAATCGGTGAAAACCTTTGCGGGCACCATAAGGCGATGAAATATGAGAGAGATAAAATGAGAGAGTCTTATTAGTGAAAACTCTCGAAGGGCACTGTAAGGCGACAAGACAGATTGGCAATAGGATTCGCATCTGCGAAGAGGTGGGCACCTATCTATCCCCAGCAAGTAAGGCCATCAGGCAGATTGATGAATACAAATAGACTGGGTCGGGAATCTATAGTGCACTACATGATCATAGGGACCAGTCATACCATCCAGATAAGTTCTTTCCTTTTCTTCTCCCCCCTCTCCCCCAGCATTTGTTCAGAAAGATTCTTCTCCTTTTCTATCTTTTTCATTTCTTTCCAGAAATTTGTTTTGAAAAGGATTTTTCAGAGTTTACTACCAGGGGCCAAAGTGGTACAAAAGCAAAATACGAATGGGACAGGCCAAAGATGAGGCAACAAGACAAAAGGCGTTTGTTGCAAAACCAAAGGACAAATTGGCTGAGAAAGTTAAGGGGGACGTGAAGAAAAGCGGAAAACGACGGATGAGGGACTTATGGACCAAGTTCCAAGAAGATCCCTCAGCAGAACGTTGATAGATCATGGACCGAGGTCCGAGGTGGCCAGACACCACAGAAAGGGGGAAGGAGGCAGGGAAAATTGATCCGCCGCAAGACAACCCTAACAGTCCTGTCCCCAATAAGGATATCCCCAGGTGATAACATCCTATGCCCTGCAGTTCTGGGAAGGAACAAAACTTTTAAGAGAGTAGTTTTGGAATTAAAGAGGACTCCCACAGCTTGTTCTGAAACAAGAAGGCGGGGAAGGGATAAATGGAAAACCATCCTCAGCAGACATATCATCCCCAGCAAGCAATTTTATCCCCCAACCAGTTTTTGGGAGCACAGAGCAAGGAAAAAGGAAAGGAACAATCATACCCCAGCAGGAGTGACACGATCACTCACCATGTTAAAACTAACAAGATTCTCTTTGATTTCTACAGGAAATAACGGTTGATGGTGGCGGAAAAACACGTCATAAGAAAGGTCACCAAAACCGGGGCAGAAAGATTTTCTGCCGTTGTTCAAAAATTTTCTCGGAGGAACGAGGAAACAAATTCATATACATTTCTGTCTTTTCATTTCTGTTCTAGGTCGCCCACCAGTATAATGAGGGAATACATTTCATGTCTTTACCATTAGGCGCCCACCTGTATAACAAGGGAATACATTTCATGTCTTTACCACCCACCTGTATAACAAGGGAATACATTTCATGTCTTTACCCTTAGGCGCTTTCATGTCTTTACCATTAGGCGTCCACCTGTATAACAAGGGAATACATTCATGTCTTTACCATTGGGCGCCCACCTGTATAACAAGGGAATACATTTCACGTCTTTACCATTAGGCACCCACCTGTATAACAAGGGAATACATTTCATGTCTTTACCTAGGCGCCCACCAGTATAATGCGGGAATACATTTTTGTTTTCCCTTTCATGTCCTAGGTCGCCCACCAGTATAATGCGGGTATACATTTCAGTTTTTCATTTCTAGGTCGCCCACCAGTATAATGAGGGTATGCATTTTTCATTTCCTATCCTAGGTCGCCCACCAGTATAATGAAGGTATGCATTTTTCATTTTCATGTCCTAGGTCGTCCACCAGTATAATGAGGGTACGCATTTTTCATTCCATGTCCTAGGTCGCCCACCAGTATAATAAGGGTATGCATTTTTCATTTTCATGTCCTAGGTCGCCCATCAGTATAATGGGGGTATGCAGTTCTGTTTTCATTTCCTGTCCTAGGTCGCCCACCAGTATAATGAGGGTATACAGTTCTGTTTTTATTTCCTGTCCTAGGTCGCCCACCAGTATAATGAGGGTACGCATTTTTCATTCCATGAGGGTATACATTTCAGTCTTTACATTTCATGTTCTAGGTCACCCACCAGTATAATGAGGAAATACATTTCTGTTTTTCATTTCACGTATCAGGCGTCCACTTGTATAACGAGAGGAATACTTTTCAGTCTTTACATTTCATGTATCAGGCGCCCACCTGTATAACGAGAGGAATACTTTTCAGTCTTTACATTTCATGTTTCAGGCGCCCATCTGTATAACGAGAGGAATACTTTTCAGTCTTATACTTCAGGTCTTGAAATCAGTAACCCCTCCGGAAGGCAGAAGGTTACAACAGGAACCCCCAGCAGGAAAACAATAAAAATCCCCAGCACCGGGAAGCAGAAGGTTGCAACAAGAGGTCCCAGCATAAGTCCAAATTCAGAAATCAGAAAGAAGGCAGAATGTTACAACGAGAAGTCCAGCACAAATTCAAGCGCATGAGTCAAAGGGAAAATAAGACAAATCTCAAAAGAAGCGGCCTTTGAACCTCAATTGTTCCCAGCATAACAAATTTGATGAAGAAAAGCCGTATCCCCAGAGAAACCTTTGAATGTTTAGGGGAGGAAGCCATATCCCAGCGGACCGAACAAGATAGTGAGAACTGGTATTCAGAAAAGCAAAAGGCCAATGCCATCCCCAAGTTTTCGGAAGAAAGAAGCGCCGGAAGAAACACAATCCGACAAGAAAGCAAGGCAGCAAAGACAAGTTAAAAATAGATAAGATCTTGTGATCCATAGGCTAGCCTAGCTTCTGATTTTCTTGTTTTCTTTTGGATACGGTGTAATAAGGAGATCAGTAAGGCAGTGGTAACAGTATACAACAGCAGTAACAGCAGAACCACAGTTCCCCGGTAGTCCCTGGTACCAAAACTTCCCGAACTACATTGACCTGATTCTTGTTTAGCCCAGGATATGTAGGAAACCTCTGAAGCAAAGGTTCGGTCAAATCTTTCAAAAAATGCTTCACGCGGAGTACTCGGATGGGCAAAAATCGCTCACTTTATCTTTGCACGAAAACCCTTCGTGTTTTTCGGGCAAAGAGGGGCAGCTGTAAGCACGTGATTTTTGCCCTATGAAAGAATTACTCACAAAAATTCAAAATAAAACAATTTTCCTTTGTGTGAATTTTTGTTGTTTTTGTGGTATTTTGTATAATTATTTGTATTTTTATGAGTGCATGTTTATTTGTTTTAATTAATAAAAATATAAAATATATCACATTTTCATTTAGTATTTAATTAAGTTTGTTTTACAAAAATGAAAGTCACAAAAAACAGGAATATTTTGCATTGTTAGTATTTAATGTCAAATTATGCAATTTTATTTTAATTGGTGTTTAATTGTGTATGATAATTGTTGTTAGGAGTTTAATTAGTATTTTTTGGAGTTAATTTAGTTTGTAGCTCAATTTAGAATTGTAGTTTTATCAAAAAAAAAGTACTTTATATTTTTATCGTTGTATTATTTCGAAAATTACAAAAAAAAAAGTTATTAACATTTTGTAACCATTTTAATCTTGAAAAAAAAATACAAAAAATAGTGCTTTATATTTTATCTTTATATAAAAACGAAAATGACAAAAATAGTTTTATTTATGTTTTGTAGCTATTTTAATCTTGAAAATATATACTAAAAAAAATAGTTTTGTTTTAAATGTTAGTCTTATCCTGGTAGTTATTTTGCTTGCATAGGATTAATTGAATAACATCGTGTTTTTCTCGGGTCTGGGCAAAGAATAATATTTGGGTTTAAACTACCCGTTTTTAGGCCTAATTTTCGGACCTAGCCCATAATAATCTGAGCTCACCACACATGGGGGACACGCGTGGGGAACACGAATGGAACACCACACACGGGGAACCCCGCCACGCATGGGGGACACAAGTCTTGGACCCCTACACACGTGAGGTCCATGTTCTTTGAACAAGATACAAAAACGGACAAAGAAAAAGAGAAGAAAAGGTGAAAGAGGAGAGGGGGGTTCACATTTTTGAGTCTTGGTTTTTTTCCCACAAGCAGAGAAAACAAAAAAAAGAGGAGGGACCAAAAAAAACGTGAGAGATTGGTGGATTTTGAAAAAAAAAACAAAAAAAACTGGAAAGGAACCCACTGACTGTTCATCTTCTTCATCTTTGAAGAAGATGAAACACGACTAAAAACCCTCACGCCATAACCATCGCCACCCCTTCGAAACTCCATCCTCGCGCACCACCATACACATCCCGTCGACCACCCTCCGTCGTTGTTTCTGTCCAAACGACACAGTCGCCATAACCAATACTAACAACCCCGTCGACCACTGCTTCACGTCGACGCCACCAGCTGCTGCCGCGAACACCTCCATAACCAACGACCCTACTGCTTCAGCTGCTCCACGACCCCGCTGCTGCTTCCCGTCGATCACTGCCATTGCCTAGCAACCATCACTATCATTGTTGCTCCTCACCACCAAACCCCAGCTGCTCCTCACGTCGACCATGGCAGCAGCGAATCCAGCTGCTGCCGCTGCTGCTCCTCACCACCAAACCCCACTGCCCCGTCGACCAGCTTCTGCTTCGTCCTTTTTCAACGCTCATAAACAGTCCGTTCGACCTCCAATAGTTCAAATCCGAGTTTCAACTTGGGTTCGTTCAAGTTTTAGATTTTTCTTTCAAGATTATTTAGTTCATTTGATTTATTTTCTGTTATGGTTTTTGGTTTTAAGTGTTGTTAGTAATCTTGTTTTGTTCGTTCTATTTTTCGGATTATTGAATCTTTGTTTAAAGTGTTATTTTTGTAAATCTTGTCTTGTTCATTAGTTCTCCTTCTTCTTCAAGACCTTTTATTTGGTCAAGGTTTTTCTGTTTGTTTGAGTGTGCATTATAATCTACCTTCGATTTGAACAACTTCATCGAATAGTTAGTTTATGACTGCTTTGTTTGGACGAGTACAACCCAAATCTTTTCGTTGGTCTGTTTTGATGCTTGAATCATTTATGTGAATTTGAATTAAGGATTGGTTGTAGTTGTGTAGTGATTTGGTGTAGTTGTAAATCAGAGAGGTCTAAATACAGATTGCTAAGAGTGAGGGTAAGGGAATAATAATAGGGGATTTTCAGGGGTATTTTTGGGTGTTTAAAAGATTTAAAATGTTTAGTGTTAGTAGTCTGCCAGTTGAATATTCAGTGTATAATTAAATTAATGAATTATTTAATGAAAAGGAAATTAGTAGTGCAGAATACACCCTTTCTGGTATCTTTAAGGGTGGGAAATCAGAAAATAAGCATGGGATTAATGATAAAAGTGTATAGATGCACATGGGAGGGAATATACAGGCTGAAAGTGAAAAACTTTGAATAAATAATGTTTAGTTCTAGCCTATAAATAGGAGGAGTTGATATAGAAAAGAGGACTGGAAAAAATTCAGAGAGGAAAAATTTTCAGAACTTAAAAGGGAGAAATAGGCTAATTTTTCAGAACTAAAAATTAGTCTTTGAGAGCTAAAAACTCAAAGTGATGTCCTTTTCTTTACTACTGAAATCAGAACTTTGTTACTGCCTCTGTGGATTGCGTTTAGTGTTACTGATTTTCAGTCAGGCTTTCCGGGGTTTTTCAGTTTGGTTCTGACCATTGTTACACTGGTTATTGTTGGTTTTTGTTGCTGTTATTTGCTGTGGGATTCTGTTGTTGTGCTACTACTGTACATTGTTGCTCCTGACCTCTTTTCTCTCTTATTGTAATTTGAATTCCAGGTACACATTCGAATCTTGTAGTGATAAAGCTTTGAAGTTGAAATGCAACAATAAAATCCAACCGCTTCAATAAAATAGATAGTAGACAATTTGGTCTATTTAGTTTTTCTTTGTGAACTGTTTTAATTTTTTTTTTGTATAATTGGACTGAAAAGAGAAGGAATTGTATAAATGGTCATGCGCTGATATAACATGAACCTTTCAATTTTGTTAGATTAATGGGGTAAATCATGATAAGTAGCATATCTCTAGTTAGTTGTTTGTTTTCATGCATATATTCAAGTAGTCCACAAACGAGATAGAGTATTTAGTCGAAACCCGATTAGTATTTCGTTTAGATGGTTAAAACTAATTTCCATTAATACTCTTAAGTGATTATACTCTCATCAGTATGGGCATTAATTCATGTTACAAATAATCTCACTTAGATAAATTGTAGACTTGATAAAAATGTAAATGTAAGGTGGTTAGGTAGTGTCAACATTATAGTTCCAATAATAATAATAAAAATAAATAAATAAATAAATAAATAAAGGCCGTAGTCGATAATTTTATGTATTAATAATTAAGTATACTTACACTAATGTAGAATAGTTTCAATAAGCATTTAGTATAGTTAAATTGCGAATCCATTAGGGTTAATGAATTAGTCTATAGCTTTGATCATTTAGTTAACCTCACCACAGTTAAAAATGGCTAATTGTAGTAATGTTAGTCAATCTTGTATGTTTTTTTTATATACATAATTCCATTTTTAGTAATATTAGCTTATGGAATAAGGCGCGAAACAATTTTTCATTTTTACAAGTTCAAGTACAATTTTCGTTAGCATCTGTTGTAATCTATTAATTAAATAAGTTACAATTTTTTTCAGCATGTAATTAACCAGGATTTTTCTTTATTTAGAGACAAATAAAAATAGAAATGTAGTTACTTTCCTTTTTTTTAAATAAATAAATAAATAAATGAGACGAGCTTCGCCAAAATAAAAAAATAATAATAATAAAAATTGCAGGACCCTCAGTAAAGGTTTAAGAATTTTTTAGAAGTCGGGAAGGGCCGTTTAGCGAATTTCACGGCCCTCCCAAAAGATAATAACGCGCTAGAATCTTTAGGCGCGGTTTTAGTAAATTACATTCCTAAATATGGGTGGGCATTTTATGCGGCCCGAATCCAAATCCTAAGACGTTGAATAGAGTGTGCCTAAGATTGCGGGTTCATTTGATGCGGCGCAATCCGAAAACATACTTTAAACGGCGTTCACTCTCTCGAATAAATATGTATATGTAAAAGCAATAAAAAGTAGAATCAGCACATAGATTATTCATGTAAAAATCAGATAATAGCTAAATGCAACAGTTGAGCGACCGTTCTAGAACCACGGAACTCGGGAATGCCTAACACCTTCTCCCGGGTTAACAGAATTCCTTATCCGAATTTCTGGTTCGCGGACTGTTAAACAGAGTCATTCTTTTCCTCGATTCGGGATTAAATTGGTGACTTGGAACACCCTAAATCTCCCAAGTGGCGACTCTGAAATAAATAAACAAATCCCTCCTGGCGATTGTCCTTTAATTGGAAAAACTCCTTCACCCCTCCTGGCGGGGGCGGAAAAAGGAGGTGTGACATCTATAAAAAAGAAACATGGTCAGTCTCATCATCCATGTGGTAATAGTGGTCATACTAATAATCTTGATGTTAACCAAGGTCAGTCTCATAATCCTCTTGGTCCTCAAGCAGTAATTAAGAAAGAAATCAAGTACTGGGATTGCAAACAAGTAGGTCATAAGAAAGCTAGTTGTCCTCTGGAAAAAAAACCAGGTAATCTTTTGGCTTTTGTCTGCTTTGAAACTAGTTGTAACGACCCGACTGGTCATTTTACTTTCTAGAACCATGTTTCCCTAAATAAGACTTTCCGTACTTGCTTTAACTGATTTATGACCTGCGGGGATGGTTGGTTCGGGATTTGGAAAAGTTTGGATTGAAATCGAAACACTTAATTCCTTAAGGTTGGCTTAAAAGGCCAAGTTTGACTTTTGTCAACGTTTTTAGTAAACGGACCCGGACTTGTATTTTGAAGGTCCCGGAGGGTCTGTATTAAAATATGGGATCTAGATGTATGCCCGGAATCGGATTTCGAGGTCCCTAGCCCGAGTAATGAATTTTTGTTTAAAATTGTTAAACTGAAAGTCTAAGGATTTAAAGAAATTGAATAATGTTTGATCATGTTGGTATCGGGCTTGTATGTTGGTTACGGAGCCCAATGCAGGTCCAATATAGCATTTAAGCCTTGCATGTGAAATTTGGTGAGAAACGAGACTGATTTGACGTGATTCGGACGTCCGGTTGGAAAAATAGAAATTTTAAATGTTCTTAAGGATTTCATGCGTTTTGGTGTTAAATCCGTAGTTTTAGATATTATTTTGGCGATTTGATTGCTCGAGCAAGTTTGTACGATGTTGTTGGACTTCTGTGAGTATTCGGAGTGGATCCCGGAGGGTCGGGTGAGTTTCGGACAGGGGTTGGGAGTGAAAAACACCCCAGTTTTCTGGTGTTTCTCGGCAAGGTTACAGGTCTCGCAAATGCGAGGAAATGTTCGCATTTGCGAACATTGCATTTGCGAGGAAAGCATCACATTTGCGATGAAGCTTGGCTTGGGGTAATGGTCGCATTTGCGAATCCAATAGGGTTCACGTTTGCGACCCTTCTGTCGCATTTGCGATCAAGGCAGAGGGAGGCCCAGTTCGCATTTGCGATCGTTTTGTCGCATTTGCGAACCTAATGTCGCAAATGTGACATCAGAGGCCTGGACACAGCTTTTAAAAACGGGGCTTAGGCCATTTGTTTTATTTCGCTTCTACACTTAGGCGATTTGGGAGCTTTCAAAGAGGAAATTTCGATCTAGCATTGTGAGGTAAGTTATTTCTACTTAATGTGTGTTTAATACTTGGATTTTGGGTGGATTAACATACAAAAATTAGTGAAAATCATGGGATTTGAGTAAAAACCTAAGGTTTTGATAAAAACAAGATTTAACCACGAAATTTGTTATGGAATGGAGTAAAAATCATATATTCTCGATCCTTAGGCTATGGGTAACAACTTTCTTCAAAAAAATTCGGAGTCTGGGCACGTGGGCCTTGGGACGAATTTTAGAAATCTTGTAATTTAGATTGGGAAATCAGTCTAATGGTTCGGATATGAACTTTTAAGCCTATATTGATTAGTTTTTATTCTCTTTGGATAGTTTTGGAGTGTTTGGCACCAAATTGAGGGTTTGGGCTTAAGCTTGGACAGGAAAGTAGGTCGTGAAGCGAGGTAAGTCTCTTTTCTAACCTTGTAAGAGAGAAATATCCCCATAGATGAACTTAATTAATGTGTGATCTGATTGTGGGAGGCCACGTACGCACGAAGTGACGAGAGTCCGTACGTGGTTACTATTCCTGTTATGTCTGGGTAGTTCTAGGCTTACACCATGCTTTGTGGATATTGTTACATGATTATAAATTGTTGAATTGCATTGATTGAAATTGCATTGAGAATGTTATGATTTCAAGGATTTCAAGTAAATAATTATTTTGAAAGGAACTAAAGAAACATTTAAGTTGTATTTATACTTAACCGCGTCGCAAGTATATTCCGCGCACAGGGTAATTATTTTCATTACTCTCATGGGAGCGGACCGATCGCCTCGGCAGGTTGGTAATTGTATATAAATATGGTTCGGACCGTTCGACCCTCGTCAGAGCATATTTTACTTTTATGTTGGATCGGGCTGAATGTCCTCGGTGGAAAATGTGTGATAATGGAATTGGAACCTCTTATAATCTGTATGATTTATTGTTTGAAAGACTACTTATTTTAAAAGAAGGAAATGCCTAGATTAATTGATTGATGACAGGACTTTCACTATTATTTCTTATTTGAACTTGTTTCTACCTATGTACATTGTGAATTGGAATTATTGAACTTCCTATTATCATATTATTGACCCTAGTAAGTGTCAAGTCGACCCCTCGTCACTACTTCTTCGAGGTTAGACTAGATACTTATTGGGAACATATTGTTTATGTACTCATACTACTCTTCTGTACTTAATTGTACAGGATCTGAGGTAGGTGCATCTAGTTACTCGGCCGACGCGCATCCCTGATCCTTGACCGAGATTTCACGATGAGCTGCCCCCTTCCGAGCCATTCAACAGCATGTCGGAGTTTCCTCTTTTGTGATTACTGCCTATTCTATTTCGCGTAGTAGGATAATTATATTTTTTGTATATTCTACTAGTTGCCTTAGCACTTGTGATACTAGTTCCTGACACACACATTGTAGACTATTATTTTGGGTTGTATATTTGTCATTATGAATTGCTAATATCACTTGCGTTAAATTCAAGTTAACTAAATGATGGGATTGTTTAAATAAAATATTTGAGAACTCACTAATTGGTTAGGGTTGACTTGCCTAACAACGGTGTTGGACTCCATCACGACCTACCATGGAATTTGGGTCGTGACACTAGTCTTGTTCATGTTCCTTTAAATTTCTGGTGGTTGGATAGTGGTGCAACTGTTCATGTAACCAATGACTTACAGGATCTAGTAAGCAGACGGAAGCCAAAAGAGAATGAAGCCAGTGTTGTTGTGGGCAATAGACTCAAAGCAAAAGTACTCTACAGGGACATCTATTTTGCCTTCTAAAAATAATGCAAGTATTCATTTTGAAAATATTATTTTTGTACCGTCTATGAGACGGAAATTACTTTCGGTTTCCCTTTTGGACAAAGCTGGTTATTCATTTCAACAAAATAATGGTATTATTAAAAAGTTTTATGATTCATATGTTGTTGCTGATGCCTTTTAAGTGATGGTCTATATCGCTTGAATGTTTGGGTGAAATTTTTCTGCAATGCACGTTGAAAATATCGCCTATAAAAGGTCTGTTATGAGTAAAACGTCTTACCTATTATGGCATAGGCGCCTTGGTCATATTTGTAAAGACAAAATTGAACGATTGGTAAAGGAAAATATTTTACCTTCTTGATCCAAAAGATTTTGAAACTTGTGTGAATTGTGTTAAGGGTAAATGACCAAGGTTAAGAGAAAGGGTTCCACTAGGAACTCTGAACTCTTAGAAATTATTCATACTGATATTAGTGGACCTTATGTACCTACCTTCATCAATCATAAATACTTCATTACTTTTATTGATGACTTTTCAAGATACTGTTATATATATATTTTAAAAGAAAAATCTGAAGCACTTGATAAGTTTAAAATTTACAAGACTGGAGTTGAAAAATAGCTTGGGAAGTCCATTAAGATACTGAGGTCTGACTGTGGTGATGAGTACTATGGAAAATATGATGAGTGTGGTCAATGTATGGGGCCTTTTGCTTTATTTTTGCAAGAATATGAGATAGTAGCACAATATACAATGTCAGGTACTCCTGAGTAGAATGGTGTGACTGAAAGACAGAATCGTACTCTCATGGAAATGGTGAGAAGTATGATGTCAAGGACTAGGCTACTTGAGCATCTTTGGGGTGAAGCCTTAAAAACAGCTAGCTATATCTTGAATAGAGTTCCTACAAAACCTGTCTTGAAAACTCCTTTTGAACTATAGACAACTCGAAAACCTAGCTTGAATCATTTTCACATTTCGGGATGTCCAGCTGAAGTTCGTATTTATTCACTCACAGAAAAGAAAACTGATCCTAAAACTACCAGTTGTTTCTTTATAGGCGATCCTGATCACTCTAAAGGTTTTAGGTTTTTCTATCCTTGGCGTGGCACTAGAATCGTTGAGTCTATTAATGCAAAATTTCTTGAGCATGTTGTTTGTGATTGTGATTGTTCATGTGGTAAGGAAATTGTATTGAAAGAGAAGGAAGTCATTGTCCATGTACCGGTTGTACATGAAAAGGTGGTAAACCAACCTATTCATGAGGGGGGAGAATCAAGGGAACAACGATGCAGATCACATAGTTCTTGAGCAAAATGTACATAATGAATCACTCCGCATGTCACAAAGAGTGACATCTCTGATGATTTTATCATGTATGTGATTGAAAATCTTAGTGATACTGGAGAGCTGACAGATCCTTTATCATATGCTCAAGCTATTTCCTCTCCATTTGTTGATAAATGGCGTGACACAACGGAAGATAAAATGCGCTCCATGGAACACAATAAAGTGTGGGAGTTAGTTGAATTGCATGTAGATTTTAGACCTATTGGTTACAAATGAGTGTTTAAAACTAAAAAAGACTCCAATGGAAACATAGACCATTATAAAGCAAGGTTGGTTGCTAAGGGTTACACTCAAAAAAAAGGTGTTGATTATAAAGAAACACTTTCTCCTATTTCATCCAAGGATGCATTTAGATTTGTGATGGCTTTTGTGGCTCATTTTAATTTAGAGTTGCACCAGATGGATGTTAAAACTGCTTTCCTGAATGGGAGTCTGCTTGAAGAAGTTTACATGGTTCAACCTGAAGGATTTACAGAAGCTGGTAAAGAACATCTAGTGTGCAAGCTTAACAAATTCATATATGGGTTGAAACAAGCCTCTGGACAGTGGTACTTGAAATTTGATGAAATTATACAAAATTTGAATTTATAAAAAATAAGCTTGATGAATGTATTTATCTTAAAATAGCTAATGGTAGTAAAAAATAAGCTTGATGAATGTATTTATCTTAAAATAGCTAATGGTAGTTTCATTATTATGGTTCTCTATGTAGATAATATTCTGCCTGCCACAAATAATTTGGGCTTGATGAATGAGATCAAATAATTTTTATCTAGGTCTTTTAATATGAAAGATCTTGATAAAATCTCTTTTGTTTTTGGGATAGAAATTAAAAGAGATATATTACGTGATTTATTGGGTTTATCACAGTGTTCCTACATTAAGAGTGTTCATAAAACTTTCAATATGCAAGATTGTAGACCTCGTGTTGCACCTGTTATAAAAGGGAATAAACTTAGTAAAGATCAATGTCCGAAAAATGAAATTGAAATAAGAATCATGAAAGATATATCATATGCAAGTGTTGTTGGTTGTTTGATGTACATACAGATTTGTACTAAGGCCTGATATTGCATTTGTTGTTAACATGATGGTAAGATTTTCTTATAATCCCGGGTGGGCACGCGAAATTCAACATTGCAACAAAAACCTAAAATTCTTATTATATGTATAATTTTAAACTTTATTTTCATATATGTATACATAGTTACATGCGATTTCCTTATTTAAATCGGAAAGTAATGAGATCAGTTGAACTCGTAAAACTTGTTCTAGATCTGCCTATGACAACTAAACATTAAGCAAATTAAGGGACACCCTGGCGATTGATGGTATTAGTAGCAGAAAGCTGAGAGTGAGCAGAGGCAGATCCACCACCGGAGAGTGTCGGCGCGTCGGTGGAACTAGCAGCACCACGGCCAGGATTTGGTTGTTGATGTCCTTGTGTTCCATACGCTTGTTTCTTATAATCCTCCAAATCCTTATACACAGTATAAGGACTTGTATCTACTGGCAAACCTTCTAACTTACTCTTGTCTGATTCCTTATCTGGTTGCCTCTCCATTTCTTTTTTCTCCATATATTTTGCACTTCTTCTTTTATTATATCTCTTTCTCTTTATCTGCTCTGTCAAATCAACTTTGCATTTATTTTTGGCCTTTCCATTGGCTTCCTAGTTTGCATATATAAGTTTTCTTTTTATGATATGGTGTTGACGCGTGTTGTTTTCGTGTCAGGAAGTTGGATGAGGTGTAAGCATTTCCTTAATGCAAAGCTACGTCCATGCTCAGCCAATTATATTTTGCTGCAAGATTGTTCCTTGGAATTGTAAATTGCTCCTTTTATATAAGGAAAAGGTTTAAACTTACCCGTCTATTTTCGAATATTGTCTACGTCTAATCTTTATTATGCTATTCAGTCAAATTTACCTTTATTGTTATATTATCCTGCCAAATTTACCTTTGCCATTAATAAACTTTTAAAATTTACCCCTCATCTCCCAAATTATTTTAATTAAGTCACTTATTCTTCTTCTTGATTCACTATTTTCAAAATAGTTTATATTTACCTACTTTCTTAATTGAAAAAAAATAAGAAAAGGAAATATTAAAATTATACAACGGCCAGTAAACAAAGTATGGTAAATTGAAAAATCTAAATTAGATAGCTTGTCTAAATTCCAAAAGTATTTACAACACCGCAACTTTAATGAATTTGTTGCACCAAATTAAAGATATGGAGACTTTGCAATTTAGATATTTGTACCCTGTCGAAGTAAGGAACCATGGCATATATGTGTATTAGTGATAGAAGTTGAAGTTCCTTGGAGATTTTACATTGTCGAATTCAACTTTACTTTAATCAATTGTCGATCGTTGTGCACTCTTAAGTTAGTCGATCGAACTCTGTACTATTTAGATAATAACAAAATATATTCGTATATACATGTATATACATGATGAACATCTACATACAATACACAATAAATAGACCCACTGAATTTTGCAGTGTGTATATGATTGAAAAATAAATAAAATTTTAAACCAATTCCAAACTTATTATCACAAGAAGAGAAATGGGTGCAATGGTAATTAAAAATATCCATAAATAATTTGTATAGTGTAGTACCTTTAGCATTCACATCAATAGTAATTTCTGAAAATAGTGGAGCAAGAAAAACAACAAGTGATTTAAATAAAAAAAAAATTGGGAGATATTGAATTGCCTAACAGATCAAGGGTTATTGTTAAAAGTTTGCTAATGATAAGATAAATGTAGATAACATTCCAAAGGAAAGGGGTATATTTAGCCCTTTTCCCTTTTATATACCAAGACACACGAGATGTTGCTTAGGTCAAACTGTTTAATCGTTAAGTCAATCCAAATATTAATTCACTGATTAAGAATTAAGCTCATTTTAGTACTTAGGAATTACATAAAATTTAAATTAGATTATTACCAAGGTAAATAAAAAATTAGCTGTTTATAATACTTTTTATTCTATTAGAATAGGGAGATAGAGTTATGAAAATGAATACATATCTCTAATACATATTAAGTTTAAAAAATCTTACTATAAAACATGTTTCTGGACGAAGAGAATTTTTGTTTTTGCTTGCACCATAAATCCATCATAAACATCGGAACTTTGATGCATGTAGTCGGAGAGACTATTTATCCATTCATCTAGCGTTTTCTCAAATAGTCAGCAAAATTAAATGAAAATGGAATATTTTCCAGAAAGAGATAAAAGGGAGTATGCTTGGCACTCTATGTTTTCAAGTCCTTCGAGTGTATGCTTGGCACTCTATATGTCCCGCCAAACTTCCTCAAGAGAACGGGAGTAAAGAACGTTTTGTCTATATGTTACTACAAATCATTAATTTTACACCTTACATTTAGTGTGGAAATTTAGTCCACGTGTCACATATTTGGAGGGGGAGCGCCGTTTGAGACGAATGTTGTAAAACAATTTGGATTGGCTTAAAAAAAGTGATTTTTAAGTATAAGTGCTTAAAAGCACTTTTTAAGTGTTGAAGTTTGTTTTATAAATAAGCAATTAAGTATTTGGATAAAAGTGCTGAAACTTAAAAAAAGTTATTGAAGTGTTTGGTAAATAAGTGCTGGTAAGCACTTGTTTCTGTAAAATAACTGAAATATCCTTAAAGTTGTTAACGCTATAAAGAAAATGATTATGATAATATTTTATTCTAAATTAATACATTACAAAAAAATTATGATTTAGTTCATTTTCAATTTAAACTGATTGCCCAAAATATAAATTATTTATTTAAATAACATGCAATAATCTATTATTCACCAAAATATATTTTTTCATCTCATAGCTTCGAATTCTTTGTTAACATGTAGACACATTGAAAATTTTGATTTAGAATATAGTTTCACCAATTTAAAAAAAAAAAGGGGATTCAACAACAATCTTTTTTTAAAAAAATGTTATGGAACCAAAAAAGAAACTAAAACAAAACAAAGAATTCGGCAGTGATGGAATTTGAAAGGCACAAATTGGAAATGGCAAAGGAAAGGAGAAAAAGAAAAGATTATGCAATTTGGAAGACAGGGATTGAAAATGGCGGAGGAAAGGAGAAAAAGAAATGATTGGGTATTTTGGAATTATACATAAGTATCAGGGATAGTAATGTAAAATACTTGGACAAAGAGGGGTGACTTTTAAGCTAGAAAAAAAAAAGTTGGAATTACCCAACTTATCACTCTTGGCTTAATTTGGACCTTTTGGCTTAAAAGCATTTGACTTTTAAGCAGATTTTAAGTTTGCCAAACATCTCAATAAGCTAAAAAATAACTTAAAAATTGGTTTGACCAGCTTTTAAGCCCATCCAAACAAGCTCCTAATACCAAGGCCGTTTTGAAAGGGAACATTTAATAAGACGCTTGATTTGAATAAAGTAATTACCGGCATTACACTTCCTATTAAGGGTGTACATAGGTCGGGTTGGTTCGGATTTTATAATTACCAAACCAAACCAATTGTGTCGGGTTATTAAATCTAGAGACCAAACCAAACCAATAAAATTCGGGTTTTTCAATTTCGATTTTTTCCGGGTTTTCTTGGGTTTTCGGGTTATTCGGGTTTTTTCGGGTTTTTTCCGGTAAAATCTTCGTGGAACAAAACATATAAGTTGTGCTCAAAATATTTCTTTAATCCTAGTAAAAAGCAACTATATAAAGTATTTTACAAGAAAATAATATAAAATATGAGATGTGTCATGGCATTATCCTAAAATATTCAACAATAAAGACAATAAAATTATGTAATATAAATATTGCTAATTAAAAAGCCATAATAAAAATAAACATAATTTAAAAGTACTAAGTCGTGTTAAAATAAGTAGACTAATAAGGGAGTATTAATTACATGACTAAACGCTAAAGAAAAAATAAAAATAGGTTATGCATTTTTATCCAAAATTATTGCAAAACAAAAAATAGATATTCAATACATTCTCATTCGTAGTATTGAATTGAATGTCTTTTGTTAGCACTAGTATTGATTTGATTTTGGTTTGGGCTTTTTTAGCATTATTTAGTTTACTAATATTAATGGCTATAAAACTTATTGGAACATTCAAAAGTTTTAAGTTCAGCCTTGAAATAATACCTTAAAAGATAAAGTTATGAAAAGTTTTAAGAAATATTTATAAATTACATAACAATAAATATATTTATATATTAAATATATCTAAAATTTCTATATATGTAATGTCGGGTTGGTTTGGTCTCGATTTGACTTTCTTTGGTTAAAACCAAATCAAACCAATTATGGTCGGATTTTTTTTTCCAACACCAAACCAAATCAAATCAAACCATAGTCAGATTTTTTTTTCTCAGTTTGACTCGGATTATCGGGTTGGTACGATTTGTCGGTTTCCTCTGTACACCCCTACTTCCTATGATTAGGGAATGCCCTGAAACCTCTATTTACATTACAGGCATTACACCAATTAAAGTCCTTGTTCACTCAAAAAGCCTCATTAATCATTTTCAGTAACTGGCTGCAGGGTAGCAAAGGTGATTAGCACAAGCAGTGGTTACTGTAAGATGTTACTCTACAATTAGACTTTCTTACTGCTAGATAGGGTCACTTTTTTTTTTTTTTTTTTTTTTGGGTGGGGGGGTGTTTGAAGTCCCAAAAATTCAAGTACAATATGAAGGGACAACTGATACTGAGCTATATTAACACCTCTATAAATATATTTACCGCAGAACTCGTTTCAAACTCCTAGTAAATATTAAATAACCAAAGAATTTTGTGGACTACACTTCCTTGTTTATTCATCAAGTTCCTGATCCCTGATCCACTTTGTAGCAACCCATTTTTCGCCTCTGATTACTGGACAGCTCCCGTGAAGAGATGTCTGCATTAGAGTGTTAGAAATGTGAAAATTTTGCAGTGCCAACATGAGCAGTATGACATAATGTTGGTAACGAATATTCTGCTTTATAACAAGTAGTAGCCACAGAGGGAAAGAAGAAATACAGCAAACAATATTATAACCTTCCCCATCAGTATCCACAGAAGATGAAGCAGTAAGGAGTAACCGAAACAGGAACAGTAATATAGCAAAACAATATTATATAACCTTCCCCATCAGTATCCACACAATGAGACAGTAGCTAATAGGGCTCTCATTCAGCTGATTAATCACAGTAATACAAATCATTTTAGCAGTACAAAATCAACCCTCATCAACAAACATCTTCATAGCATCATGGTAATAGGATTGCTCAAGAATGATTCCCACAGAAGGAAATAGGAAAACACACAAAGACACAAACAAAAGCACAAAAGTCAAAGTATACTTGAGACGACATAGGATATAAAGAAGTAAAAGGCGAAAAACACTGCTTGCTGTAAAGACGTGTATATTGTTATGAAGACAATAGAAGTGCAAGGATAACAATGAAATCCACAAGAATAACTCACTGGATCAATTGTACCATTTGGAAACAGTGAGTAGAACAGTAGTCCATCCCCTCTACGCGGCTTCACTTTCAAACCAATACACTTGCGGAAGTCATAATTAGCATCCATGTTCTGTGCGTTCTGTAAATTAACCAAATGAACTAATTTACAGAGCAGTACAGGGAGAAAGATAATAATGGTCCAATAAAGAAGAAACAACCTTGAACTCACCTCAAAAGGAAACATGGTTTCTCCACCTTCTTCCACATCAGATAAATACAATAAAAAGGATGCAACCTAAATGAAATTTATACTATAATTTTAGACTGGAAATGTGAAAGTAATCATCGCTCAATTAAACTGCAACTGAACTAAATTTCAACTAGATTGCTCTAATTGAGCTACTGGAAAATTCACAAGTCAATTGGAAAAGTCAACAGCAACAATCTACTGAAAGTAGTTCACGCATACCCTTTGGCTCTTCTGAGGACCATATTGAGAAGGATCAAATGCATCATAATGTGAATGGTAACTTTGGCCGATTTCGTACCGCAACACATTAAATGCCTGCAGAATGCAAAGATCAACTGAATCAAGTTAAACAACAATTATCATCACAGTACGCCATACTTAGTGTTCTTATGAACAGAAGAATCGTTCAGAATTAAGTAATATTAGCAATTAAGAGAAAGTTCAGATGCAAATGGTTAGCCACCTGACTAGTTATCAATTATCGGATGCATAAGGTACATAGCATGCAGTATTTGCATCATCACATTTAACTCAAAATCCAAGGGAAATTTGAACAAATATTCTGGGAATCCAGCACAAGAACTCCATCAGTTTCAGATAATATGCAAAAAATGCAAGAGATGCGCAATTGTCTCTAACTTTCCTATTAAAATGCACACCCTGTATGGTTGCCTCATGGTTTTTTGTTATTGAAAAGTCTCTTGTTAGAATACCAATAAACCACACATGTGATGGCTGGCTAGTTGATCCCGTCAACCACATTGATTGAGCTCTTTTGCATAGGTAAACTTGGAAACAAAAGATATCCCAATAGGAATGTACATAGGATTTTTCACTCACTTCGAACTAAATTGACATATGAAACCTTTTCTCAAAAATCCATAGTCATATGATGTGAATAGTTCGGACAAAAATAATGGTATGGTGTCCAGTCATGTTCGACATTCCTAATAAATACTAATTCGTCCACAAACAACGTGGACTAAACTCCATTTTTCCAGCGCATGTAGGCATTTATATTTTCAGATAAGAGGTGAAAAGAGTGCAGAGAAGAGACCAATTAACATTCGAAATCACCTTACTTTGTGTTTGATCTACATGGCCTTGAAACGGGTAAAAATGTGATTGAACAATCAAGTATTTTAAAAAAAAACAATCAAGTATTGAGTGCACTTAAGTAGAGGTGGAATGAGCACTTCGGCTTGCTTAGGCAGCATCAGTGCAGGCACCAAAGGCACATGTGCTCTATCATGAACACGATCAATAGACATGAAATATCAATGGCACGGAAATGTATTAATTGTTTAGAAAACATTGTGGACAAATGTATAGATGATAGTAAAAGAAACTAATAATCACTAAATCTGAACTAAAAACTTTAAAACTGCTTCTCTGTATCTCAAGCAAAATTTTAAAAATGGCTTTGAACTCAATTATATTTTTCCTGTATAATTGTTGTTTGCTACTTCGCTTATAGTAACATTTTTCTTGCATTGCATATATATTTATATTTTTTCTTCATCTGCGCTCTTTTTGGCTAAACCGGCGCGCTTGATTTTTCAATTGCATTTGGCAACGAAAAAAAATGCATTTTGCACTTAAAGCCCTAATAGACTCTAGTGCTTTTCCATATTTTCTCCTTTGACAACACTGGACTACTACCATTCCAATTCTCATACTACTTCATAATAGTTTGTGATGACTCAGCCACTGTACATAACTTTGCACGAAGAAATCAGTGGTAAAGTGAAGCCTCTTGACAGTGATTACAGCAAAGCTATAACTATGTTCATACAACATGAAAAGGAAGGTACTCCAAGAGATTGCAAACTTAAATATCGGTGTTACAGACCGCAAACAACAACCTTGTGTGATTGATGTAACCAACCATATGTTTCTTTGACATGAAATGAATGCTTAAGAAAAATGGATCAAGCTTTGCAATAAATAATACTATGTGGTAACATGACTAACTTTCACATCCAACCTAAATTTTCTGTATCCAGATTTAGTTGCAAGTTTTCCCATCTCCAAATAAACCGAAGTATCACAGAACATACAAGTTTAATTTTCTTGGGTCTTGATGCATGAGTAACATCTTCTCAACAACTATTTTCTTATTATTGTTGTTTATTATCAAGTTCATGCTTTGAGGGCGCGGCTGTTCTATCGCATAATATTTACCACTAACACCAAAAGACTTGCTCTCTTCGGTATTGATCACTTTTGGAAGGATGCATTACCTAGAGGAGACCTACAAACTTTAATAGATAGGTGTTCCAGCATTATACAAATGTACTATCAGAGCTTGAATCAACTTACTTTTCAAGAAAATAGAAGATGCAAGAGAGGGAAGGGAATGAAGAAGCTTTGGATGAGGATTCGCCACCTATAGTACCACTATTATGTCCTCTACTAGAATCCAATTTCTAATGTATGGACGCAAAGATAAAACTCACATACAGTGAGAAGCGCTCATGCATTATATTTAAGATGTGTGTTTTAAGTGAACTTTACCTCTCCATGTGTCCTGGGGATCATAGTCGCCCTTGCAATTTTCTCCTCAATGAGGTCCAAAATTCCTGTTTTGTCTTCAGATGAACTGATAAACATACCAGAACTGGGAAAAAGGGAAAAAGAGTAAAGTTCATGCAAGATTGTGTAACTTGTCAAAACCAAAAGAGGCGAATTTTTTTATCAAATAGTTCTTTCAGAAAACAGATCAAAGAAACTTAAAAGAAAATGAGCAGGAAAGGGAAAAAAGACACATGGCTAGTACAAATACCATGAATAACTTTGTCTTCCAAAAAAAAGTAGAAAATGTATATGCACACACCCAATTCATGGTGACCCTATCTACCATAAATGGATATTATGACAATATTTTTCAGTTGATTAAGAGTTAATCTAAGACATTTTCAACTAACTCTGGGAAAGAGTAAAAAGATTGTATTTATGATTAAAAGAACAGAAATTTCAATCAAGGCATTGTAATGACCTAAACCTCAATAAAATTCTTGGATAGTGTTAAAGATGAGGTCAATCGTTTTGGGACATGGGAGAAGCAAAATAGAAGGCAGTTCACAATCCCCAGAGTAGTGTTTACCTTGTTCTAATTCCTTTGGTATTCTCTGCTGTTTCTCCTTTGCGGAGAGCCAAAGCTGATGGTTTCAGCTCTGCCTTTGCCATCTTAATAATGCCTTGGCATTGTTCTTCAGTTGCAAAATTGGGAAAGTATAATGCACGCGGGAACCAGCTTAAAACCTATCCAAAAGATTGAAATCAGCGTCATAAAATACACCAAAACAAATGAATACAAATGTGGATCAAAGATACAGGCTTATATAATAACGAGTTCACCATAAATTAAAGATTTCTAAATTTACCAGCTTAGGGATAAAATCAGGAAGCTAACATGGTCATTTACAGCTACAGCTATTATGTGAATAGACTTAAATACATGCCTAATACTGCTGCTTCCATCTCCTCCCAACCCCCCACAACCCCCAATCGGCCGTAGCAAACGGGAATCATCAATAAATAATAAAAATGGTAGATGAAGTAGTAGAAGAAGAGTAGAAATTAGGGGATGGGTATTTATTCTTAGGCTTACTTAATTGCCCATTTATGTTACTGATCGAAAAACAAACACCAATTGATGTTACATCAGCTGTAACAAAAAGGGGCGTCTTTGCATCAAAGGCAACAAGCTCAAGTAATGTTAATGTTGATTCATCAAATAGTTCAAAATCCAACATTTTGAACTATATAGACAAACAACAATTTTGGAGCACAAATGGTTTTTAAAAGATTCCTGAAATCGACTAAAAATCGAACCAGGGCTAATCACCAAAGAGAAAAGAAATCCCAAATTTGAGAGTTGAAACGACAGAAGCAGACCTGAAAGGGTATGGAAGTGAGGGAATGTTCTCCAGTTTCGCCATTGGGCAAAGTATCAAGTTGTTCCACAGATTCAAGCACCCTCGACCTCGATCGTAAACTACCTAGTTGTACATCCTAATCACACCCAAACAATTTGATCAGTACATGCATACAATAGAGAAATCCATCAGTTAAGAACTAAAAAATTACTAATAGGAAGTCTACCTGCTGAGAGATGAGAGTAGAACCGAATAAACCGACGAGGAAGAAGAAAAGACAAAGGAGAAAAACCGAAGGTAACCCTAAGCTCCACCATCTTTGTCCCAGTAATTTGCCTCTGCTCTTCATGTTTTTCCGCTGATGAAGAAAATCAATTGACTATAAAGAGACTTTAGTTTTCTTAACTGATAATTTCTCTGTGCTATTTAATAACAGCCCAAATTCAGAGTAGGGATGGTAGTGAAGAAAGAGTGTTTGTTTGCATATGTACGATCTTTGACTTCTGCACGCGGCGGGAATTCTTTTCTCTCTTTTCTTCTTTTTTGGTTTTAGCTGAAATTGGTCATGTCATTTCTTGTTTACTCCTTTTTAAGTGAGTTTTTAGCTTCTTCTTTTTTTTAGTCTATAATATTTAATTTTTTTAAATATCAAAAAAGAATTAACTTTTTCTTTTAAAATTGTCTTTGGAGTAAGAACGAGGGACTATTTAATATATTTTCAATGAACAAATTAAGATTAATATGGTTAATTATATTATTCATTAATATTAAAAGTAATTCCTTAATATGTATAAAAATAATTAAAAAATCACTTAAAGTGGACCGGAATAGTCCAGCCAACTAGTAACCCGGAAACTAGTTGCAAATAAATATTATATTGAGCGGAAAAGAAATTGGATTATTACCTGATAAAATCAGAGAAATTACGTTCGACATGTAAAAGAAATTACATCATAAACGGGATTTTTTTCCCAACACATCATAAGGGGGTGTTGGATAATATTTAAATTGTTTTAAGTTAATTACTCCAGGGATCCGGGCTCAAGCTGATTGATTAAAGAGAAATTTTCAGAAATCACTATATTTTAGTGATTAATAGCTTGCTATAGCTACCATTTACTAAATTACTTCCTATAGTTATGTTTTCAGTTGTTATAGACTGTATTCGATGTAATTTTTTCTACTTTAATCATGAATACAACAGCAAAATTCGGCAGAAAATAAGGGAGTCCAGCTAATCAGAGAATGTATTCGGTTATATTCGCGAGTTGTATTCATGGTTTGCCAAAAAAGGTCTTTAACTGTTTAAAAACGGTAAGTGAATCAATTAATGCGATAGACTCCTAATATGTCATGACCCGAATTTTTTCACCCTCGGGAGTCGTGATGCGCCTACTCGTGGAAGCTAGACAAGCCAAATATTATAAAATCATTACCCTTTTTATTAAACATGTTCAATAATTTAAAATAATAAGTGATTAAACATCGGAATAAATTATATAACCGGAAACGCGGAAGACGAAAAATTTAATAATTCAACCAAAACAATGCTACATAATTTGAAGTACAATTCTGCCCAAAACTTGGTGTCACAAGTCACGGACTGTCTAAGAATACTACAAATAAGGTCTGAATAAAATACATAAGTCTGTCTCTGAATAAGTAAAAACAGAAGAGAAAAGATAAGAGGAGACGCCAAGGCCCGCGGACGCCTGCAGGACTACCTCGGGTCGCCTGAATGGACTGAAGACAGCACCCTCACTGCGGTCCAAATGCTCCGGTATCAGTATCTGCACACAGTGCAGAGTGTAGTATCAGCACAACCGACCCCATAAGCTGGTAAGTGCCTAGCCTAACCTCGGCGAAGTAGTGACAAGGCTAGGACCAGACTACCAAATAAACCTGTACAGTTAAACCATATACAGTGGAAATAAAAACATATAATTACAACTAAAGTTGGGCGGGAAAAACATGTTGTAGGGAGTAACAGATAAAAATAGAATAACAGTAGAAAAATGTAAGGAACGCCATAAATCAGTTACCAGCAAGAGATAAGGAAATAAGGAAAACAAGTACACGTGTAATACCATTGCAGACGTGTAATCCGATCCCATTTCATATAGTACTGTTGCAGGCGTTCAACCCGCTCCCATTTCATATATTACCGTTGCAGGCATGCAACCCGCTCCCATTTCATATTTTACTGTTGCAGGCGTGCAACCTGCTCCCATTTCCTATATTACCATTACAGGCATGCAACCCGCTCCCATTTAATATCTTACCATTGCAGGTGTGCAACCCGCTCCAATTTCATATCTTACCGTTGCAGGCGTGCAACCCGCTCCCATTTCATTTATCAACATCAATCATAAAAGGGTCCCGGCAAGGGAACTATAGTATAACAACAACATCCCGGCGAGGGAACAATAGGGTAACAACAACAACCCGGCAAGGGAACAATAATATTACAACAACATCCCGGCAAGGGAACAATAATATCACAATAACATTCCCGCAAGGGAACAATAATATAATTCTCATATGAAGCACGAATAAACCACAACGGAGTCATGAAATTACAATACAAGACTCACGGCATGCTTGACACCGACGTATAGATACTCGTCACCATGCCTATACATCGTACTCCACAATTAACACATAACAACTAAGACACAACTCCTAATCCCTCAAGCTAAAGTTAGACCAAATACTTACCTCGATGCTACGAACACAATTCAAGCCTCAACTATCACTTTACCTCTTGATTCCACCACCAATTCGCTCGTATCTAGCCACAAGTTACTTAATTATATCAATAAATGCTAAATGAATCCATTCTAATGCATGAAAATAAGTTTTTCAATGTTTTCCCCAAAAAGTAAAAAAATGACCACGGGCCCATATGGTCAAAACCCGAGGTTCGAACCAAAACCCGATTACCCATTCCCCATGAACCCAAATATGTAATTTATTTTGAAATCGAACCTCAAATCGAAGTCCAAATCCCCAAAATTTGAAAAAAAACCTAAGTTCTACTCAAAATACCCAATTTCCCTCATGAAAACCCTTGATTTTGAGTTGAAATCATGTGAAAAGATGTTAAAGATTGAAGAAAATGAGTTAGAATTGACTTACAATCGATTTGGAAGAAGAGTTGCCTTTGAAAAATGCCCAAAGATATTTTGGTTTTGAAAGGGTTGGAAAAATGAGAGATTTTCGGCTAAGTTATAATTTGCACAAGTGCAGATATCGCAATTTGCGAAGTCAGGTTCGCAAATGCGGCCCAGGCTTCGCAAATGCGAAGGTAGGCCAATCCTGTTGTCTTCGAAATTGCGAACAATTATTCACATTTGTGGTCCCTGTTGAAGTCGCATTTGCGACATAAGCCTCGTAAATGCAAGGGTTCCTGCCCCAGCCCATCATTGCAATTGCGATGGGTCTCTCGCAAATGTGAGCTCGCAATTGCGAAGTCTGCAGACCTGCAACACACAACAGTTGAAAATCTGAAACTTCCTAAGTTCAAAACACCCCGTGGCCTATCCAAAACTCACCCGAGCCCTCGGGGCTTCAAACCAAACATGCACACTAACCCAAAACACCATACGGACTTGATCGTGCAATCAAATCACCAAAATAACATCAACAACTATGCATTTAGCATCACAATCCAAAAAAATCTCAAGAACTTTTAAAGTTTCAAATTTTATAACTAAGGTTCCGAATCACGTCATTTCAAGTTCGTTTCTTACCAAATTTTACAGGCTCGACTTAAATCACATATAAGACCTGTACCGGACTCCGAAACCAAAATACGGGCCCGATACCATCAACTTCCAAATATTTTTTTTATTTCCAAAAATTCATATATATTCCAAAAAATAGTTTTCTTTAAAAATTCATTTCTCGGGCTTGGAACCTCGGAATTCGATTCCGGGCATACACCCAAGTCCCATATTTTTTTACGACCCTCTGGGACCGTCAAATCATGGGTCCGAGTCCGTTTACCCAAAATGTTGACCGAAGTCAACTTAACTTTATTTTTAAAGGCACTTTTTATCATTTTTCATAGATTTTCACAAAATAGCTTTCTGGCTACGTGCCTGGACTGCGCGCGCAAATTGAGGTGAGACAGAAAGAGGTTTTTAAGGCCTTGGAACGCAGAATTTATTTCTGAAACAAGTCTGCCTGAGTCGGACTCCCAAGTGCCTCGAACGAACATAAGAAGGAAGTACCTGAGTCAGACTCCCAGGTCGATGCCTCGGCAGGCTGACCTCTCCACTAGACACGAACAGAAGGGAAACTCTTCGATCTCAACTGACGAACCTGCCGGTCTAGAATAGCTACCAGCTCCTCCTCATAGAACAAGTCTTTGTCCAACTGGACAGTGCTGAAATCTAACATGTGGGATGGATCGTCGTGATACTTCCGAAGCATGGACACATGAAACACTGGATGCACGGCTGATAAGCTCGGCGACAATGCAAGTCTGTAAGCCACCTCTCCCACTGGATCGAGAATCTCAAACAGGCCAATGAACCTAGGGCTAAGCTTGCCCTTCTTTCCGAATTTCATCACGCCCTTCATAGGCGACACCCGAAGCAATCCCGCTCACCGACCATGAATGCCAAATCTCGAACCTTACGGTTGGCATAACTCTTTTGCCTGGACTGAGCTGTACGAAGCCTATCTTGAATGATCCTGACCTTGTCCAAGGCATCCTGTACTAGATCCGTACCCAACAACCGAGCCTCTCCCGGTTCAAACCATCTAACCGGCGACCGACACCGCCTACCATATAAAGCCTCATAAGGAGCCATCTGGATACTCGACTGGTAGCTGTTGTTGTAGGCAAACTCTGCTAAAGGCAAAAACTGATCCCACGAGCCTCCAAAGTCAATGACACAAGCTCGGAGCATATCCTCCAAAATCTGAATAGTCCACTCGGGCTGCCCGTCCGCCTGAGGATGAAACGTTGTGCTCAACTCAATCCATGTGCCCAACTCTCACTGAACTGCTCTCCAGAAATGTGAAGTAAATTGCGTACCTCGGTCCGAAATGATAGACACGGGCACACCATGAAGACGAACAATCTCCCGGATATATATCTCAGCTAACCTCTCGGAAGAATAGGAGACTGCCACAGGAATGAAATGTGCTGACTTGGTCAGCCTATCAACAATAACCCACACCAATCGAACTTCCTCTGAGTCCATGGGAGTCCAACGACGAAGTCCATAGTAATACGCTCCCACTTCCACTCGGGAAGCTCAATCCTCTGAAACAAACCATCAGGCCTCTGATGCTCGTATTTTACCTGCTGACAATTCAAACACTGAGCCACATCCTTCTCCACCAATAATGTTGCTGCAAATCCTGATACATCTTAGCAGCACCAGGATGAATAGAGTACCGGAAACTATGGGCCTCCTCTAAAATCAACTCTCAGAGTCCATCCACATTAGGCACACAAACTCGACCCTGCAACCTCAAAACCCCATCATCTTCTAATATAACCTGCTTGGCGCCTCTGTGCTGCACCGTGTCTATAAAGACACACAAATGAGGATCATCATACTGCCGATCTCGGATACGCTCCAATAAAGAAGAACGAGCGACTGTGCAAGCTAACTCATGGCTGGGATCAGAAACATCCAACCTTACGAACTGATTGGCCAAAGCCTGAACATCCAAAGCAAGCGGTCTCTCACCAACCGGAATATACGCAAGACTACCCATACTGGCTGACTTCCTACTCAAAGCATCGGCCACCACATTGGCCTTTCCCGGATGATATAAGATGGTGATATCATAATCCTTCAATAGCTCCAACCACCTTCTCTGCCTCAAATTTAGCTCCTTTTGCTTGAACATGTATTGCAAACTCTTGTGATCCATGAACACCTCACATGACACGCTGTATAGATAATGCCTCCAAATCTTCAACGCGTGAAAAATGGCTGCTAACTCCAAATCATGGACTGGATAGTTCTTCTCATGAATCTTCAACTGCCATGAAACGTAGGCAATGACCTTGCCATCCTACATCAACACTGCACCAAGTTCAATACGAGATGCGTCACAATAAACTGTATATGGCCCTGAACCTGTGGGAAAAACCAACACTGGCGCCGTAGTCAAAGCTGTCTTGAGCTTCTGAAAGCTCGCCACACTCGTCCGACCACCTGAACTAGGCACCCTTCTGGGTCAACCTGGTCATTGGGGCTGCAATAGACGAAAACCCCTCCACAAACCGACGATAATAGCCTGCCAAAACCAGGAAACACCGGATCTCTGCAGCTGATGTTGGTTTGGGCCAGTTCTTGATTGCCTCTATCTTCTTTGGATCTACCTGAATACCCTATGTTGATACAACATGACCCAAGAATGCAACTGAACTCAACCAGAATTCACACTTCGAAAACTTGGCATACAACTAACTACCCCTCAAAGTCTGGAGGACCACTCTCAGATGCTGCTCATGCTCCCCCTAGCTGCAGGAATAGATCAAAACATCATCAATGAAGACTATCACGAACGAATCCAAGTAAGGCTTGAACACTCAGTTCGTCAAATCTATAAAAGTTGTTGGGGCATTTGTCAACCAGAATGACATCACCAAGAACTCATAATGCCCGTACCGAGTGCAGAAAGCTATCTTAGGGACATCGGATGTCCTAATCCTCAACTGATGGTAGCCAAATCTCAAATCAATCTTTGAAAATACCTTGGCACCCTAAAGCTGATCAAACAAATCATCAATCCTTGGCAATAGATACTTATTCTTGATTGTAACCTTGTTCAACTGCCGGTAATCTATACACATTCTCATCGATCCGTCCTTCTTCTTAACAAACAACACCGGTGCACCCCAAGGCGAGATACTAGGTCTAATGAAGCCCTTCTCAAGTAAGTCTTACAACTGCTCCTTCAATTCTTTCAACTCAGGCGGGGCTATACGATGCGGCGGAATAGAAATGGGCTGAGTGCCCAGAGCCAAATCAATGCAGAAGTTGATATCCCTATCAGGAGGCATACCTGGCAGGTCTAAAAGAAATACCTCAGGAAACTCACGAACAACAGGCACATAATCAATAGAAGGAACCTCGGCACTAGAATCATGAACATATGCCAAATAGGCCAAACACCCCTTCTCGACCATACGCCGAGCCTTCATATATGAGATAACACTACGGGTAGAATGACTAAGAGTCCCTCTCCACTCTAAACGAGGCAAACCCTGTAAGGCTAAGGTAACAATCTTGGCATGATAGTCCAATATAGCGTGGTAAAGTGATAATTAGACCATCCCCAATATGACATCACAATCAACTATGTCCAGAAGTAATAAATCTACACGAGTCTCAAGACCCCCAATCACAACTATACATGAACAATGGACATAATCTACCACAATAGAATCACCCACCGGTGTAGACACATATACAAGAGCACTCAAAGAATCACTAGGCATGACCAAATACGGTGCAAAACAAGATGACACATAGGAGTACGTAGATCCTAGATCAAATAGAACTAAATCACCTCTACTACAAACTAAAATAGTACCTGTGATAACTACATCGGAAGCCTCAGCCTTAGGTCTGGCTGGAAAAGCATAACATCGGGGTTGGGCCCCACCACTCTTAACTATATCTCTGGGTCGGCCTGCTGCTGGCTGGCCTCCACCTCTAGCGGCCTGAGCTCCACCTCTAATACCTCTACCTCCACCTTTATCACCTCTACCCCCACTTTTAGTTGGTTGGGGGGGGGGGGTGGAACACTCGGTGCCTGAATTATGGCACGGGAACCCTGGTGCTGAGAACTGCTTGGCGCTCGAGGGTAATATCTAGCAATGTGCCTCGTGTCGCCACAAGTAAAAAAAGCCCTCGGCTGCTGGGGCTGACGACCTTGAAAACTCTGAAGCGGCGCACTGATAGGAGCTGGTGGTGCACTATAGGACTGCTTATCAGAATACTGCATATAAGAATAACGGCCACCTGAAGCACCGTGAGAAACCTGAAGTGCTGATTGAAAAGGCCTAGGAGGATGGCCTCTACCATACAAATACTTGCCTCCACACGAGGCGCCACTGAATCTGCCTGAATGACGAGGCCTCTTGTTAGGCCCCTGACCACTTCCTGGCAATAGAACCATCTCAACTCTCCCGGCCACATTGGCCACCTCCTGAAAAGAAATCTCACTCCCCGTCTCCTTAGCCATCTGAAGTCGAATAGGCTGAATGAGTCCCTCAATGAACCTACTATCTCTCTCTCTCTTAGTAGGGAGTATAAGTAGAGCATGACGGGCCAAATCGATAAACCTGGTCTCGTACTGAGTAACAGTCATAGAACCCTGCTAGAGACACTCAAACTGCCTCTAATAGATCTCTCTCTGAGTGACAGGAAGAAACTTCTCCAAAAACAGCTCAGAAAACTGATCCCAAGTCAAAGCTGGTAACCCCACTGGTCTAGCCAAACAATAATCCCTCCACCAAGTCTTGGTAGATCCAAATAAGTAAAAAGTAGCAAAGTCGACCCCATTGGTCTCCATTATCCCCATGTTCCTGAGAACCTCATGACAGCTGTCCAAATAATCCTGGAGATCCTCAGAAGATGAACTGCTGAAAGTGGTAGTGAAGAGCTTGGTGAACCTGTCCAATCTCCACAAAGCATCGGTAAACACAACTGCTCCATAACCGGTCTGAGCTACCACACCCGACTGAACTGCTCCAATTAGCTGAGCTATTGGAGTCTGAAACTGGGGAACCATCTGCTCTAGAGTGCGAGTAACAGGAGTCTGGGCTCCTCATCCAGCCTGAGAGACGACTGGTGATACAAGAAGCAAGCCTGCCCGGGTGACACTCTCCCTAAGGCCCACTAGATAGACCAGAGCATCCTGGAGTACTGGGGTAGCAATGAATCCCTCGGAGACTTGAGCTGGGTCCACCGGAATTGCCTGAGCCGGAACCTCATTATCAAACTCAACCTGAGGCTCCAGCGCTAGTGCTGCTGCTCTGGGTTGAGCTCTGCCCCTACCTCGGCCTATAGCACGGCCTCGGCCTCGCCCTCTGCTCCTCGTGGGAGCTGCTACTGGGGGCTCGGACTAAGATCAGTGGATGAGGAAGCGCGTGTTCCCGCCATCTATGAAAGAACATAATAGAAATTCAATTAGCATTGAGAAACCAAATCGCACGATAGGAAAGAATAGATGTGAAGTTTTTCCTAACTCTTTAGCCTCTGGGGGATAAATACAGACGTTTCCGTACCGATCCCTCAGACTCTACTAAGCTTGTCCGTGAATCGTGAGACCTATATAACATAGAGCTCTGATACCAACTTGTCACGATCCGGATTTCCCCACCCTCGGGAGTCGTGATGGCGCCTACTCATGGAAGCTAGCAAGCTGAATATTATAAAATCATTACCCTTTTTATTAAACATGTTCAACAATTTAAAATAATAAGTGATTAAACAGCGGAATAAATTATATAACCGGAAATGCGAAAGACAAAATTAATAATTCAACCAAATACTACTACATAATTTGAAGTACAATACTACCCAGAACGTGGTGTCACAAGTCACGGACTGTCTAAGAATACTACAAATAAAGTCTGAATGAAATACATAAGTCTGTCTCTGAATAAGTAAAAACAGAAGAGAAAAGATAAGAGGAGACGCCAAGGCCCGCGGACGCCTGCAGGACTACCTCGGGTCGCATGAATGGAATGAAGACAGCACCCTCACTGCTGTCCAAACGCTCCGGAATCAGTATCTGCACACAGTGCAGAGTGTAGTATCAGCACAACTGACCCCATGTGCCGGTAAGTGCCTAGCCTATCCTCGGCGAAGTAGTGAAGAGGTTAGGACCAGACTACCAAATAAACCTGTGCAGTTAAACCATATACATCGGAAATAAAAGCATATAATTACAGCTAAAGTTGGGCGGGAAAAAATGTTGCGGGGAGTAACAGATAACAACAGAATAACAGTAGAAAAATGTAAGGAATGCCATAAATCAGTTACCGGCAAGAGATAAGGAAATAAGGAAAACAAGTACACATGTAATATTGTTGCAGGCGTGCAACCCGTTCCCATTTCATATGGTACCGTTGCAGCGTTCAACCCGCTCCCATTTCATATATTACCGTTGTAGGCATGCAACCCGCTCCCATTTCATATTTTAATGTTGCAGGCGTGCAACCCACTCCCATTCCCTATATTACCGTTGCACGCATGCAACCCGCTTCCATTTCATATCTTACCATTGCAGATGCGCAACCGGCTCCCATTTCATTTATCAACACCAATTATAAAACGGTCCCGGCAAGGGAACAATAGTATAACAACAACATCCCGGTGAGGGAACAATAGGGTAACAACAACATCCCGGCAAGGGAGCAATAATATAATAGCAACATCCTGGCAAGAGAACAATAATATTACAACAACATCCCGACAACGGAACAATAATATCACAACAACATCCCGACAAGGGAACAATAATATAATTCTCATATGAAGCACGAATAAACCACAACAGAGTCATAAAATTACAATACAAGACTCACGACATGCTTGACACCGACATATAGATACTCGTCACCATACCTATACGTCGTACTCCACAATTAGCACATAGCAGCTAAGACACAACTCCTAATCCCTCAAGCTAAGGTTAGACCAAACACTTACCTCGATGCCACGAACACAATTCAAGCCTCAACTATTGCTTTACATCTTGATTCCACCGCCAATTCGCTCGTATCTATCCACAAGTTACTTAATTATATCAATAAATGCTAAATGAATCCATTCTAATGCATGAAAATAAGTTTTTCAATATTTTCCCCAAAAAGTCAAAAATCGACCATGGGCCCACATGGTCAAAACCCGAGGTTCGAACTAAAACCCGATTACCCATTCCCCTACGAACCCAAATATATAATTTATTTTGAAATCGGACCTCAAATCGAAGTCCAAATCCCCAAAATTTGAAAAGACCTAAGTTCTACCCAAAACACCCAATTTCCCCTATGAAAATCCTTGATTTTGAGTTGAAATCATGTGAAAAGATGTTAGAGATTGAAGAAAACGAGATAGAATTGACTTACAAATCGATTTGGAAGAAGAGTTGCCTTTGAAAAATCGCCCAAAGATATTTTGGTTTTGAAAGGGTTGAAAAATGAGAGATTTTCGGCTAAATTATAATTTGCACAGGTGCAGATATCGCATTTGCGAAGTCAAGTTCGCAAATGCGAACTCGCAAATGCGGCCCAGGTTTCGCAAATGCGAAGGTAGGCTAATCCTGTTGTCTTCGAAATTGCGAACAATTGTTCGCATTTGCGGTCCCTGTTGAAGTCGCATTTGCGACATAAGCCTCGCAATTGCGAGGGTTCCTGCCCCAGCCCATCATCGCAATTGCAATGGGTCTCTCGCAAATGCGAGCTCGCAATTGCGAAGCCTGCAGACCTGCAATACACATCAGTTGAAAATCTGAAACTTCCTAAGTTCAAAACACCCCGTGGCCTATCCAAAACTCACCCGAGCCCTGGGGCTCCAAACCAAACATGCACACTAACCCAAAATAGCATACGAACTTGCTCGTGCAATCAAATCACCAAAATAACATCAACAACTATGCATTTAGCATCAAAATCCAAGAAAATATCAAGAACTTTCAAAGTTTCAAATTTTACAACTAAGTTCCGAATCACGTCATTTCAAGTCCATTTGTTACCAAATTTTACAGGCTCGACTTAAATCACATATAAGACCTGTATCGGGCTCCAGAACCAAAATACGGGCTCGATACCATCAACTTCCAAATATTTTTTTTATTTTCAAAAACTCATATATATTTGAGAAAATAATTTTCTTTAAAAATTTATTTCTCGGGCTTGGGACCTCGGAATTCGATTTCGGACATACGCCCAAGTCCCATATTTTCCTACGGTCCAGGTTCGTTTACCCAAAATGTTGACCGAAGTCAACTTAAATTCATTTTAAAGGCATTTTTTATCATTTTTCACAGATTTTCACTAAATGGCTTTTCGACTACGCGTCCGGACTGCGCACGCAAATTGAGGAGAGGCAGAAAGAGATTTTTTAAGGTCTCGGAACGCAAAATTTATTTCTAACTCAATAAACTCAATTATAACACACAAAATTTGTATTTTCAGTTATAGAAAAGATTCTCAACAGAAAAACACCCAAAAACAGAGCAATCTTTAGAGATTCAATCCATCCTTTCTTTTTTTAGTAGTATCTTTACTAAAATATTTTTTAGTGGTATCTTTACAAATAGATTTATATATTAAAATTATATAATTATATTAAATACAGTTAAATACATAAAAATACATTGAATACATGAAAAATAGCAGGTCATCTATAGTGCAAAAACATATGAATATATACTGTAGATATATTTGAATATTATACATCTGAATACATAAATTATATTAATTAAAAAAATATATGGATACGTTCATGGAATATAGCGAGAGAGTGAATATAATGAAATACATGGAATACAACGATATACATTGAATTACAATAAAAAAAAAGTAACAGACTCTTCAAGGCAAAGCAGCTACTTCTTCTTTTTTTCTTTTGCCATTTTATTTGCGCATTCCTTCACCTTATCGAAATCTTCTTCTTATAATCTCGTAGAATGAATTTGAATTAGTTGGACCGAAAATTTTGAATAACGAGTAGTTAAGCAAAACAATCACTTCTCTATTTTCCATTTAAAATGACATGAAAGATGTTGGATCTTAGAGTTTTTCAACTTCAACTATTTTAGATCGTCACGTACCAAAATGGTTTTCTAATGTAATCCTCACTTCAGAAAAAGAAGAAGGTATCGCCGTCCGAAGGAGGGGTTAGGGGTGACACAACAAGGAAGGGGGGAAGTGGTCGCCGCAGGATCTGTCGTTGGCGGAACACAGCCCCTGCTAGAGTTTCTAAAAGCAGGGGAGAAAAAAATCGGGGGAAAAAGAGAAGAAAGAGGAAAGAGAAAGGAGGAGAGGGGGAAGAGAGAGGGAGAGAGAAAAATAATACACGACGTATTTAATGGCTTAAAGGTAGGAAGTGGCATAAATAGATATTTTGCTATAAAAATTAAAAGGTAACTATAGGAAATAATTTTTTAAAAGAGTATTTATTTATAATAAATAAGGTGTCAACCTTTGCTATATGAAGTACAATTTTCTCGATTGATTAAAAAGGTTCAAAAATTATTTTCTTTTCAAAGATTAAGCAAACGTTTGGACATAAAAATTATAGTATAATTTTTGAAAAAAGTAGTATTTGGACTTAAGTTGAAAAATGGTATTTGAAATTTAAAATTATATCTGGACATGCATTTCACTTGAAAAAATATTGCAGTTTTGTGAGTGGGGAAAATATTTATAAATTTTTTGATAAAGTGGTCAAAACCACTTTTTGGTTTTTGAAAAACTCATTTTCAAATTTTTTTAAAAATTTGCAAAATTTTATGGACAAACATATTTTTGAAAAAAAAATCGAAAAAAGGAAATTTTTTTTATGGACAAAGGAAAAAATCTTCTCAAAATTCCGAACCAAAATATAGTGCAGATCGTGGTGGATTTTTTGTGTCTAATTTGCCAAGGATATTGTTAGGTGTTTGCAATAATTTTCTTACCATATTTGGTTTTCCTATTTGTTGAAGGAAAGGGCAATATAATTACCTTAATTAGGTTTTCCTTTTTGTAGAAGGAAATTATAATTCTCCTATATTTGGCTAGTCCTTTTTCTTGTAGGAAAAGGTTTGGAGTTCTATAAATTGAAGATCCGTCCTTCTCATTCAGTAGCATCCACAATGTAGCCATATGGGGTAGAGAGTCATGTTTAGGGGGAGAACTTTACGGAACAAGTGTTAGTGTGTCACTTGTGTTTGCCTCTTCGTGAGGTTGTTCTCTCGAGTATTTTGTACTCTCCTTTTATATAGTGGATTTCTCATCTCCGCGGTGGACGTAGGTCAGTTGACCGAACCACATTAAATGTTTGTGTCTCTTTAGGTATATTTCTCCTTTGTTATATGATTTATCGTCGCTCAAGGTTTGCTTTGCTAGCTTCCGTATGATACCTGATTTTTACGGTCCTAACAGTGATATCAGAGCCTTGGTTATTTATCCGGGTTGTTACGGAATGAAGACGAATATGAGTAAGATGGTATGTTTAAATGGGAGAAATTATAATTTGGAGAAGCAAGATGAAAGACTTGTTGTTCGTGAAGAAGATGCATCTACCCATTTTTTCAGTTCATAAACCCGAGAGTATATCCGATGAAGATTGGGATTTCGAGCACCAACAAGTATGTGGATATATACGACAATGGGCTGAAGATAATGTTCGCAACCATATTGTGAACGAGATACATGCGAGATCATTGTGGGAAAAGCTAGAGTCTCTTTATGCTTCAAAAACCGGGAACAACAAATTATTTATGCTAAAGCAATTGATGACCTTTAAATACAAGGAAGACAGCCCTATCCTTGATCACATAAATGATTTTTAGGGCGTCCTTGATCAACTATCTAGAATGGGAGTGAATTTTGATGATGAGATACAAGGACTTTGGCTTCTTAATACTCTGCCAGACTCTTGGAAAACTCTTCGTGTTTCTTTGACAAATTCAGCTCCTGGAGGTAAGGTGACCATGAAATATGCCAAGAGTGGTGTGTTGAACGAGGAAGTATGGAGAAAATCTCAGGGTTTGTCTTCACAAGCAGATATCTTGGTTACTGAAGACCGGGGGAGAGATAGAATAAGAGGCTCAAGGAATAGAGGTAAAAGTAGAAGTAAGTCAAGGTCCAAATACTATAATATTACATGCAACCACTGTGGCAAGAAAGGACACATCAAAAGGTTTTGCCGCAAGTAGAATCAAGACACTAGAGAAGAGAAATTATTTGAGGTTGAGAAGATACACACTGATGAAAATCCTTCGGATATGCTGAAAAAGGCGGTGGTTGCAGATAAACATGAATTTTGTAGAAAATTGGTAGGCATGAAGCCTGTCAATAGTTCCTCTACTTAAAGACACATTTGGCCCCTTGGCTGGAGGGGGAGTTTATTGGGCTCATGCCTATGTTGTCCAGCCAAAGGCCCAATGACCTAATCCTATTCTCTTTTGGTTTCCATTCCTATTTGGAATTAGATTCGGTTTATTCTTATTTTGAGTGGCTTTTGGCTTTAAGAGAAAGCACCACTCATGATCTACAAATAGGACAACCTTGGAGAATTATTCGATGCTCATTAATACAAGTCTTTGAAAGACTTAAGCACATAAGAGTGATTTTTGAGAGAGCTTTCGTCAAAAGAGAAGAGAGAGGAAAAATATTTATTTTGATGTAGATTTTTATTCCGACCAGCCAACATTCAAATCACGTTTTCGAATTTTTTAACCGTTGGATCGGGCTAAGATTTCGATTACGTGCTCGTAACATCTTGTATTGGATTTGGACGGTGGAGATCGGATTTGGTGGCTCGTATCATCTGATTTAGAGCCTCGAACAACAGCTTTATTTTGTGGATTCTCCTCTTTCTTCAATTGATTAGTTGTTGCTCATGTTGCTATTGTTGCTCCGTGTTTGGCACTTGTTGTGTAGCCAATTTGGAGAACTTTTGTAAACCTCTTATTGTTTTAGTGGAGCTTTTTGGATCTTTGTGATCCCGTGGTTTTTACCTTCGATTTGAAGGGTTTTCCACGTTAAAATTTGATGTTCTTTATCTTCTTTATTTTCGGGTTTGCCTCTTCCTCGTCATAACAAGTGGTATCAGAGCGAGGTTCAAGACGGGTTCATCTTGGCGGGTTCAGTTCTAGCCGCAATATATTTGACGATAATCGTGATTTTTGTTTGAGAAATTTGACCGGTGTGCTACGCACGCTGAGACAAACTTTGTGGTAGTGATTTGGAGATGCAACCTGTTGAAGGCTATGTGAAGAAGGTGGATCAAGTTTATTTTGTCAGAAAATTCCGGCCAAGGGGGAGAATTGTTAGGTGTTTGCAATAATTTTCTTACCATATTTGGTTTTCCTATTTGTTGAAGGAAAGGGCAATATAATTACCTTAATTGAGTTTTCCTTTTTGTAGAAATAAATTATAATTCTCCTATATTTGGCTAGTCCTTTTTCTTGTAGGAAAAAGTTTGGAGTTCTATAAATTGAAGATCCGTCATTCTCATTCAGTAGCATCCACAATGTAGCCATATGGGGTAGAGAGTCGTGTTTAGGGGAAGAACTTTACGGGACAAGTGTTAGTGTGTCACTTGTGTTTGCCTCTTCGGGAGGTTGTTCTCTCGATATTTTGTACTCTCCTTTTATATAGTGGATTGCTCATCTCCGCGGTGGACGTAGGTCAGTTGACCGAACCACGTTAAATGTTTGTGTCTCTTTTGGTATATTTCTCCTTTATTGTATGATTTATCATCGCTCAAAGTTTATTTTGCTAGCTTCCGTATGACACCTAATTTTTACGGTCCTAATAAGATATATCATATATTAGTAACTTCGTTTCGTGTAGGAAAGCAACATGGTTGAAGATCTGATTAGAGGTTTAAAACTATATAGTAGTAAGCTAGTAAGTAGAGTTCAACTGGGTATATACTTTTCCGCATCAATTATTTTCATTAAATTAATAGATATATGACTTGTATTTATATATAATTTTTTTCATTTAAAATCATTAACTAATATATATTCTTACATAACTAATTACTTAATCATAATAAATCAATATAATTAAATATAAATATTGAGTGCGATTAAATTTTTATGGTTGATTGAAGACACTGGGATAATGAGCTGAGTCAAAAAAATATTTTTATTTATTTATTTATTTATTTATATTTTGACATTTCTTAATTGAAATATGTGAGCTGCCACTGGCTATGAGTCACACGGGTCAAGTGGAGTCCACTCAATGCTACGCCAAAACATAAATCTCACAAATCACAATGACTTGACTCCACCTACCATCGCAACACAAAAAACAAAAGCGCACTTACGAAATTCTCCATCTGTCCACAAATCACTTTAATAAATTCACCACCTGACCCCACAAGTCATGTACTCTCACATAAGAAGCAGAGGAGAAACACATTCAGAAAACACTTGTCTTGTTTTTGCAAATTTCCTAAATTTGTTATGACGTAATTTCACTTCAAATTTTTTGCTCTTCGCGAATCACTGTTTGCAACCTAAATCTTACCCAGATCATTTATTGACACATTACGTTTAATAACAGCTAATCTGTGCTACCCAACTTTTACAAGTAAAGAAATCACCTCTGCGACTAATGTTTTGATGGAAATATCTTGCCTGTTCTTTATCAAACATTTTACCCTGGATAGAGACTGACATATGGCGACTGTTCATTTCAAAGACAAAAGTTGAGGGAATCTCCCTTTTCGTACTGCTACAAGAATTAGTCAATTTAGGACCGTTAAAAAGGAATAAAAATGGGACAAGTGTGTCTACTTTTCTTGCATTACAAGTACGAAAACTGGAGAAAATGTTAGCAAATCAACTGTATCATATAGGAAGAGAGCCAAAAAAAGGTTATCAAGAGGACAGAAAGCAGATCTTACATGATTTTGTTACTTGTTTCCCTAATGTGTAATAATCATCCTCGTGCCAGTAAGATAATTCTTTCCATTATCAAACTCAATAGTCCAAATTAATCCATTTTAGGCGGAAACAAAAGTGCCATTTTGTGAGGTACCCTAGATGTCTATTCCTCTTCTGTAAGTGGGATTATGATTAACTCTCTCTGCGAAAACATGTGCTCCTCTGCAGATTTTATTTATGGCTCATGATCACCAACAATCGTATTTTTTACAAAATGGGAAGTCATTGTCTAAAAAGTTGAAAGGTTAAACGACCAAGTTAGAAGGTCCTTAACATGAGAGTATGATAAATAAATAAACAAATAAGACTGCTGTCATTCCTAAGTCTAACAGTGTAATCGGCAAACTAATAACTAGTAATGTGATTCTTATTATACATTAAACTCCAATGGAAAGATAGCAACATACACATCTTTAAACAGATCTTTTAATTGTAATAATCTCATTAAACATTTGGCTGGAATTATGGAGAATTGTGGAGGTGGGATACATACGTTATACATAGCGATACTGGACTAATACAACAACTGGCCTTTTGCATTTATTTGATTTGCTTTGTTTTTCATTCTGTTTGTAGTTTTTTAACTTTTTATATTTTTCTTGATCTTTTCTTTTCATTTCATGTTTATTTGCGTAGCTACTATTATGCTAATTGTCCGGGTAGCTTAGGACCCATATTATGCCATATTTGCAAATGCTTATGTTCTTGCTTGCTATTGAAATCACTTAGAACGTGTTAGGGATTGTGTTAGCGGAAACGTAAAAGAAAGAACACAAGATTTAACGTGGTTCAGATCAAAATAATCCTACGTCCACCAGAGAACAATTGCCTTTTTAATATTAACAAAGGAAGGGGAGAGTTCCCAATTACACTTAAGAGAATTTCTCTCTTAACTCTCTACTCACTACAATGTGTTGTATTATTTTTGGGATGGTTTCTACAAATGAAGGAGTGCATCTATTTATAGAGGTAAAGACCTCCTCTTGATGTCATTGGTGACATCAAACTACCTCCTCTTGATGTCATGGGTGACATCAAAGGAGGAAGCTTCCTCCTAGCATCCACACCAACTCTTTCCACCAACTCTTCCAATTGGCATGCCATTGTTGACTAAACATAAACCAACACCTTCAATCTCCACCTTGGTTTGCGTTTCGAGCGTGCGTGTGAACAACTCTGGCCAAAACTTCTAAGCTTACCGGGCAACCCCGTTATAAGAAACAAGAAGAATCAAACCATTGTTGAACATACCACCTCCACCTAACAACTGTTCTCTTCGGAGTTGCATCAGTTGATGCACACCCCCGCCAAGTCCTTGCAGTGTGCAAACTTAGCGAGTGGGACTATCTTGGTCAACATATCTGCAGCATTATCGTCTGTGATAACCTTCACGACCTTGATAGTTCCCTCTTCAACAACATCTCGAATAAAATGAAATCTGACATCAATGTGTTTAGTGCGCTCATGAAATCTCTGATTTTTCATTAGATGAATAGCACTCTGACTATCACATCTAAGAGTTGATTCCAGCTGAACCAAACTCAATTCCGCTACTAAACTTTTCAACCAGATAGCTTCCTTTACCGCCTCCGCTGCTGCCATGTATTCTGCTTCTGTCGTAGACAAAGCGACAATCGACTGCAAAGTCGACTTCCAACTAACGGCACTGCCAACGAGGGTAAAGATGTATCCAGTTGTGGACCTTCTTCTGTCAAGATCTCCTGCATAGTCAGAATCTACATAACCGAGAATTGAAATACCTCCACCACTTTTTCGAAAGGTCAGACCAACACCAGAAGCTCCTTTGAGATATCTCAATATCCACTTGACAGCTTCCCAATGCCTCTTTCCTGGGCTGGACATGTATCTACTTACCACACTTACAGATTGAGCAATATCTGGACGTGTGCATACCATAGCATACATAATGCTACCAACTGCACTGGCATAAGGAATCTTTGACATATGCTCCACCTCATCCTCGGACTGAGGCATTTGTAACTCTGAAAGTTTAAAATGAGGAGCTAATGGTGTACTTACAGGCTTGCACGTATGCATATTGAATCTCTTGAGAACCCTTTCAATATACCTCTTCTGAGAAAGATGTACAACACCGTCTTCTCTTGAAATCTCCATACCAAGGATTTTCTTTGCAGCTCCTAAATCCTTCATGTCAAATTCCTTACTCAACAGTTTCTTCAAAGCATTTATCTCTGTAATGTTGTTAGCAGCAATAAGCATATCATCAACATACAACAGTAAATAAATCATTGAGTTACCAGACATCTTCTTGTGATACACACAGCTATCAAATGCACTCCTTGAGAATTCATGTGTAGTCATGAATGCATCAAACCTCTTGTACCACTGTCTAGGGGATTGCTTCAAACCATACAAAGACTTCTTTAGTTGGCATACGTGATCTTCTTTTCCCTCAGCTAGGAAACCTTCAGGCTGATCCATATAGATTGTCTCTTCTAGATCACCGTGTAAGAAAGCAGTTTTGACATCAAGCTGTTGAAGCTCCAAGTCAAATTGGGCAACCAATGCTAGTAGCACGCGAATTGAGCTATGCTTCACGACTGGAGAGAAAATCTCATTGTAGTCAATTCCCTCCTTCTGACTGAATCCTTTTGCAAGCAATATCGCCTTGAACCTAGCATCTTCCACTTCAGGAATTCCCTCTTTCTTTCGGTAGACCCACTTTCATCCAACTGTCCTCTTCCCCTTTTGTCTTTTCACTAAGACCCATGTCTGATTCTTGTGAAGAGACTCCATCTCTTCAGTCATGGCTAACCGCCATTGTACAGCATCCTTGCAAGAAGTTGCTTCAATATACGAGGAGGGCTCCAGATCCTTAATATCTTCTTGTGCAGCTACGAACGCATATGCAAACAAGTTTGCTTGATCTATAAGGCGTTCCGGTTCTCGTGTTTGCCTCTTCTCCCTCCCCTTTGCAATTGTGTATGGTTCATTGACAGCAAGTTCTTCAAGGTCTACATCTTCTGACTCATCTTTAACCTGAGTCTCTTGATCCTTTTCCTTGGCAAGCTCCACCGGAAGCTCCACCTGCTCGTCGTTCTTGTTTCCTGAAAACTCCACGGAAACTTTACGGGGATCAAGTATAGAGGATTCATCAAAGGTGACATCTCTACTAACTATAAATTTGAGTAAAGACAAACACCAAAGTTTGTACCCTTTTACTCCATCCACATACCCTACGAATATGGCCTTCTTAGCCCTTGGTTCAAGCTTTCCTTCATTAACGTGATAATAAGCTGGACACCCAAATACTCGTAAGTATGAATAGTTAGAGGGTTCACCTGACCATACCTCATTCGGAGTCTTAAAGTCAATTGCCGATGCTGGAGATCGATTGACAATATGAGCAGCAGTGTGAACTGCTTCAGCCCAAAATACTTTGGACATTTTGGCTTGTAGGAGCATACAACGAGCCTTTTCAAGAAGAGTTCTGTTCATTCTCTCGGCAACTCCATTCTGCTGTGGGGTATGCCTGACAGTCCTATGTCTTGAGATCCCATGAACCTTGCAGAATTCATTAAACTCTTCATTGCAAAACTCCAAGCCATTGTCTGTGCGAAGATACTTGATTTTCCGCTCCATTTGATTTTCAACCAAAATCTTCCACTCTTTAAATGCTTCAAAAGCATCACTTTTTGCCTTCAAAAAATGCACCCAAACCTTTCGTGAGAAATCATCAATAAAAGTGAGAAGATACCTCTTTTTGCCCTTCGATGGAAGTTTAGAGGGACCCCATAAATCTGAATGGATGTAGTCTAGCACTCCTCTTGTCTTGTGTTTGCCAGTGCTGAAGCTGACCTTCTTTTGCTTCCCTAGAACGCAGTGCTCACAGAAGTCAAGTGTGTTGATCTTCTCACCTTCCAAAAGGTTACGATTGCTTAACATCTCCAGTCCACGTGCGCTCATATGACCCAGTCTCATGTGCCATAGTCTTGCCTTGTCATCATTTGATAACTGCACTGTAGATGCATTTGCAGAGCCAACAATGGTGCTTCCGGCCAATGTGTAAAGGCCGTTCTCCAGCTTGCCTTTCAGCATGACTAAAGTACATTTAGTCACCTTTATAGTTCCTGCTTCGCTCATGTACCTGTAGCCTTGTTCATCCAGAGTACTTAGGGAGATCAAATTCTTCTTCAGATTAGGAACATGACGGACTTGTGTAATAGTCCTCACGACTCCATCATGGCAGCGAACCCGAACTGAGCCAATGCCAACTATTGCACAAGTTGCATTATTGCCCATTACTACGGTTCCTCCACTTTTCTCATAGCTGCTAAACCAGTCTTTTCGGAACGTCATATGCAGAGTGCAAGCAGAGTCTAACACCCATTTGTTTCCATAACTACTATTATTATTACACGATGTTGTTAGTACATAATCATTATCAAAATCATGTACCTGTTCAACTGTGGATGCACTCGCCTTTTCCTTGGACTTTGACATTGGGCAGTCTCGTTCAAAGTGCCCCTTCTTGCCACAACCCCAACACTCTGTATTCTTCTTGTTCACACGAGACTTTGATCTGTGCTTTGATTTGCTCTTTCCCTGTTGGCTAGTCCGGCCTCTCACAAAGAGCCCACTTGCCTGGTCATCTCTATCTCCTTCAATGTGCCTCCGCACATCACTAGAGTTAAGTGCCTGCCGCACTTGCTCAAGCTTGATAGGCTCCTTGCTATACATCATTGAATTCTCAATATCACGATATCCTGAAGTCAATGAAAATAGCAAAGCACATGCAAGCGTCTCCTCCTCCCTTTTTAATTCCTGCAATCTGTAAGTCCATGACAAGTTTATTGAACGCATCTAAATGATCTTGTAACGAAGTACCTGACCCCATCTTAAATGTGTGAAGACGCCGTTGTAACAACATCCTTGTTGTCACTGATCGGTCTTGGTATAGCCCTTCTAGCTTTTCCCATAACTGTTTGGCCGTCTCTTCGGTACCCGTACTCACTTCACAAAGCACGTTAGGTGCAAGGGATAGTTGGATTGCACTCAATGCATCCCCTTCAATCTTCTCCTTGTCGGGAGCTGATATATCCTTAGGATACTTTCCGTCAATAGCATGGATTGAACCTTCCCTCCGCAGTAACGCCATCATCTGGATCTTCCAGATATTGAAGTTGTTGCGTCCACTGAATCTATCAATTTCAAACTTCATGGAACTCATCTTTGCTTGTTCTTCCTCCTTGGATCGTTAAAGAATCCTGTTGCTCTGATACCAATTGTTAGCGGAAACGTAAAAGAAAGAACACAAGATTTAACGTGGTTCGGATCAAAATAATCCTACGTCCACCAGAGAACAGTTGCCTTTTTAATATTAACAAAGGAAGGGGAGAGTTCCCAATTACACTTAAGAGAATTTCTCTCTTAACTCTCTACTCACTACAATGTGTTGTATTATTTTTGGGATGGTTTCTACAAATGAAGGAGTGCATCTATTTATAGAGGTAAAGACCTCCTCTTGATGTCATTGGTGACATCAAACTACCTCCTCTTGATGTCATGGGTGACATCAAAGGAGAAAGCTTCCTCCTAGCATCCACACCAACTCTTCCAATTGGCATGCCATTGTTGACTAAACATAAACCAACACCTTCAGATTGAAAACAAATATCAACGAATGTACACACTTACTTAAGAACTGTATAAATTTATTTGGCTATAAATGCGTCTTTATGTGCCTCCTTGATGATAATATTTTTCGAATATTTTTTTTCATTCACCAACCAAACAAGAAAAAATAAGTGATAAAATATTTTTCATGCAAAATATTTTCCATTCATACCAAATACACCCTTAAATTCAGATTTTAGGTTAAACAAACTAAAATCATGAAAACAAGCTCTAACAACCTTAGCATAATACTTGGCCCTTAATCAAGAGAATGAATTGTGATGGAAAATACTGTATTTATATAGATTTCAATTTTAAAAAGGTGTGTTTAGTTCACATACTAAACTTAGTATCCATGTCCATATAAGATTGTAATAAAAAAGTGAAGTATTCAAGATGTTAGTACTTCATTGCATCCAATATTATTTAATGGAAGGGAAGTCTTGGAGCAACGGTCAAGTTGTCTCAGTGTGATCTATAGGTCACGAGTTCGAGCCGTAGAGTCAATCATTGATGCTTGTATCAGGGTAGACTGCCTACATCACACCCCTTAGAGTGCATTAGTATAAATTTTTGAAAAAATAAATAATAATTCGGCGTGTATATATTTGTTGAAAAGATATATTGGATTGGCCCCTGTAAATATGCATAATATATTAATAAAAATTTACGCGTGACATTTATTCTAGTAGCTTGACTAAAGATGCTAGCTAGCTATAGTATGACGACACTGTAAACAGCAATTTAAGTTCCTACAAAATGAGCTGTAATATCCCCATTCTCGATCACTATTTCTTTACATATACATGCAATGAGAGAATATTAAAATATTTTTGCTAACTTTTATTAAAAGAAATTTATCTTCGCTAAACTGGTAAATGACCTTGTACAACATGTAACACATACCATTGCATATTTAAAAAAAAAAACACTTTTACCTTCAATATTGTTTAAAATGTGATCTTTACACTTGCAAGTGAAGCCAAAACTTCAAATAAAGGACCTATAGCTTCAGCTAAATAAAATGTTCCTCCATCTTAACAAGTATCTACCGAGTTAACTCGTCAAGATTGAAGTTATATAAATATACTCTTCTATTATACATAAAGAAAAGTTGATGAGATCTTTAAACACTTGCAACTTGCAAGTGAAAGCCAAAACATCTAATAACCTATAGCTTCATCTAAATAAAATGCTTCTCCATCTTAATAAACCCATACAAGTATTATCAAGCAAGTAACAACATTTAACCCCGCCAAAATTAAAGTTATGTAGATATACTCTTTTACCGTACAAAGAGAATAATTCATGAGATCTTTAAACATTCAAGTGAAAGCCAAAACTTCAAATATCGAGCAAATAATAGCATTTAACCCGTCAAAATTGAAGTTATATGGATATACTCTTTTATCGTGAAAAGTAGAATAGTACACATAATATAATATTTAAGAAAACAAAAAACACATGTAAGCAGCTAGGGAAAAAAATACACATATAATACTCCTTATAGCTTTGAGGATTCTCTGCTTCAATTACCATTTCCTTCTCCTTCACCATTTCAGTTATATTAGTTCTTCACATCAAAATTCAGTAGCAACTATAACTCCTATGTTTTCACCATGGTAACCATCTAAAGGAAGAGTAGCACCATCCATGCGATGGAAGTTCCAAGAATGTGGTGCAAGAGAAACATTATCAAATATCAGAACATATAGATTACCAGAAATTAGAACACATAGATAACCTTGATCAAATATTGACAGGGCACAATTTTGGCATTACTATCGACTCAAGTGAAGATTCCATTGTATTAGGAGCTAAAGATATTAAAATTTCATAGTATCAGATACTTGTGTATGCTCCTACTACAATTTCCTATGGAGCCAGCAATATATCCAAATCAACGATTCAACAGATAATAAAGACTCCATCTTCACATGATCAACCATTTTAAAAATATTGCTTCATTCAAGACACATTCGTACTACGCACAAGAACGGTGTACCACCGCGCTCCCAATTTTTTTTTGCTTTCAGTAGTTGTTAAACTCAGAAAAACTAATTAAATTTCAGTTAATATTTGGAATAGAAATCACCGAAATTTATACTCTCATAGGCAGCATACTTCTTGTATTGGTCGAAATCTGACCACCACGACCAGGTTGCCCGACACCCCGCCTCAGTAACTAGGCAGTGAAAGTCAATAGAGCCCACTCCATTTCTCCTCTGTGCCATTCGACGAATCGAAAAGAGTAACGCCTAAAATCACGACCATGACACATTAGTGACAAGAAAGCGTCGAGTCAAGCAAAGGGTAAAAGGGCCTCGACTATATATAGCCAAAGAAAGCTCTCAATTCAGGGGGCTTCTCCATTCTCTCGAGAAAAGGATGACAAAAACCTCCTCCCTTATATCTACAAGAAAACGAGGAAATGACCTTGAGGAATATATGTAAATTTACTTCCTCATCAATTGATAAGAAAGATAATGCTGAATCTAAATAAGATCAATCATGCCTTTTTTGTCTCATATGTGATCATTATTGTTAACATTTCGATCCGGAATTAATTATGTTTGACTAAGATTTACCCTTTCATCTTTGATTGATTTGTTCAAAAAGGTTTTAGTATCTTTTGAGTCAAACAATTTGGCGCTGTCTGTGGGGATTTCTTAGTGAAAATTTCCTAGTTTCTCCTAGATCGAAACAAAGAAATACAATCGCTCACTAAAATGAGCGCGGAGGAAAAACCCAACCCACGCGAGACTCAAAAGCAGCGTAGAAAAGGAAGAAGAGCCAAGCAAGATCACCGGGCTCAGAAATCTTCGCCCCATCAACCATCGATATACTAAACAAAGCAAACGATGTGACCAACCTGTATTCCCCCACCGAATCACCGGGCGGGAGCGAAGGAAATCTCATCCTCACCTCCCACTCTTTGTCCGGGCAAGCACATAAGACCCGCGTGGACAAGCGTACACTGGAACATCTCGACTGAAGGACAAAAATTGCTTCAACACAACTGAAATACCTCCTACCAGCAACATCTCCAAGCTGGACGGAAGGAGTTAGAAAAGGAAACCATGAGGCGTACACAACACGAACCTAAACGAAACATCAACACCTCGTATTTACCAACGTTGTACAATCCGGTGCAAGCAATGCCAAACGGACTGGACTCTCATGAAAGATGACCAACTCTCTAGAAACCGGGACTGACGACGGATTGTTATCTCAATAAGTTCGAAATAACACCTTTAAGGCTAAGAGCCTTCGCTAAAAGAGAAGAAGAGTTCGACCTCGCTCGAACGACGATAGGCTGTTATTTCGATAAGTTCGAAACAACACCCTTCAAGGCTAAGAGCCTTCGCCAAAAAAAAAGAAGAGTTCGACCTTGGTTGAACGATGACGGGTTGTTATTTCGATAAGTTCGAAATAACACCCTTCAAGGCTAAGAGCCTTCGCCAAAAGAGAAGAAAGTTCGACCTCGCTCGAACGGCGACGGGCTATTATTTCGATAAGTTCGAAATAACACACTTTAATGCTAAGGGCCTTTGCCAAAAGAGAAGAAGAGTTCGACCTCGCTCGAACGACGATGAGCTGTTTTCTCGATAAGTTTGAAATAACACCCTTTAAGGCTAAGAGCCTTCGCCAAAAGAGAAGAAGAGTTCGACCTCGCTCGAACGACGACGGGCTGTTATTAAGTTTGAAATAACACCCTTTAAGTCTAAGAGCCTTCGCCAAAAGAGAAGAAGAGTTCGAACTCGCTTGAACGACGACGAGCTGTTATTTCGATAAGGTCGAAATAACACCCTTTAAGGCTAAGAGCCTTCGCCAAAAGAGAAGAAGAGTTCGACCTCGATCGAACGACAACGAGCTGTTATTTCGATAATATTCGAAATAACACCCTTCAAGGCCAAGGGCCTTCGCCAAAAAAGAGAAGGGTTCGACCTCGATCGAACGAAGACGGGTCGCCATTTCTATAAGTTCAAAATGACACCCCTAAAGGTCGACAACCACCGGAAGAAAAAAAACCGGGACTCGTTAGACGAGAATCTATCTTACAGCAAAGCCATGAATAGTTGAAATATAAAGTGAAGTACAAGGCAAACAGCGAAGAAAAGAACTTTTATTTATGCAAAGTCACAGTGCGGGCTACCACTGCTTACATATGGCCCAGGCCAACCAAAGAAAAAAAAACGAACAAACGACAGTCAACAAACAAAATGGAAATAAAAATAAAGGGCAACATTCTTCATTCGGCGTCATCACCGCCGTCACCATCACCACTATCATCACCGTCTCCAAGAGGCACTCCATTACCATCATCCGCATCCCCATTAGCTTCGGGCATCGCCGCTGTCATATCCATAGTTAATGCGAGCCTCCCGAGCTTTCGCCCGTGCTTCTTCATAAGTAGCCTCAGTCACGGTGCCCGCCTCCCACAAACTCTTATATATGTCCCGCTGGGCTTCAACATAAACCCATAGCTCATGCATTTGGCGGGGAACGACGGCGGAAGATGACTCAACCTGAGCCTGTAATCGCTCATTCTCTGCCTCTAGGGCCGCGACCCGATCTCCCAGAACCGATGCCTCTTGATTAATCACGCCTATGCGCTCCTTGAGCCTCACCTCCATGAGGGTAGCTATCGCTCTCTCCGACTCTTGTTCGGATTGAAGTACGCGGGTGGTGTTCTCCAGGGACATCGCCCTCACCAAAGCCTTGGACCAGGCACTCTCAGTGTTCTCCAATCCAGCGACTTTTCTCTCTATCGCGATCAATTTTCTCATCCACTCCACGCTCATCGCCTCGACCTTGACCAAGTTCTTGTCCATCTCCGGCTGCATCGACCTAAACCTACCCTGCAAATGCTCACACTCCGCTGCGATCCCCTTATCCAACTCGAGCTCCTCGTCCTTAATGCGAAGTTGCTCCTCGAGTTCTCTCTTGATGCGGATGGTCCGCATCAATTCCTGGTCCCTTTTCTCCAACTCCTCACCAAGAGCCCGATTACGGGGATCTGTCCTCAGCCGCTCGTGCATCTCACGACACCTGTAGCGGTAGCGACGGTATTTCTCCAGCATCTTCAAGAAAACCCTTGCCCGAATGTTGGCCCTGCAAATGCTTTCCACTTCTACCATATATGTCTAGAAAACGTAAAGACATGGTTAAACTAGTACTTTCGGAAAGGGCGAATGCATAAAACGAAAACAAAATGTGACGTACCCTTAAGCTCATGATGGCCACCTTGTCCCTCAACTTAGCATCGGGAACATCCCGAAGGGACTCGTTCTTAGCTTCGGAGCACAACATGCTGAACTACGGTACCCGATCTTCCCCCTCCGCCAAGAGATTAACGCCGGAAGGGATCTGAAGGATACGGGCCGAGCCCCCCGCATTAACTACCGAATGAGTAGGACCCTCCTCAAATATCCTAACATCGTCGGGGTCCAACTCTGACTCAGACTCATAGTCATCAATCACCACGCTTTTTCCCCTTTCTGCTACTGAAGAGGAAGCACGACCCGCTGCAAAAGATGAGGGCACGTCCGAATTCACAATAGTGGCCCCAGAGATCTGGTTCTCTACTGCGACAAGGTATTGATCATCAACAACAACAGGGACTTCTTATTGAGCCAAGACGGTGGTTGGAGTTTCTGATTGCTGATTACAGGCATCGACAACTCCAATGTTTTGTTTCGCCCCTATGGGGGGAGCCGCAATAACACCATCTCCGGAGCCCATCGAGGGAGAGTCGTCTAGATGAATTATTGTTGGGGGCGCGTCTCAAACTCTACTCTCCGTCTCTTCGAAGCCCCCTCTTCCTCTCCAGTAGATAGTGACTCGTCCGTTGGGCGAACGACATTGGTCGGGACCTCGTCCTGGGAAGCGGCCTTAACTGGAGTAACCAAGGCCGCAGATTCAACCGAAGCAGCCCTCGATGAAGGTCGTACAGTGGATACTGCGATAGGGCGAGCAGATGCGGCCGACTGGTGAAAAGCCAACTGAGAGGCCCTTGCTCTCCGCACCCTTCCTGGCAACGACGAACGATGCATAAGAGGCTAAACAAAAAAAAAAGAGAACAATAGATAAAGGCGTCATCTCACTTGTAAGGGGCCTGCATCCAAACCTCTCATGAAAGGTCGACCATGTGCGAATTTCCACTGTATAGGGAAGAATGGCCTCTACCATTCACGAATCCCTTCGACAGGCGGCAGGGGCAATCTCTCAGCTACAAAGACGAGACAGTTTAGTACTCGCAGAAAACGGTCGAACATTTCACTAACTAAAGATGCAAACTTACGTGCGAAGTTCCATCTCTCAAGGAATCCCGTTAGGTCCACCACAATGTGTTCGGTCCGCACATATAAGTAGTTCTCGTAGAAACGACGGTTGGTCCTATCGTCCATCTTCACCACCAGACTCCTCGACCTCCGAGGACGCATGTGAATCATCGAACCACGAATCAGTTGAGGAGCAAAAATGCTGAGCATATGGTCTAAAGTGACCTCACTACCGGCAAGTTTCGCATACTTGAGCAGCATAAGGAATAACTTGTACAAATAAAGTGAAAGTTGGGCGGGGCACACTTCATAGAAATGGCAAAAATCCATCACCAACATGGGAAGAGGAAGTGTGTACCCTACAATGAAGGGGTAGGCGTAGAATACGCAGTACCCGGGACGGTCGATGTGAACTATGTCGTCCCCCTACACCGGCCGCATATCGACGTAATTGGGGATTCCCCACCTTTCTTTCAACTCTACAATCCCCCTTTCCCTCACGACGGAGGGGACAGGTTCCGGCTCCGCTCCGCCGCTAAAACTGAAGTCAGTCGCCTCTCTCCCTGGGCGAGGCAAGATCTCAACCACTGAGGGAACCTTCTCATCCTCTGCTACATCCGCCCCCCGGTGGCCTGAACATAACCCTTCGGCACCGGATTAGCGGCAGGAAGACTGTCGCGAGAAGATTCACCAACCATTTTTAGTGGAAAACGCGCCAAAGAAGTAATAAGAAGAAGAGATGAAAGATTTCAATGTACAAGAAGGTAAGTAGAAATTCGAGGTATCAGAAAAAGCTATATCTGAAGAACTCTCTCAAGCAAAAAATGAAGTGAATCAGTCAAGTGACAAGTTTTCTCTATTTATAAGAGACATAAATTCCCCGAGCACGAAACTCAAGAGTCGCCATTCGAATCTGATAAGGCATGAAACGTTTCAGTCTCCCAGAAATGTGTCATAATGGTGGTAACCACGAACCAATGCTCCAGTGCCAACCGACGTTTCGATTCCGAAACCGCCGCAACGGTCCATGAGGATCGAAAGAACACCACCACTCCGCTAAAAACCCACAGAATGCGACTAAGGAATGGAAAGTCGTAGGTCAGATTTCTCTCGACTTCGTAACGACATGATCTGTCTGCCGAAGTCCGACATGGGACGATCCCGACAGACGGAGGGACTAACTGTATTGGTCGAAATCTGACCACCACGACCAGGTTACCTGACACCGCGCCTCAGTAACTAGGCAGTGAAAGTCAATAGAGCCCACTTCATTTCTCCTATGTGCCATTCGACGAATCGAAATGAGTAACGCCTAAAATCACGACCAGGACACATTAGTGACAAGAAAACGTCGAGTCAAGCAAATGGTAAAAGGGCCTCGACTATATATAGCCAAAGAAAGCTCTCAATTTAGGGGGCTTCTCCATTCTCTCGAGAAAAGGATGACAAAAACCTCCTCCCTTATATCTACAAGAAAATGAGGAAATGACCTTGAGGAATATATGTAAATTTACTTCCTTATATTGATGAGAAAGACAATGCTGAATCTAAATAAGATCAATCATGCCTTTTTCGTCTTATATGTGATCATTATTGTTAACTTTTCGGTCCGGAATTAATTATATTTGACTAAGATTTACTCCTTTATTTTTGATTGATTTGTTCAAAAACATTTTAGTATCTTTTGAGTCAAACACTTCTATAAATGGTAAGGTTGAGGCCAATTGATTTCTTTAACAACTCATAGTTTTATAAATGGTAGGTGGAGAATAAAGAGTCGAAGACATTCACATTAACCAACTAATTAAGTTTTAAGTTGTCAACATGTCTAACCTCTAAACTGAATCATTAGAATCGTGCATGATTAATCAACAAACATATCTCTACCACTGATTTTAGTCTAACTATCAGATAGACAGGGAACATTTTTTTTTTTTTTTTTTTTTTTTTTTTATATAATAGGTGCAAACCTGGGTTGAAAGTTGTCTAGGACCATCTCCACCACTAAAAATTGGAACACTGTTAATGTTTGTTTCTCCTCATTTTCAAACTCTCTCATAAAATTGTATCTTCAAGAGCCTTCCATCAATTTTAAGTGTATCTACAAAGCAAAGTCCATTAAAATTACCAGAAATCTAAAAATAACAAACTAGCGAGAAAAAGAGTTAACAAAGAGAAGCCTCCAAGTTTTTTTTTTTTTTTTTTTTTTTTGCAGTAGATGAAAATTGTAGTGCGTTCTTGTTGTCATATTCAATAGTTCGTATCTTAGTCTGAAAAGACTAAAACATCATCTTGACCTCACTACACATTCATAACAAATTTGATTGGAACATTCAATTAAGAAAACTCATACTAATGAGTCATAGTCATTGAAACACGGAGATCCACATCAATCTTGTACTTGGTTGTTCTCTCAACAAGAATTCTAAAGTATAAATGATGTCTCTAGATTTGAATTGCTCGTATGGCAAGCCTTGTAAGTTGCATTCTAGGATGAAGATAGAGAAGTGATCCATCAAAAAACTCTGATTAACAACTAAAAGAATTTGGAATGGAAGAGGTAATCACGTTAATTTGGATCAAATTGTTACAATAACAATGTGAAGTTATTTTACTCTATCGAGTGTTACATATGTACCTACTACTATTTTACTTTGTTAATCTATAAAAACTAAACTCAGCAAATTTTGCTGTGTTTTTCTTCTTCTTATATCCTTCTTTGCTTTGGTAACTACTCTCACTTATTTATCTCCTAGACTCCTATTATTTTGCAGGCGCTGATCTTGTTGAAAGCATCTTTGAGTTGAAAACAGTTCTCACAAGTGTTTTATGCCTAAAACCATATAAGAATGGAATTTATGTATATAGTCCATTGAAGATGATTAATTACCCATTTTAGGTTAATTAAGTCGTCTCCCGAAGTGCGCAATGTAATAGCGTAAAGATGCGCCAATCGATTGATACAATTAGCCTAAAATCAAGTAGGAATTCAAGAATTTTTGGTATAGAGATACATGAGATACCAATCAAAACATGAAAGAGAACAAAAAGACAATAAAATTTAAAAGAAAGAGAGGAAATATATACCTCAGGGGAGTGGGAGAAAGAAGAAGATGGAACACAAAGGAAGGAATAAATAGGGAATTCATGGAGGGGGAAGAAGAAGTGAAACAAAATGAGTGTAAGTAAAGACTTTTGCCGGAGAATTTTAGACTATCAAGTAACGCTTGTGGCTTTTGTTGGTGACTGTTGGACTCTCCAGTAACAGTTGTTTATCTTTGATTGGAGTTGTGCCTTTCCGTGTTATTCAACCCTAAAATAGAAATAAAAGCTTAAAAATTTGAGAAATTAGATAAATGTAATTCCTGTGCAATGACATATGCCACGTCACATTTAAAAACCCCTGCTTTTATAATTATATATATAGATTAAACTCCGATGGAAAGATAGCAGGAACACCCTTTACTAAGGGTTGTCAGCCCAACTACTACGCAAAAAAAGTCTTACATATTCAATGGGCATTGTAAGAAGTATCTTAAATACATATAAAAAAATATCATTCAGGAAATACTTTTTAAAGAGGTTGCAAATGAATCTACCCCTTCATCAATCATTAGTACATTATACTCCCTCCAATTCATTTAAATGTCCTTTTAGCCAAACAAATTTGATCCAAAATAAGTATCAGAAAATAAAAGGCATCAGTTGATGATTTTTTGGGCCTGTAATTAGTTTAACGGCCGAGGATTACAAATGTCCACTTTTTGAATACATTAAGGACTACTTTTGTTTAAGGTATACCTTAAGGATCAAAATAGTCCAACCCCTATACGTTAAGGACTATATTGACAATTTTCTCTATATATCTCAATCGATCGAGCAACCAGCAAACAAGCTTCAAATTTGTTTCAAGATTAAGTTTTAAATGAAACCCATGTTGATTAGAATTAAAGAAAAATCATCTTGCAAATTTTCAACTTCTTAGAGACTCATTTTCGATTAAAAGCCAACCCATTTACCCTTTCATTTTCTGATTCTATTATTTTTTCAAATTTTTCTATACAAAGACAACTTTCATTTTTGTAAAATGGGTATCATTCTTCTTTCCCATGGTTATCATATGGTTAGAGGCGGAGCTAGGATTTTAAGCTTATGAGTTCAGAATTTTAAGTATTTTAAATTATTGGGTTCTAAATTATTAAATTATAAATAATCAATAAATTGTTCAAGAAAAATACATGATTTGAACTAAAGCTACTGAATTTACCGAACCCGTAGACAGAACACTAGCTCTGCTCCTGCATATGGCATTGAAAAGTTCTCTATACTGTACTTGTAGTATTAATTTCTATGATCTCTAATGTGAGAAAAGAGTGACCTGAAAACTTTTTTTTTTTGTCAACAAAGGAAATTTTGCATTAAGTAGTTAAAGAGATACAGGGAGCGGGTTGCACAGTGGGCACCCTAGTTACATAGTTGCTAAGACAAGGACTGTTTGCAATACCCAGGACGGGTTCATTACAACTAAAAGTAGTACCTAAACTAGTAGGGGAGCTACTTCCTTTGGTGGATGTATGGGGGGGGGGGTCAGGTGGGGGAGTAGTGACTATCAAAAACACAGGCGTTGACAAGTCTTTTGTAAGTAGTTCCGGCACAGTTAGCATGGTAGATGTTGGCGACAAAAGGTGGGGGGAGGGGGGGGGGCGTCGAATAGATCCAAGCTGCTTCCAGGTGGCTTGTGTGCTCCATAGTTGGCTAAGTTATCTACTACATAATTTTGCTCCCTGTGGATGATTGGACCATCCAGTTGTTGGATCAATGACCTGCAATCATCAAGGAGATTAGTGTAAAATGGGTGGTCTTGTTTAAAGAGAGATCCTCTTTTGTATCCACTTCGATGATGAGTGGCATTAGTTCATATTGTTTTGCTAGATGGAGACCCAACATAAGTGCATGCATTTCGACTTCTACAGTAGAAGTTGCCAAAATATGTTGGGAGAAGCCTAAACTCCAAGTCCCCATGGAGTTGCGAAAAATACCGTTGATACCCTGCTTGTTAGGTGTAAAAGAACCATCTATATTTAACTTATATTGATCATTGGGTGGTCGGTGCCATTTAACGTGGAGTGAGAATTTTTAGGTGATCGGAGACAATTGTTCGTAAGGAAACAGTATTCCGAGGCCTTTGATATTACAAGTGGGAGACTGAGTGGTATGTTTTTATTCTCAAAAACATATTGATTTCAAGTTAACCAGATTTGTCAGAGGCAAAAAGGAGAAGAAAGTTTTTGGTGGGATATTTGTAGGGCATGTATCAAATGGTAATTGGAGGAAGCTGTACACCCAATGGGTTTGATTGTGGTGTTCGACTAAGATATTTGGATGGTTGTTGAGATGTTTAGATGTGACCATAGTTGGCTAGCTTTGTGACATTGAAAGAAACTGTGTTGTGAAGTTTCAGGTGCCGTGTGGCAAATGGGGCAAATGTTTGAGTTAATGATGGATAGGCATGCGAGATAATTGTTTGTTGGTAGTTGATCGTGACAGCATACCCATATAAAGTGTAATAGTTTTGGTGGAAGCTTGAGTTTCCATACCCATGTAAAGAGAGGCGAAGGTGTAGGGGGGTTGATAGAGTGGTACTGGATTGAACCGAAAAATTGCCCTCGGTTGTAAGGGCCCAGATGATTTTGTCAAATAGTAGGGAGGTGTGTGGCAGGTATATGCTATGTATTTGTTGTGTGATATCATGTGACAGTTGGAAGGAGATGATGGTGAGATTCCATGACGCATTTGGGGTGTATTGTGCTATGTGGAGAGCTCTTTATTGTGCACCATGGATAAAGGATCGAAGAGTGGTATTATGCTTAATCCAGGGGTCAAAACAAAAATTAATGTGTTTTCCATTTGCTATTCTCCATTTTAGCCTTTTTGACAGGTTGTCCATCTTGTCAACATATTTTTCCAAATAAAAGATTGTTGTGAACAAAAGGGCACTTTGGCGGTTGTATTTGGACAATAGGACCTGGGCCTACAGTTGTTGTGGGTTATGGAATAATCGTCATGCAAGGCTGGCTAGAAGGGCTTGGTTTTTGATATCTAGGCTTTGTATCCCCAAACCCCATTCTGATTTTGGACTAGTAACTATGCTCCATTTAATAAGGTGTAATTTTTGCTTTTGTGTGGTAGTACCCCAAAGAAATTTACGCTGGTAACGGTTTAAGTGTGTTAGGATGGTTTTGGGGACGAAGATGTATTGCATAATGTGGTTAGAAAAAGTGTTTAGAGTGGATCCAATTAGAGTTATTCTTCCTGCCATAGTAAGGTGCTTAAATTTTCATCCCGCCAGTCGTGTCTTAAAATTATCTAATAGAAATTGGAAATCGGCCTTAGTAGGTCTATGAGTGAATATGGAAATCACAGGTATTTTCCAAACCGGTGTCCTTCAGTCATATTGAAATTGCACAATACAAATTGTTTATCATTGGAGGCACAATTTTTGGAGAAGAAGATTTTGGACTTGGAAAAATTGATGGATTGTCCAGAGAGAGTAGTGAAATGGTTTAAAGTATCGACTATAGTATGATAACTTTTCGTTGTTATTTTGGAGGTGAGAATGATGATGTCGACAGAAAAGATGGGAGATACTTGGTCCATCTTTGGAGAGTTGTATAAGCGACCAAAGTTGGTAATCTACAGTTGTAATGATGCTATGGGAGAGCATTTCCATTGATAGAATAAATAGATATGGAGATAAAGGGTTGCCTTGATGTATTCCTCTAGGTTGATGGAAGAAATCTATAGGACTACCATTAATAGGGACGAAGATGGATGATGTGGAGACGCAAGACATGATAAGTTGGATAAGTGGTCCAGGAAAATTCAGTTGAGTAAGCGTCTGACGTATGAAGGACCACTCTAGCCGATCAAACGCTTTTTCCAGGTCTAATTTCATAAGCATATGGGGAATTTTTCTTTTCATGCGTGACCAACGCAAAACCAGTGTATAAAATGTATGCTCGCTAGTCAAAGATAGTATAGTATTTAATCGTCTCCACATGGATTGGTTTCAATAATGTCCTATTAAATATTCATCTCAATACTATCCAGGATAATAAACCTTTTGATTGATGTTATTATCTACTACTCCCTTTGTTCCAATTTATGTGAACCTGTTTGACTGGGCACAAAGTTTAAGAAAAAATAAAGACTTTTAAAATTTGTGGTCCTAAACAAGTCAAAAAGAGATCCAGAGTATTTGTGTGATTGTAAAAGCTTCTCATTAAGGTAGAACTGGAAGTTTAAGTTAAATTGTTTTCAAATTTAGAAATGGGTCATTCTTTTTGGAACAAATCAAAAAGGAAATAAGTTCACATAAACTGGAACGGAGGGAATATAAATACAACTAATATTATCAACTATAAGAAACTAATGATACCCTAATGATTAGTAACAAAGATGGATTATTAGTGCGAGAAATAAGGGTGATGACAAGATGTGTGATCAACTAGCGTTCCGGAAAACTCTGTGTTAAACTCATTCTTAACTTCTGTTAACTCTTTCGATTTCAGCAGATGATTAGGCCACTTTAGGATTTCAAAGTCTTCTTCCGAATAAATTTGATTCCTTTAATTAGCCTAACAACATGTCCTATGAACATATGCATTAAAATATTGAATGAACGATCTTTCAAAGAACACCTCTCAGTTATTCTTTTGAACTGGGTTAATCGATAACTCTTAAAGCTTTTTTGATTACCTATAAGAGACGTAAAATCAACCCAAATAAGATGGTACAATGCAAATAGCAGCAAAAACTTTTCTTTCGATTAAAGTAAAACTACAGTAAGCCTTGAAATTTAATTAGTAACTCATTCAATAAATTTGGGCAATTAACAAAGAGTAACACCCAAAACAATAGTCAATTCACAACATCCGTCAATAACCCTACGGAATATTACACCATAACGGAGAAAATATTCATAGCAAGAGTATTAGAAGAACAAAAAGACATTACAATTTCCAAATTCAAACAAACTTTCGTATTGAGTGAACTGGATCAAGTATCTTGCTTTCCCGTTGCTTCTGTCCTTTTTCTCCCTCCAAAGTTGCTGTAAAAATCCAGAATACCCTCTTTTTAGACGAGATGGGCTCAATATAAGTCAAGGGAAGTTGCCTCCAAAATTACAAAATTATCCTTGGAAATTTTTTCCGGACAACGTGCGCGGCCGCACACCTGGGCAGGTGACCACGCATATGGCCGCACACTTTGGCCAGTTTCTGCTTGTCATGTGCGCCCAATGCGCGACCCGTGCACTGCCGCGCACCTGGGTAACTTTCTTCTCTCTTCTTCGTTCTTCTTTTTGAGTGCGCTAACGTCCTTTGAATCTCGAACATAATCCCAAATTACTCCATAAGCTTTTACTTTGCCTTCAAAGTTCCATGCTAGCTCAAAAATGCTCCCTAACCTCATTGTAGCCCGGGATCGCTCCTGCGAAGCATAAAATACACAGTTAGTGCAAATTAATACTATTTAAAGCTCAAACATTAGTAAAGTGCAGCGAATTAGAGTGCAATTAGTCTTGCTTGCATTGTTTGAACACCCAATTGGGCTTGAGAAAGCCAATTAGGGCAAAGTCACTCAAATTACCGAGAGGTATAGAGTAAGTAGTTATGTGCAATGGCTATATCATGATCCCAATTATAACAAGTTTTCCCTAAGTTTTAGACCCCGTTAGATACCCACCTAGGTGTAAGTTACTTCCCTAGTGCCTTTAGACCAATTAAGAAAACCTTACAAAAATATCATACTTAGCTTACTTTCCTACTTCATTAGTATTAAAGTAGAATACTAAACAAACAAAGAATGTTTGGAAGTGCAAACAAGAATATCGCACATTGCTAGATTAGATAGGAACCCAATTCCAAACCTATCTTAGCTCTCTGTGGATTCGATCCCGACCTTTCGGGTAAAAGCTGCATCGACCGATCTTGCCATTCATAGTGGTATAGGGTCGGCTCCGATCACATTTTTAGCGCCGTTGCCGGGGAGTTAAACGGTTTTGGCTATCCATCTGACTAGTTTTGTGTCTTGTTTTTCTTTCCTTCTGTTTTACTAACTTGTGTGAGTTAATCGAATCAAGTACAAAATGGCAAACAACGATAATCTTGGAATCGCTATCTCGGGGGAGGAAGTAGATGATAATGGTGAAAATGAGGTACCTCTAGTACCTCAAGCTCAAAGAAGAGGCCGCCAGGACAATGATAACATTCCAGGCTCTCCCCCAGCTCCTCCAAGAGTGGCTCCTCGGGTGCTTCCAAATGAAGGGTACGCAAGTGCAATTGTCCCTCCTCAGATCAGGGCAGGCAATTTCCTAATTACAAACGTGATGTTGACTTTATTGGAGCAACGAGGGTACTTCACAGGTGCTCCCCATCAAAATGCATATAAACATCTAAAGGGATTTGTGGATACCTGTTGGGGAAGCAAACAAACTAATGTGTCGGAGGATGCATTGAGACTGAGGTTGTTCCCTTTCTCACTTAGAGGGAAAGCTTTGGACTAGCTCGAAAGACTCCCCAATCATTCCATCACTACATGGGATGAGTTGGCCGATAAGTTTATAGCCAAGTGTTTCTCACAGGGACATATGGATGCATTGAGGGATGAAATCTTAGCATTCAAACAGGAACCAAATGATCCCCTTCATGAAATCTGGGATAGATATAGAACTATGGTCAAGAAATGCCCCAACAATGATATGACTGAAGTAATGATTCAACATACATTTTATCGGGGTATAAACACGATCAATCAATGTGTGGTAAAGCAGTTAGCATGGGGTAATTTTATGAAGTTGCCTTATGATGAGGCCTGTGATATTCTTGATGAGATGGTTGATACTTCCTCAGCTTGGCAAAGTCAAGCTAATGTGCCACAGGGTGATCCCACTGTCATTCACCTGCACAAAGAGCTCCACGACCATGGCCATGCAATAGCAAAGTTGACTACAACAATGAACCAGTTGGCTAAAGCTCAGTTGCAACAAGTTCAAGCACCGAGACAAGTAAATGCTATGGAAGGTGTAAATATGTTGGTCAACAAGAGGCGACAAAGAGGTCAAAAAATTCAAGGAGGTCCGGATCAATATGAGCAAGGTAGCAGTGGTTCCAACCAAGATGATGGGTATGATGAGCAAAGTGAAGAAGTCCAGTACGTGAACAATTACCAAGGACAAAGGGGCAATGCTCCTAACCAACAACAACAGTGGAGAACCCAAGGAAATTGGAGGAATCAAAACCAATAGGGAAATAGCAACTGGGGGAACAACAATCAGAATTGGTGCAACTAGAACAACTAGGGCAACTGGAGTGGAAACAACAACAATTGGGGAGGAAACAACAACCAAGGGGGTTGGAATAATAGCAATCAAGGGAATCGGGGGCAAGCCTTTCAAAGACCTCCGATGTATCAATAACCAAACAACCCGCCTCCATTTTCGTCCCATGGTCCTAGCTCATCAAACAATGAGATGGGAATGATCGAGATGATGTTTGAACAAATGATGAAAAAGAATGTCAACTCTGATGCTCAGTTGGCATCCCAAAATACTTCAATCCGAAATTTGGAGGTTCAACTTGGCCAGATTTCGCAATCTTTGAATACTCGCCCTAAGGGGGCTCTACCTAGTATTACGGTAGTAAACCCAAAGGTTGGGAACAATATCGGGCATGCAATGGCGGTGATCACAAGAAGCGGTCGAGGTGGTGAAGTGAATACCTCAAAGCAAAAGGAAGTTGTGAGTGATAAGGTTGAAGTGCAAGATGATGATGTCCCGATAGTTGATGAGCAAGTGAGTGAAGAGAATATAAATGCAGAAGTGAGAATTGATATTCATGATAATAAGGTGGAGACTCAAAATAACGTGAACCAGTCTAGGGAACACATGATAGACATGCCGGAAAAGATAGTGCCCAAGGCTAAGGATCCCTTGCCAAGGCCTCCTCCACCTTACCCTAAAATACTTGTGAAGCAAAAGAATGAAAACCAATTCAAGAAGTTTATTGAGATGATGAAAAGCTTATCGATTAATGTTCCTTTGGTGGAAGCTCTTGAGTAGATGCCGGGTTACGCCAATTTTATGAAAGATTCGGTGACTAAAAAGAGATCTATGGATTGTGAGACCATCAAAATGACTCATCAAGTAAGTGCAATTATGCACTCAATGGCTTCAAAGCTTGAAGATCCCGACGCTTTCACCATTCCATGTACCATTGGGAGTGCGGATTTTGCAAAGGCATTGTGTGACTTGGGAGCAAGCATCAATTTGATGCCTTACTCGGTGTTCAAAACTTTGGGTATTGTTCAACCGAGACCTACTTCAATGAGGTTGCAAATGGCAGATAGAACAATGAAGAGGCCACTTGGTATTATTGATGATGTTCTTGTCCGGGTGGACAAGTTTATTTTGCCAGCTGATTTTGTGATTCTTGACTGCGAAGTCGACTATGAGGTGCCTATAATATTGAGAAGGCCTTTCCTAGCAACTGGGAAGGCATTGGTTAATGTGGAAGCAGAGGAGCTCACCTTCCGGGTGGGTGATGAAAAAGTTGTCTTTCATGTGTGCAAATCAATGAGGCAGCCAAATAGTACTAAAGTTTGCTCTTTTGTGGATCTTGTCACGGAGGTCATAGTTGATGACACTAGTTCCATGATCAATGTGGAGGATCCTTTAGAAGCAGTATTGTTGAACCTTGATGTGAATAAGGATGAAGGTCGGGTGGAGTGTGTCGATGCTTTACACAGAATGGGTTCTTATTCTTATGAGCCCCGTAAGCTTTCTTTAGATCTTGAGAATAAAAAGACTCCTCCAACAAAGCCCTCAATTGAGGAACCTACAATTTTGGAGTTGAAGCCTCTACCTTCACACCTCAGGTATGAATTCTTAGGCCCTAGTTCAACCTTACCTGTTATTATTTCTTCTTGTCTTACTAATGTGTAGGTAGATGCCACACTGGAGGTGCTCCAAAGAAGAAAGAAAGCAATTAGATGGACTCTAGCTGATATTTGGGGAATAAGCCCCACCTTTTGCATGCACAAGATTATACTTGAGGATGATTCCAATCCCTCCGTGGAACATCAAAGGAGGTCGAACGAGGTTATGTAATAGGTTATCAAAAAGAAGGTGATCAAGTGGCTTGATGTAGGGGTTGAGTACCCCATCTCGGATAGTTCGTGGACTTCACCGGTGCAATGTGTGGCGAAAAAGGGTGGTATGGCTATGGTCATCAATGAGAAAAATGAGTTGATTCCTACCAGGACTGTCACTGGATGGAGGGTGTGCATGGACTACCGAAAGCTGAATAAAGTGACCCGCAAGGATCATTTTCCATTGTATTTCATAACCAAATGCTGGATAGACTTGATGGGCATGCCTTCTATTGCTTTTTGGATGGGTACTCAGGGTACAATCAGATTTTGATTGCTCCAGAAGATCAGGAGAAAACCACCTTCACATGTCCATATGGCACCTTTGCATTTTCTAGGATGCCATTTGGTTTTTGTAATGCATCGGCTACCTTTCAGTGGTGTATGATGGCTATATTTACCGACATGGTGGAGGACTTCTTGGAAGTGCTCATGGATAATTTCAGTGTTGTGGATGACTCCTTTGATGAGTGTTTGAAGAATCTTGACAAGGTGTTAGCCCGGTGTGAGGAGACAAATCTAGTGCTTAACTGGGAGAAATGCCACTTTATGATCGAGGAGGGCATTGTCCTCGGCCATAAGATCTCAAAGAACGGTATTGAGGTGGACAAGGAAAAAATTGAAGTGATTTCAAAGCTTCCTCCTCCTACTTCAGTCAAGGGGGTTAGGAGTTTTCTTGGGCATGTGGGGTTCTACCAAAAATTCATCAAAGACTTTTCAAAGGTAGTAAACCTTTCATGCAAATTATTGGAAAAGGATGCAAAGTTCGTGTTTAATGATGAATGCATGAAACCTTTTGAACTTCTCGAGTACAAATTGACAACCACTCTCATTATTACCGCACCCAATTGGAGCTTACCTTTTGAGCTCATGTGTGATGCGAGTGACGTTGCAGTTGGAGCGGTCTTGGGTCAAAGAGTAAACAAGATGTTTCACCCAGTGTATTATGCAAGAAAAACAATGAGTGATGCTCAGGTTAATTACACGGTGACGGAAAAAGAGTTTCTAGCAATTATGTTTGCAATGGAGAAGTTTAGGCCTTATCTCATGGGTGCCAAGGTGATAGTTCATACTGACCATGTAGCACTCCGCTACTTGATGACAAAGAAGGATTCCAAGGCTAGGTTGATGAGATGGGTTCTATTGCTTCAAGAGATTGAACTTGAGAATGTTGATCGAAAAGGAAGTGAAAACCAAGTGGCGGACCACTTATCCCGCTTGGAGGAGGAGGGGAGGCCTCGTGATGGCCTCAAAATTAATGATTCATTCCCTGATGAGCAACTCCTCTCTGTATTTGTGAATAGCATACCTTGGTTCGCGGATGTTGCCAACTTTCTTGTGTCCGGTATTGTTCCGTGTGAGCTCTGTTCTAACCAAAGAAAGAAGCTTAAACGGGATAGCTTGGACTATTACTGGGATGAGCCTTATTTGTTTAAAATTTGTAATGATGGTGTGATCCGGAGATGTGTTCCGGAAGAGGAGCAAATGATTATTCTGGATGTTTGTCATTCCTCTCCCTACGGTGGTCATCATGGTGGGGTGAGGACAACTTCAAAGGTGCTTAGATGTGGTTTTTATTGGCCTACACTGTACAATTATGCGAGTGAGCTTGTGAAGAGATGTAATGAGTGTCAGAGAGCAGGTGGAATTTCAAAGAAGGATGAAATGCCTCTAACCACTATTCTTGAGGTTGACATATTTGACGTGTGGGGCATTGACTTCATGGGATATTTTGTGAGTTCATGTGGTAATACATACATTCTGGAAGCCGTTGATTATGTTTCCAAGTGGATTGAGGCCATGGCTTTACACAACAACGAGGCCCGGAGTGTGTTGGTTTTTTTCAAGAAGAATATCTTTACTCGATTTGGCACTCCTAGGGCAATCATCAGTGATGGGGGTTCTCATTTCTGCAATAAGGCATTTGACACTTTGCTTGCAAGGTATGGTGTCAATCACAAGGTTTCAACTCCTTACCATCCTCAGGCTAGTGGGCAAGTTGAGGTCTCTAACAGGGAGAATAAGAGCATATTCTCAAAGACTATCAATAAAAATAGGACTGACGGGTCAAAGAAATTGGATGATGCTTTATGGGCTTACAGGACTGCTTACAAGACTCCGATTGGTATGTCTCCATATCGGTTGGTATTTGAGAAAGTTTGTCATCTACCGGTTGAGTTAGAGCACAAGGCCATGTAGGCTTTGAGAAAGTTAAATCTTGAATGGAATGTTGCAGCAAATCTCTGGGTAGAGCAACTCAATGAGCTTGATGAGTTCTGGTTTCATGCCTATTCCAACTCGTCCTTGTATAAGGACAAGATGAAGTACTTACACGACAAGTATGCCCGTAGCAAGGGATTCAAGGAAGGTGACTTGGTTCTCTTATTCAACTCCAGGTTACGACTGTTTCCGGGAAAGCCCAAGTCAAAAGGGAGTGGACCTTTTGAGGTGGTGCTTGTAACTCTATTTGGTGCTCTTGATTTGTAAAACAAAAATAGTGAAATCTTCAGAGTTAATGGAAACAGAGTGAAGCAATATCTTTGTAAGTTTGATGACGGCCACGTGGTGGCAATGATCCATCTCAAATGATTGATGGTAACCTATGTCGTATCGCGGTGTTAAATCAGGTGTTTCTTGGGAGGCAACCCATGTGTTTTTCTTCTTTTTGATTTCCTTCTTAGTGTAGGCTTTGTTTTGAACTAACTGGTTCTGATATGTGTGTAGGAATGTTTGATGCAATGCAGGACTAAGCTGGAAAAATTGCCAATAGTCTGAAGTTGGACCACTGACAACGCTCCATTTTCTGCTATCAGTGGTGGCCTTATCGTAAGGCGTAAATTGGCGGTAGACGCGGGATTGAAAAGTCTAAAATGAGACCTCTCTAAAGTTTCAATAGCGTCCGCGGTGCTTTTATCGCGGCCAGCGGTGCCTAACCGCGACCGCATACCATTTGTCGCTCTCAGGGTAGTTTAAATCAAGCAGGTCTTCTGTTCTTTACAAGCACGGACCGCGGTGATTTAGCACAACCACACCAGGTAAGTTTCGTAGGTCCCAAAGTATTTTCTATAAATAGGAGTTCAGGAAGCCTTTTACCTTTTTCGCTCATTTGGCTCTCAAACTAAAATTATCACTATTCATCCACTCCCTAATCTGCACAAACACAAGAATTAAAGTCCATTTTTCATCACACATTACACATCTGGTAATTTCACTCCTTCATGATTCTCTAATTTTGTACTTGTTTTTCTTTTAATTGTTAGTTTTTACTTCTTCTTCTTCTTCTTCTTCTTCTTCTTCTTCTTCTTCTTCTTCTTCTTCTTTTTCTTCTTCTTCTTTTTCTTCTTCTTTTCTTTTAGTTTTGACCTAGGGTTGATTAGTATTAAATAAATTAGGCTTAAAATAGTTAGGATTTATTAATGAATACCTAGTGGGGTTAGAAACGTAGATGAGATTGCTAAATGAATGAAAAATTTGAAACCCTAGGATTGCTGAGGCCGATTTTGACTTTCGCGGCCACGGTTGATTTTTCGCGATTAGCGTTCATGAGTTATATCTGAGTTGGAAGTCTTGATGATCGCGGTCAGCCGTGACAAATTACACTGGCAGCGGTCCAACCTTTGTGGCCGTGCTGCATTTTCTACGGTCAGTGGTGCTCATTCCGCGGTCGCGCTTCTTTATCCCCTATCAGCGGTCTGCAACTTTTTCAAGCACTGTCAACTGTTCTTTTGCTTTTCTTCACTACTTCTTCTAGCACCAGTACTAACAATTTTCCACCGATTATGTTTGCAGACAATGGTTAAATCTAGAGGTGACGGTGAGAAACAAAAGGGGAAAGCAGAGTCCTCCCGGGGTAAGGGACGAGGACAAATTAAGTTAAACCCAGCAGTACGGAAATCAATTAGGAAAATGAGGAAAAATATCAAAGCTGCAAACAGAGCTGTATCCCATCCGAGGGGAGTGAGTATGTTCCCTCCCGGGAGGCCTCAAAGAGTAGCTCTGTACCCACACATGTACATCACTTCCTGGGGAGACCTAGATTGACAGACGAGCCTACACCTCCAGCCTCTCCTACTGCTCATGTTTCTTCTGAGTCATCTGATGGCTCAACGGAGAGTAGTGAATCCTCAGCTTCAGCCTCACCTACAACTTTGACACCAGGACAGGATCCCATAGACGTTGATGTTGAGGTACCGTATGACGGGAGAGGGGGGATACCCAGACTGGAGGTGTGGAAAGAAAAAGAAACCCGGAGGTGTGGAAACAGAGGTTTGTTAGTGAGCTGGCATATCACAAATTCAGGGAGTGGTGGTCTCAAAAGTCACTCATACATGAGCGTCAGTTCATAGAGCGGGATCTTCTGCCACACAACCCCAATGTGAAGCAGCACTTTAATGAAAGAGTGGGCTGGGAATACTTCACTAGCAATGTGTCGAATGCTAATGAGCACCTAGTCAAGGAATTCTACGCCAATGCCTCCTACATCAAAATGGGCACACTTGTGACTAAGGTGCGGAATCTGAAGGTCAAGTTTGACGGAAAGACTCTGAATGATTATCTTGGTTTCAATGATGAAAATGAGTCGCTGTACTTAGAGAAAGTGGCAATGGATGAGGCAGCTCACCCATGGTTGGCATCACTACTTGCCCTCCCCGATGCTACTCCAGCATGGTTTATAAGGGGGTTCCTATCTACAGGAACACCCTGAAATTTCGAGGCAAAGGGTTGAGAGACATTTGTGTGCAGCAGACTAGACCCCACTACTCACGACAGTGACATGCCGGTTTCCCGGGAGATTATAGTGGCAGCTATTATGGCGGGGTTCCCAATCAATGTCGAGAATATCATGTCTAGGGTGATCACGAGAGTGGTCAATGAGGGTGATAGATCTTACCCCTTTCTGAACTTCCTCACAATGTACTTGGAGGATCAGGAGGTCGAGAAAAGAGATTACGATATCATGGTAAAGCACAAGAAGCCCTTCTCATAGTATAGCCTTCATGGTCCAGGCAACCCCAAATCTAAGGGATCTAAGGGCAAAGCTACTATTTCTACTGGCCAGTCTGAAGAGCCAGCAATGGTAGTCACTGTTGATACCCAATTTTTCCCTACATATTTTTCAATATGCAAATACCTTCAAAATAGCATACATGTGCATATATAAGTATGTCCAAATGTTTTAGTATTTTTTCCCTAATTTTTAAAGGTTTTTAAATCAATTTATTTCCCTATTTTATACATAAAAACCCAATAATTATTTCCAAAATTTTATTTTTGGTAATTCATTTATTTGACTTTTACATATATGTTAAAATATAGCCAATATAATTATTTCATATTTTTACAAATTTATTTAGTATTTTTAAAGCTAAATTGCATATAATTGCAATATTAGCCTCTTTTAGGATTTAGTTGCATTTACATTTATAAAAATTAAGTCCAGTATTTTTAAATTGATAATTATATGTTATAAAACATTTTAGTCTTTTCAATTTATTTTCAGAAATTAATTTGCTATTTTTTAAAAAAATAAATGGGAAAAATGGCTATTTAAAATTTAGCCAGATTTTATTTCAATTATAGCCTAAAATTGAGCCCAAATCAAGCCGCAATTCCCCAACCCAATTGCACTCAAACCCAACCCCCTAACCCAATTCACACGACCCAACCCGGGTCCCCACCTAACCTCTTTAATCCGAGCCGTTGATCTGCTCTTTCCTAATTAAATCCAAAAGACCCCCAAACCTAATTAATTTCTCACCTACCACCACCCTTGAATCCCTCTTCTCTCTCAAATCTTTCTGAAACTCCTACAAACCCTAGCTGCCGCCATCAAACTACACCCTAATCCACCCTAATACCTACCTAATCCATGGCCTTCCGTGGTCATTTGAGACCTGTTCCAGCCTTTCATGGCTTCTATGTGTTTGGTTCTATGGTTTCACGACCAGACTTCAAAGGAGTTTGATCTATTCCTTGCTCTATTGGTGTTCATGGCCTTTCTCCGACCATCCACGACCTTTCCCGACCATTCATGGCCTTTCAAGGCGGGTCCTTGACCTTTTCTAGTTAGATCGTTAACTTTCGAGATCTTTCTCATTTCTTTTGGTTTTTCTGAAACCCTAATCTCTAAGATATTTCTATTTCTTTCATATCAACCTTAGATCTATGCTTACCATGAACTTTTAAGCATTTTTTTCTCGAAAGTTCTTCAACGTTATTTTCAAAACGACTCTTCATTGTTCTGATTAGGGTTTTCCTTTAAGTTATTTCAAAAACCTTTTCTCTGATTCTCGATGTTATTTTATGAATTTACTATGTTTGAACTGTTTGTTATGCTTTCCTTCTACTTGAGTCAGCTTGTTAAAACCCTAATTTCTTTTGGGTCTCAATCGAGTTCTGAAGCTGTTTGTTAGATGTGTGCTTGTTTGTTTAAAATCCTTGCTTGACTTATCTGTTTACCATCTTTTGAACTCGATTGTTGTTGAAAACCCTAGGACTTTGGGTCTGAAATTGTTTGTTTGAATACTTGATTGAAAGTTCTTGTTTCAGACTCTCTTTTCTTTATGCGACTTACCTAATTTTCACTATCTTTCAACTCGACTATGGCTGAAACCCTAACTTTTCAAAAGGTTTCCTCACCTGCTACTGTGAGACCTTTGCATGTTTCTGATACTCTGTTTTCTTCACTATTGATTCAATCTGACTTGACCTACTTGATTACTATGCTTCGAATATTTGCTTTACTACTGAACCCTAGCTTATTTCTGCCACTACTACATGCTTGTGATTATCTCTTTTGCCAATGTGTTTGGCCTCGCATGTCTGATGAACCTGTTCACTTTATTTATACACTGAAGTGCAGAAGCATATTTCTTCTTTGATTGATCTCAATCGTGTGACTGATTTCAAAAACTTTTTTTATGAACTCTAATTTCACTCGCTTGTTAAAGTTAATTAATTCCTTTCCTTATTTTGCCTTACTGAATCTTTTCCCAAAATAAGCATATTTCTGTACTTAGACTTGATTACATACTCAATGCTTTTACTACTCCTTTTATGGCAATAATCAGTTTGTCTCTAAATTGATCTTCTTTCCTTATTTTGAATCTGTCATTACCCGTTAAACATTGACTCCTTAATTAAAGGGAGTCACTTGCGTAATTGATTCTGACTGTTGATTGTTTCTATATTTGTACTAAAACTTTACTTGTTACCTTACTTCTCACTCATTTTCAGAAGCTATAAATACACTGCACTTTCTCTTCTTTCGAACAGATCAGAACACACACTTCACTCAAAGCTCTCTCTCTCTCTTTTCTTTGTTACTACTTGTGTTGCTGCCTTGTCTAGCCGGCTGAAAGCCAAGGCTAGGCTGTGAAAATTTGCTTACTTTTCTTTCTGCATTTGCCTCATTACTGGTACGTTCTAATTAATCTTCCAGCATCAACAACAACATGTTTTTTTACTATTTCCTTCACTCTTGCATGTTTCCTGCTTATGTTTAATCCAGTTACATTACCAAGCATGTTGTAATCTGCCTCTTCCTCTTCTGAATTTATGTATTTTTCTTATCTGTGAACTCTGTCAGTCACTTATTATGACTTATGAATACCAAACCCCCATATCCCCTATGTGTTTGTATTCTTTGATTGGTTTGAGGGCATGTCAGCATGAGACATTGCTGGGCATGACCCAAACCTGACCCTCCATGGGGTCATATGCTTCATATCCCTTCTATGTGTTGTATTCTCTGGCTGGTTTATAGGCATGCCAGCACCAGCTATTGCTGTGCATGTCAAAACCTGACCCCTCTTAGAGTCATATGCTCCCTGCAATGTATTCCCAAACCCCTGACCCCCTTGTATAAAAAAAATGCTGATTCTGTGTAGTGTTAGCTTTACTACTACTGTTTTCAAATTACAGTTTACCTTACTATTCTCAACCCACTTCTCAAACAAACTCTCTGCTCATGCACTTCCACTATACTCTTAGACTTAGGTTTTGCCCCTATTGTGTGAGCCTTGCCTTGGGACCTATGAGCTCCCTCTAAACTTGGACACATAAGGGATGACCCTTCCACATTGTACTCATCTCTATCTGGTTATGCAAACTTGGGTGTAAGCACTGTCAGAGGCCCCCTTGAGACACTTAGGGAACTTTGGCACACTCAAGTCTAAGAAAGGCTTTGAAACAAATGGCATTTGAGGTGGTTTATTCCATAACTTAGAGAGGAAGTCAAGAATCAGGCTTCCTCTGGTTGTACCTTCGTCTTTTACACTTTTCTAATGTAATTTATCATTTGGCCTGTAATAAGTGTAATAAACATTCGGGTTGGCTAGTGAAAAGGGCTGGGTAATTGTGTATGCTTAACTATTAGAAGGGTAGAGAACATGCCTATAAGACTTGTTTTCTGCATGTTTAATTCGGCATTTAAAGAATATGCCTATAAGATCTGTTGTTTTAATTCTGCATGGTTAACTTTGCATTTAGAGGACCTTTCTATAGGGCTTGTTTAAATTTAGCCTGTCTAATTCTGCATTTAGATAATATGCCTATAGGATTCGTTTTAAATTCTGCATGTTTATTACCACACTTAGATACCATGCTCTTAGGATCTAATTGGTTATAATCTGGCATCATGTCCAATAGGTTAAAATCAGTATCGTTCAATCAGATATCATGCCTATAGGAATTAAAAATAGCAATAATAGATATTAATATCTATAGAATCTGAAACCAGTCTAGTTTAAAATCAGCCTAACTCGTATTGTTCTGAATTAGTTTTAAACAACCTTACTCCTTTATTTAACGCGGTTTAGAAAGCATGTCTATAGGATCTCAAGTCATTTGTTTTAGAGTTGTTACTGCTTTGCCACGTCCTGAATCAGTAATAGATATCATGTTTATATGATCTCATCCAAACACTTAGGCAAGCCTTAGGTTATAACGACAATAAAAACTGAACCTACTTTTGTTAATCAATGATTGCTACAACCAGCAGGCAGGCCTGATTCGAACTTCTTATTTGAGTTATGTAATAAACTGGTCTGCCTCAATAATTAAAATTCTCCTTGCCTTAGTACTTTAAATTTAGACCCTAACTGTGTTTAAGTCATGCTATTTATGCGCTTTGTCTGAGGAGGTATGCATGAGCCTTTTAGTTGTTTACATGTTTCCCCTAATATGCAGTCCTATGTGTTTTTGTATGTCGCCTTAGATTTTTTCACCTTTTGAAACCTAAAAGTCAGCCTCATATCCCTCCCCTTTAGGAATAGTAGTCCTAAGTTCCTCCGGGACTGATAGGAGTGGGACAGTACCAATCCGCGCTTTAATACCTTGACGGGGTGGGAATGGTAGATATGGATATGATGACTGGTGCGCTAATACCACGTGTATCCCCTCTTCTAAGGAGTGTCATACCGGGTATCGCATTGATGTGATCCATATTATAAACAAACCTAGGACTCCCCCCTTTTTATATTCTTAAGTATTTGTAAAACTATTACTCCTTTTTAAAATTCGCCTTTTAATGATTGTTTTCAAACTCTTATGTGTTTAAACTTAAATCCCTTACTATTTGAGCCTATACTTGTCTATTTGCTAATTGTACAAATTCACAAAACTATCTGGCCGGGAATCATACTAGTGGATCCTGAGGGGTGCTTAACACCTTCTCCTTAGGATAATTTCAAGCCCTTACCCTATCTCTGGTTATCAAGCAAACTTAGAAATGAACCCTATAGGTGTCCTAATGCACCTTAAATCATTAGGTGGCGACTCTTCAAATACAAAACCCATTTCCCAAAAGGAATGAGTTGTCTTATACCCATAATGTCATAAACCCGATTTTTCGTTGCGAAGAGGAAAAAAGGGGGCGTGACAGTCACTACTTCACAGCTTCCTACTGCCACACCAGATCCTGCCTCTGGACCATCTACTTCCATGCCATCCTCGTCAGCATACCCTTTGACTGCTCATAGGTTGAACCAAACACTCTCTAGCATCAATAACTAGATGCAGGCAGCAACTTCTAAGTTGTCTGTGCTATCTAGTTCAGTGGCAGCCCAGTCAATTCTCGCAGAGCCTTAGGTGCCAGCTTAGTGGAGGAGTCTCTCAAGGAGCTTCTAGACAACCAGAAGAAGCTCCTGGAGAAACAAAAGCTTATTATGGATGCTCTTGCAATTCAAGGAAAACACTTAAGGAGTTGAGCAAGCAGACAAAGAAGCTGAAAAAGACTCGGGCATCAAAGGAGTCGGTGAAGCAGTTGAGGGAAGGGGTGGAGAAGATGAAGTTAGCTAGCAGCTTACCATTGGAGCTACTATTACAGGTCCAGCTTCCAGCAGCTCAGACAGAGCAGGTTCAGGAGCAGGAGACTGAGGGAGAGCCTAAGAGGAGGTGAGTGATGCCCCAGGTTGATGATGTGGAGATTGAGCTGGAGGATCCTGAGGGAGGTGCCTCAGGCCAGCCATAGGACCCCGAGCCAGGTGATCTAGAGACCCAGTCATAGGACCCTATGCAGATAGAGGACCCATAGGGAGTTTTCTTTACTCTCTAACCCTCCTTTTGATCTTATTTTTAGTTATTTAGCATTGAGGACAATGCTAGTTTTCATTAGAGGGGGTGGTCCTATTTTGAATTGATGATTTGATAGTTGGTTGTAATGATGATACTATATTTTTCTTTATGCTTATTTTGCACTTTTGGTATGTATATAACTTTACCATTTTTTTTTACTTTTCGTTATGTTTCAATTTCGGTATGTATATAATGTTACTTTTCTCATGTATATATTCATTCCCCTTTATGTATATTCGTCTAAATTCCCTATTGTACATATTCAGTTTACTTTCCGTATTTTACTTCATAACTTCTTTTGCAATTTTTCTTAATAGCATAGCTTCTTATTTCATTTAGTAGCTTCTTTTTAGGTTTGTAGCTTCTTATTTTACAAGTTTTGTGATCAATAAGCCTTTGATTTTCTTAATGTCACGGTTCTTTCCAAAAGTGGAGTTTGTGTGAACTGGGTGGCTCTTCCCGATGATGGATGGCATGACAACCTTCTTAAGGGTTCGAGTCTGTTTTATTTTCGTTTTTGAGTAGATAGTAGCTATGGAGAAATAGTGCCTCAGGCAAAGCTTCACTTGGACCTAACACATTTACCTTTTACGTTATGGCTAAAAACAAATTGGTGTGTATATGATGGTGATAGTTGTGACCTTGAGACTCTTGTGTTGACTAAATAATCGTCGAGTGGTTTCTCGGAATCATTTGTGTTGCTCAAATCTTAGCTAAGGTTATTGTGCCCCCCCTTCTCTTTAGCAATCCTATAGCTTGTGTGGTGAGGTATTTATTTGTGAGTCCAAGTCCCGTGCCAATAAGTCTAGAACTTGCCTTGAATGTTTGTCTAGGCAAAATCCTAAGTGTAGCTCGACTTGAGAAGTGATTACAGGCTCTCCTAGATCCAAATTGAAGCTTGAAGACATCCATAGCCTACCAATAATGATATCCCTAGTCAACCCTGTAAGCACGTGATTTTTGCCCAATATGAGAATTACTCCCAAAAAATTCAAAAATAAAGTAATTTTTCTTGGTGTGCAATTTTGTGATATTTTGTGATATTTTGAATAATTATTTGTATTTATTTGTGCATGTTTATTTGCTAAATTAATAAAAAATACAAAAATATGTCGCATTTTGCATATAGGATTTAATTCTACAATTGTTAGTAATTAAATTTGTTTTACAAAAATTAAAAATTACAAAAATAGGCATCGTTTGCATTTTTAGCATTTAATGTCCAAATATACAATTTTATGCTTAATTAATACTTAATTGTGTGTTAATTGTTATTGGGAGTTAATTTGCGCTTTTATAACTTAAATTTAGTTCTTAATAATAGTTTAAGTATTTTTATAATTTAGTTTTAGAAAAAATAAAAGAAGAAAAGAGAGCGAAAATATAAAGAAAGTCGGAATTAGGCCTCTTCTTCAATTTCAAGCTATAGGCCCAAAAAATGGCCCAATCTTCCCTACGACCCAGTCCATTTCGAACTGGGTCGACCCAGTCCATAACCCAAAAGACCCAATACCCCTATCTTGCATTTCAAAGACACAAAACACAAACAAAAAACCCTAAAACAAAAGAAAACCTACCCGCCCCCCCTTCCATCTTCTTCTTCTCCATAACTAACTCCAAGCACATATCCATGGCAACCCTTCTTCCTCCCCATCAACAAAACACACACGCACACACGCAGCAGCCCGTCCATGGCTGTTGCTTCTTCTCCTTCATCTTCGTCAAACCAACAGCGCCCCTCCATGTCCGCCATTGACGAGCAGCAGCGCTGCTGCGTCGACCCTAGCATCACGAGCTGCTTTTTGTTACTGCTACGACCCAAACGACCTTTCTGCTTCATCTTCTCGCAACCAAGAAACCATTGGATCAGCCTCACGTTTACCCGACCAAGTCGCAATGTCGTCTTCTTCAGCAGCCCAGCTCGACCATCATTTCTCGAAACACCTTCGACTCACCCTTCTACTACGATCCAGCCAGGACGTCGAACAACAGCTCCCAAACCAAAAACGTCGTCCAGTTCGAGCCTAGTTGCTGCGTCTTCGCGTTGAACAGCAGCAACAAAGAAACCCAGTTGCTGCATCTTCACGTTCATCCGCGCGTCCAAACGACTCGACGCTTCTGTTTCTGCTCGCCGCGCACATGGATGTTGTTGCTGCTGCTTCAACCTTTGCCACGACCAGCTGCTTCTGCTTCACGTGATGCTTCTACTGTTGCTTCATCTTCTTCGTCAAAGTTCAAGGGTCTTTGGTTGAGTCGAGGCCCGGTACATCCAAGTTCATCGTCATTCGCTCGATGCTTGGGTCGTCAAAACAGTCCGTACGTATGTCGTTCGATCCGGTTAGTAGATTTTGAGTTTTATGTTTGTCCGTATTTTGTTTTGATATTTTTCGAATCTAAAATCGGCGAATGTTTGTTTTGTTCATGTCTATGCTTAGATATTTGATTTTTGGTTTTGTTCATGTTCATGTTGTTTGTTAAATTAATTTTCAGATTTCAAAATAGAAGTTTAATTAGTTGTTTTCATATTCATTTCATGTTTGTATTATTGTTTAAGTGAATATTTGTTAGTATGATGTTTGTTAGATTCAAATTGAAATTTAATTAACTATTTCTTCAATTTGTTTCATGAGTTTATGTATTGTTAGAAATTGTTAATATTGTTAAGTTCAAGTTTAAGTTCATAATTGTTTCTTCGTCGATCTTGTTATTTGTCTAAAGAATTTAGTTGTATGTTGGTTTAATCGTTTAAATCCATCATGTTTTTTGTTCAAAATAGATTCAATTCATGTTCGTACTTTGTTTGATTGTTCTTGAATTGTTGGTTGTAATGTTGTTAGAATTGATTTTAAGTTCAATATGATTGAAGTTTAGAAATCTTCATACTTTGTTTGTTGTTGTTGTTGAATCCGAAAATAGGATTGTTTGTTGCTAAAATATTGTTCAAACAAATTTTAGTTGTTCTTTGTTGTTCAATCCGTGTTCATGTGATTTATTGTTGAAATGTTGTTAAAATCGTGTTCATGTGATATTGTTGTTATGATGTTCATCCATGTTCATATTGTTGTTTGAACATTGTTAGAAAATTGATCATATTGTCTATATTTTGGTTAAATTTGATTAATTGATGTGTTATAGCTGATGGGTAGTTTTGTAAATTTGTAGTACGTTCAGGGATAGTTTGGTAATTTCAATAAGGTCGGAGGGGGTAATTTAGGAATTGTACATTTTGAAATTGTTTATTTGAAGCATGGGGGACAAAATGAAATGGGGTGGGTTGTGATATGATTATTTAATATAAAGGGGGACAAGATTTAAATTAAAGGGGAATCTTGCATTATTTTAAATAAAGCATGGGGAACAAAATATAATGGGGTGGTGTGATATGTTTATTTAATGTAATGGGGATGAGTGGAAAGATAATGAGTTGGGTAGAGAAAAAGTATTGATTTTAATTAATTAAAAGGTTTATGGGATGTGTTATATATGTGAAGTCTTGAAGACAAATACAACAACAAGAATACAGATAGAGAGAAAAAAAACGGACAGAGAATAGAAGAGAGAAAAATTCCGAAAAATATTTAAGCTTTCAAAATAAAAATAAAAGCTAAAAAATATATTGCTTTCTTTCTTTGTTTGAAATTAGTATTAATGGTTGTTGTTACATTTAAAGCTTAAAGCTTTTGTTTTTGGGATTACTACTCCACCGGTCTGTTACTGGGTTGTTACTGTTGCTGGGCAGTTGTTGCTATTGCACTGTTATTACTGTTGCTGATTTTCATCTTCATTTTCTTTTGCTTCCAATATCAGGTACATATCTTTTAAACTCATGTTGTGAAGAGCTTCAACATGGCAAGTAAATGAAGTTTGGAATTATAAGGATGTCTTCTACTCATTTAAATTTTATTAGTTTAAATTTCAGTTTTGTTTTAGTTGGTTAATATAGTATTAAATCAATTAGTAGATTAGTTCTCTTTCTTAATAACTAATGGCTTAGTTATTTTAGGAACGCGATCAACTCATTTCTTTTAATATATGAAATAATGTCAATGATTTTTTTTACAAAATATAGAGTTAAGTGTTTGCAAATAGTCGCATAGGCAGAGAATAAGAATTGGTTTATTTATCTCAAACTCAATCTTTGTAAACAAATTAACCAAACAATTATAACTTTGGACTAAAAACAAGTATATGAGAAGGATATGGGATTTACAAGCACGAATTGCAACATTTTATGTCAAGGATATGTAGAAATAGAATTCGCATTAAATGTAACAATAAAAATTCTTCAGAAACTATTAATTTGTTTATCAAATTAATTCTTTTTCCAGTTTTATATGCGATTCAATTTTTGGATATGTTAATGTTGTATCCACGATAAAAATGGCAGTATTTTTAGTTACATGTTGTTTGTTTCTTTTTCATATCATTAATTCTTTAAAATTTGAATAGTTTTGAGGTATATAATTCATACGCGTAAAATAAGACTTGTAGCAACGCCTAATAAATTTTGAATTCTTTGTCAAGAAATTTGGTGGCATCCCAATCGGTAATTCTCCACGATTCTTACATTTAAAAATAGATGGATGCAATAAACATTTATGGAAAATCTATACTACTATTAAGAATCTTTTGCGTGATTAGGGATGCGTTCGCGTAACCTGATTATATTTCTAAAAGCAATTCGGATTATGCGTTCGCGCAACTTCGAACGAACATTTAATAAAAAGGGGACTCTTCGGAGAATATCAATATTAATTTCATATAACTCGAGATGTGCGGTTCAATATTTAATTATACAAGAGCGACGAACGTTCTTAATTTTATTTTTAGCACAATTTCGAACTTAAGTCTTTTTTTATATAATAAAAAATTTCGAAAAAAATAAATAATAATTATTATATTGTGTATACGTACGCGTGACACGATTTTCACGTTAAAAATATTAATATATAAAACGAATACACGTACGCGTGATTCGATTCGAAGAAGGGTCTTTAATTATAAACAATTTAAATAGAAGCGGTAACAATAAAATCATGCAATAAAAATGTATTTTACAAATCAAAATAATCAAGTCGAATATAACAGTTGAGCGACCGTGCTAAGAACCACGGAACTCGGGAATGCCTAACACCTTCTCTCGGGTTAACAGAATTCCTTATCCGAATTTCTGGTGCGCAGACTGTTAAATAGACAGAGTCATATTCTTTTTCTCGATTCGGGATTAAAATAGGTGACTTGGGACACCCGAAATCTCCCAAGTGGCGACTCTGAAATAAAGAAATAAATCCCGTTTCGACTGTCCTTTAATTGGAAAAAACTCCTCTATCCACCCTCGCGGGGGCGGAAAAAGGAGGTGTGACAAACCTCGTTGAGCCATAGCCCTTATTCTTTAAATAACCATGATACAAGCCTTTATTCGTTCAAAAATGATCCTCTCTTGGCACCCGATCTTTCCTTAGTACAAGGAAAAAGCATAAGTTTGGGGGGAGAGACAAGGAATGCAAAAGTGATAAAAGGTACAAAATAAAGAAAATGAAAGGCAAAAAGAAAAAGAAAGAAAAGCCAAAAAGTCAAAAAGAAAGTGAACAAGGTAGAAGAAATGAAGGAATTCAATAAAAGCAAAAGATAAAAGGCTTGGAAAGATTATAAAGGAGAAAAAGGATTGAAATGAACAAGAAAGAGTGACAATGATTCTCTGTAGCCCCTAAGGAAGAAGTAAATGACTCAAAGAGTCAAGAAAATGTGAGTCAAAATAAAGCAAATGAAGTGCTCAAGGAAAGATGAAACAGTCATAGACCAATATATCCTACCCTGAACCGAAAGCCTTCATTACATTCCCGCAAAAGCCCTATATGATCTTGAGTTGAGTGAGCTTACATTAGTGGTGACTCACATGAGGGGCAAGCTTATGGTACTTAGAGCCGGACTTGTGACCTTCCTTTGAAAGAGATGAGAGTGTTTTCCACAATCCTCGTTCTGAGTGCTACAATCTAAAAGTGAGGTTTGCATATGGAGAGTCTAGGAGTATGAGTTTGGATTCCACAACGACCAATATAAGTAGAAAGCGTTTCCTTGATGAGTTGAGTCAACTCTTGATGTTTTTATGTCGCACTAAAGCCATGGTGCTAATAAGGTTGAGTGTTGTTAATGATGCATTTGAGTTTAGGGTAATTGTTAGTCCCAATTGATGTTAGATGAGGTCACTTTAGGACAACTGAATTTTCCTTTCTTTTATCTTGAGGAGGTGAAAATTATGTTGTTTGCTTGAGGACAAGCAAAAGCTTAAGTTTAGGGGAGTTGATAACTAGGGATTCTAACCTATTTTATCCTTCTTTTTGCTTAAGTTTTGGATTAAAAGTGTGTACAAGTATTCCCGAAAGCTAACTTATTGTGCTTGTTTGCAGTGTTTGGTCAAAAAAAGACAAGGAAGTCATAACCAGCTCAAAAAGGAGTGAAACCTGTACAAGTTCAAAAGCTGAGTCAAAAAAATGCTGACAATGAAGAAATAAACACGGACACAGAGGGTCCACTGCTGAGGCGGTCATGATTTTGCTCTTATGGCAAGGTTTAGAGAGATGTAATTTGGGCTTAACAGGTTACCGTTACCCGCGGTGAAATTGCGTGGCAGTGGTGGCTTTTGCGCGGCCACGGTCAAATTAGCGCCCTCAGCATAAGTGAGAATCAGAGAACTAAAAGTGGAGCTCAAAATTGAAGACCACGGTCTGCGCTTGCTTTTGCGCGGCAGCAGTAGTCAAAGCACTGCAACGGTCCATTTTCCACTATCAGCGGAACCTCCGTAGGGGCATTTTTGTTCGAAAAATTTAGTTGTGTATAAATAGTTCTTTTTCAAATTTTTAGGTCATCTGTTGTTTAGTTGAGCATGTGAACCGCCTCTTTTTACTTTTTTGAGTAATTTTAGAATATATTTAGCAATTAATCTTAGATTTTAATCTTGTAATTACTTTTTATGGCTTATATTTCATCTCCATCTTTGATTTCTTCTTTGATTATGAGTAGCTAAACTCATTAGCTAGGGTTGTGGCTCAACCCAAGTGTGGGTATTTAATGGGTCTTCAATTTTAGGGCTTAAATTTTTATGGGTGAATGATATTTGACTTGATTTATGCTTTAAATGTTGAACTGGTGGTTGCAAGCACTGATTTGTGTCTTTTTGACTTAGGATCTTCTTGAGAAAAAGAGACTAAGTCTAGGAAATTTAGGCCAACAAGGAATTGGGGTGCATTCAAGAGATTGATAGCCTCAATTAAAGGGCTAAACCAAGAGATAGTAATACCCGACTTGAGCCAATTTTGCTTGCATTATTTGAACACCCAATTGGAATGCCAATTAGGGCAAAGTCACTCAAACTACCGAGAGGTATAGAGTGAGTAGTTATGTGAAATGGCTATATCATGATCCTAATTATAACAAATTTGCCCTAAGTTTTAGACCCCGTTAGATACCCACCTAGGTGTAAATCATTTTCCTAGTGCCTTTAGACCAATTAAGAAAACCTTACAAAAATATCATACTTAGCTTATTTTCCTGCTTCATTAGTGTTAAAGTAGAATAGTAAACAAACAAAGAATGTTTGGAAGTGCAAACAAGAACATCACACATTGCTAGGTTAGATAGGAACCCAATTCCAAACCTATCTTAGCTCTCTGTGGATTCGATCCTGACCTTTCGGGCAAAAGCTGTATCGACTGCTCGTGTCATTCTATAGTGGTATAGGGTTGGCTTCGATCATTGAGTACAGAAAAGGAAAGGGCGTCAATGAAAGGACATGATGATTAGTTTTCCTTTCTTGAGAGTTGTGACTAATGGAAAAGGGAGAAAAATCGGAGGTGCACACCTAATGAGTACTTACAAAAAGAAAACAAACACATTAGTCATACAGGAATTAGAATTAATACATAAGTCCTAATCTTAAGATCAAGCGAAATAATGCCAAGTAGTTCTCTCAAAGTGCAGAACCTATTCTCAAGCAAGGGCTTAGTAAAAATGTCTGCTAGTTGATCAATAATACTAACAGATGATAATTCTATATCTCCCTTAATGACATGATCTCTGATAAAATAATGTTTAATACCTATATGCTTAGCTCTAGAATGATGCACATGATTTTTTGAAAGACATATAGCACTAGAATTATCACAAAACATTTGAATAGGTTTAAAGGATAATTCATAGTTATTCAGTTGATGAGACATCCAAAGTAATTGTTCACAATATTTTTCAATGACAATATACTCTGCTCAGTTGTAGATAATGCAACTGAGCTTTGTTTCTTGATGCTCCAGGATATTAATGTCCTTCCTAGCAATTGACATGTTCCACTGGTACTTTTTCTGTCTTCTTTATCACAGCAAGATCAGCATCTGAAAAACCTTCAAGTTTAAAATTATTAGATCGCGGGTACCACAGTCCATAAGAAACAGTTCCGATAAGATAACAAATTATTTTCTTTACTGCTATCATGTGTGATTCCTTAGGAGCTGACTGAAACCTGGTACATTTACAGATACTAAACATGATATCCGGTCGACTAGTAGTTAGATAAAGTAAGGAGCCAATCATTCCATGATATTTTGTCTCATCCACTGGATTTCCCTTCTCGTCTTTGTCAAGACTTGTTGATGGGATCATTGGTATACCAATTGCTTTAGCATTGCTCATGCTGAATTTTTGAATCAATTCCTTTGTATATTTGATCAAACAGATAAAAGTTCCCTTCTCTGATTGTTGAATTTGAAGTCCATAGAAAAACGTGAGTTCTCCCATTATGCTCATTTGGAACTCACTTTGCATGAGATTAGCCAATTCCTTGCATAAGAGAGAGTTAGCACTTTCAAAAATAATATCATCAATATAGACTTGGATAATGAGATTACCTCCAGATGATCTTTTGATAAATAATGTAGTATCTACTTTGCCTCTTGTAAACCCATGATCAAGTAGGAATGAACTAAGCCTTTCGTACTAGGCTCACAGAGCTTGTTTGAGTCCATATAAGGATTTAGTCAACTTATACACATGGTAAGGAAATTGTGAGTTCTCAAAATAGGAGGTTGTTTTACATACACCTCCTCATCAATAAAGCCATTTAAGAAAGCACTTTTGACTCCATTTGAAAAAGTTTAAAGCCTTTAAAGGATGCATATACAAGAAGAATTCGTATTGACTCTATCCATGCTACCGGAGCAAAGATTTTATCATAGTCGACTCATTCCTGCCGTGAATAGCCTTGAGCTACTAATTTGGCTTTGTTTCTAACTACTTTTCAATCCTCGTTCAACTTATTTCTGAAAACCCATTTGGTTCCAACAATGGCAGCATTTGTTGGCTTAGGTGATAGTTCGCAGACTTGATTTTTGTCGAATTTATTGAGTTCATCCTGCATGGCTTGTATCCAGCTGGAGTCTTTTAAGGCTTGCTCCAACTTTCTTTGGCTCGATTTGATTGATAAGTGCAATATTTGCCTTTTTATTAAAAGATCCCCTGGTTTTCATTCCTTCGCTAAGATCCCCTATAATAAACTTTTGAGGATATTCTGGTTCACTTCTCCATTCATTTGGTTGCTTTCCAACTGTAGGAGTAGTTGACTCCTTTTGTGGTTTAGTTTGTTTACTAGCAGGTTCACTAGGAGACTTTGTGACTATTTCTGTGCTATCAGTCGACTTTTGTGACTTGCTTGCCTGTGGTGCCTCTTGGCTAATATCTTCATCACTTGCAATGATTCATTTCTCGACCGTAGTATTATTTCATCAAATATAACATGCACTGATTCTTCTACAGATAGAGTACATTTGTTATAAACTCTAAAAGATCTACTATTAATAGAGTAACCGAGAAAAATACCTTCGTCACTCTTTGGATCAAATTTTTCGAGGTTATCCTTACCATTATTGTGCATGAAGTACTTACTTCCAAACGGATGAAAGTAGCCTATATTGGGTCATTTGCCTTTCCATAATTCATGTGGAGTTTTCTTCAGAATGGGTCTTATAAGACATCTGTTGAGAATATGATATGTTGTGCTTACTGCTTCTGCCAAAAAATGATTTGAAAATAAATGTTCTAATATCATTGTTTTGGCCATATCTTGTAGGGTTCGATTTTTCCGCTCAAGTACTCCATTATGTTAGGGGTGATCTTGGGGCTGAGAAATTGTGAGTATATCTTTTATCGTTGCAAAATTCTTCAAAGGTTCTACTTCGAATTCTCCTCCATGGTCACTTTGGATGGTTGTGATGAGATACCCCTTTTCTCTTTCAATTCTTTTATAGTAAATCTAAAAAAAATTCAAGGATTCATTTTTTTGAGATAAGAAAATCACCCATGTAAAACGTGAGTAGTCATCAACAATAAGAAAAGCAAATCATTTATTTTCAATGTTAGCAGTTCTAGTAGAACAAGTCCATGTGAAGCAATTGTAAAGGCCTGGTTGTAGACACAATGTCCTTGGTTTTGAAAGAGTTTCTAGTTTGTTTATCAATATGATATGCATCACACACATGATTTCTAGAAAAAATGAGTTTGGGAAGGCCAATAACTAAATCATGCTTGAAGAGTTTTTCAGTTAGATGCATGCTTGCATGACCAAGTTTTTATGTCACAGCCATGGATCATCAGATATGGATGCCAAACAGATATGACTATTTAGGTTTTTAATGCCATCAAGAATATAACCATTTCCATACCTTTTACCTGGAAGAATGATTTTACCTTACTCGTCTTCAATGGAACATCTTGTTTCTTGAATTTGACTTCGTACACCAAATCATATAGTTGACTTATACTCAAGAGATTATAGTTGATTCCATCCACAAGGTATATGTCACGCACCGAGCCCGGAGATTATAGTTGAGTCCATCCACGAGGTATATGTCACGCACAGAGCCCGGGGGCGAGACCGGCACCTAGTGCCTCATCTATCCTTGCGTACCACTTGCGACTAAGAGACTCTGAACATGTAATGTCATACTTTGGCTATGAGCCACATTACAAGATAATGTGCGATACAAAGTATAAAACTAAATAGAGACTAACGCTAACTAATGTCAACATAAAGTTGGGCCGGTAAGACCGTCATAATAACTACAACTGATAGGCCAACAAAATATATGTACAGGGCCTACAAGCCCAACATACTGCACTAACCAACAGGATATATCTACAAGTCTCTACTAATAGATGTACTGTGATCGGAGCAGGGCCCCGACCTACCCATAACCTATCTACATATATACACAAGATATACACCACACTGCTAGACTCGGCAACTCCGAAAGAAGGGGAGCTTACTGATAAAGCTGAACTCGGACATCACCTACTGAGAATGTCTACCCGTCTATCTGTTTGAACATGCACACATGAAATGCAGCACCCCCCCCAGAAAGGGACGTCAGTACGAAATAATGTACCGGGTATGTAAGGCAATATACTGAAGCTGAAACTGAACTGATAATATAAAAACTGCAAGTAGCTGGAAGTCAAAGATAATCTGAGATATGTTTACCTGCTGATATTGACTCAACTCTCTCAATATAGTAAGTAAAATAGTTGTACTGCAAGTAGCTGGAAGTCAAAGTAGGCTCGCTCATAGGCGCTCGGCCATACTAGGCTCTGTATCTCGACCAACTGGGCCAGCTCATAGGTGCTCGACTGCAGTAGGATTGGCATATAACTTACCATCTGATCAGAGGTTGCCCAATATGGGCCTGCCCATCGATTCTAGCTCGATGGTAATAAAAATACTTTTAATACTGTATATATGTAAACTCTCTGCTCTTTTGATTGGAAGAATAAAATACTCAATTGAATATGAAGTCCCAATAAGGAGAATATTGTAACTTATAAAACTAGGAAAATATACGTAATTTGCGAGACTAGCAAAATATATGTAAATTTCGGGATACGAATTTTTCTCTATGCCTCGTTATCAAACTTGTGTAACTACGATATCATGCGAAAATAAAGAAAAAGCTTAGCCTTAACATACATGTTCCTGAACAAATCTGCTTCTGACGTTTTGTGTATTAAAGACAGAAATGGAACTAAATCTTAATTGTTGAACTTTGAAATTTCCATTGAAAACTTGGCAAGAATTTTGGACAAAAATCTCTTCAGTTTTCAAGTTCTTGATTTCAAACTTAAAAGAAATGAATTGAAGCCTAGTTTGTCTAATTGGATCAGATTCTTAAGACTTTAATGTCAATTCATGACTTGGTTATATTAGGTAGACACCTATACCTTTATTTAATGAGTCATCTTCTTAATTAGTGGCCTTGTGCCACATGTATTTTGGGCATAATTAGTTAAGCTTTATCCTCTTATTATTTAACTGTTACCCGATAATTAATCAATTACCCGCATAATTTAAAAATTACCACAAATTACTTAAAATTCTATTTATTTTTAAAATACTTCATATATACTTTATATATTATACTACCGTGGTCATATGGTACCTTGCATGGTACTAGTTCATAATTATCGGGTATTATAGCTCGACCCGTATTTTATTCCAAATTGGCCACTTTTCAACGAAATTCATTTTCTTTAATCCATGTACCCCTTTATCCTTCATAACATTTATTTATCACTTGTTATAAATAGCGTAAATATGCTAACCTCCAGATAATATCATCCCCGAGTTTACGTCAATTTACTAAAGATGAAACTTTAACATACGGGCAAAAATGCGAGATGTAACATCCTTCCCCACTTAGAAATATTTGTCCTCGAATGTCTATTCTTAGATACTTTGGGAACATTTTTGCCAGAGTCTCTTCTGTACATCTGACTGAAACCAACTTGTACGCAGCCAAAAACTTACTATACATGCCACACATGGCCACTGTCTATAAATAACAACACTTGGCTCCACATAACTGTCCATTATAAATTCTGAGAGTTAAAAATGAGAGTCTACTTGATGACCTACTGGCCTGAGAGTTTATACCCTTGAGTCATATCTTCAATTTGAAATAGGTAGGGGTATTTATACTTCATTTCTTCCTCTGCTTCCAACGTCATCTCTTCCACCTTCTTACTTCTCCATAAAACTTTCACGGATGCTATCTCCTTATTTCGTAGCTTGAGGATTTGTCGGTCTAGGATGGCAACCAGAATTTTCTCGTATTACAAGTCATCTGTAATCTGTATATCATCTGTGGGCACCACTTGGGTAGGATCGCCAATGCACTTTCGTAACATAGATACGTGAAAAACCGGATGAACAGACTCCAATTCTGAGGGCAATTCTAACTCATAAGCTACTTGGCCCACTCTCCGAATGATCCTATAAGGCTCAATATATTGTGGGCTAAGCTTGCCTTTCTTGCCAAACCTCATCACACCTTTCATAGGTGACAACTTTAAGAATACCCAATCGTTAACCTCGATCTCTAAATCTCGTCGCCGCACGTCAGAATATGTCTTCTGATGAATCTGAGCTGTCAACAGTCGCTCCCGAATAAGCTTTACTTTTTTATGGCCTGTCGAACCATGTCTAGCCCATGTAACCCAGATTCTCCAACATCAAACCACCCTATGGGAGATATGCACCTGTGCCCATACAAAGCCTCGTACGGAGCCATCTGGATACTGGAGTGGTAACTGTTATTATATGAAAACTCGATAAGAGGTAGATGTTCATCCCAACTTCTTTTAAAATCCAGCACACATGCTCGCAAGATATCCTCGAGCATCTGAATCGTGCGCTCGGCTTGTCCATCCATTTGTGGATGAAAAGCTGTGTTGAGATTCACCTGAGTTCCTAAACCTTTCTGAAATGACCTCCAAAAATGTGCTATAAACTAGGCCCCATGGTCAGATATAATAGATACGGGTACTCCGTGTAGTCGCAATATCTCCTTAATATATAATTTTGCATAATCCTATACTGTATATGTAGATCTAACCGGTAGAAAATGAGCTAATTTTGTGAGCATGTCGACTATCACCCATATGGAATCAAACTTACGATGGGAACGAGGTAAACTCGTGATAAAGTCCATGTTTATCGCCTCTCATTTCCATGTTGGGATCTCTATAGTTTGCATTAGCCCTCCGGGCTTCTGGTGCTCTATTTTCACCTGCTGGCAACTAGGGCATTGAGCAACATACTCAGCAATGTTCTTCTTTATATCGTTCCACCAATACACCTCCTTAATGTCATGATACATCTTCATCGACCCAAGGTGAATGGAGTACCATGAATAATGTGCCTCTGACATAATCCTGTCTCGTAGCCCTGCTACATCTGGAACACACAAACGACCCATGTATCCGAGAACCCCATCTCCTTTGAGTTCTAACAACGGCTTCCACTATTGGGGAACCCGCTCTCTCAATTCGACTAACTTTGGGTCCTCGTACTGCCTCTCCTTTACTTCAGCTATGAGAGATGATTTTGCAGTATTTTGGAGTACAGCTCCTCCATTACCAGAGTCATCTAACCGAACCCTCAAACAAGCCAATTGATGAATCACTCTAGTTAATTGTCTTTTTTCGGCCTCTACATATGCTAGGCTACCCATAGATTAGCGACTTAAGGCATCTGCTACAACATTAGCTTTCCCTAGATGGTAGAGAATGTTAACATCGTAGTCTTTTAATAACTCAAACCATCGCCTCTGTTGCAAATTCAACTTTTTTTGCTTGAAGATATATTGCAGGATTTTATTATCTGTGAACACATCAACATGAACACCATATAAATAATGTCGCCATATCTTAAGTGCATGGACAACCGCAGCTAATTCGAGGTTGTGGGTCGGATAATTCTGCTCATGCTTCTTTAACTACCGTGAAGCATACGCAATTACTTTCCCATGTTGCATCAGGACACATCCTAACCCGACACCTGAGGCATCACATACATGGCATAACCATTTGGACCTTCTGGAAGTGCTAGAACTAGCGCTGAGGTCAACCTGTTCTTAAGCTCTTGGAAACTCTGCTCACAGACCTCTGTCCACTGAAACTTAGTCGTTTTCTATGTCAGCTTTGTTAATGGTGCTGAAAGATAAGAAAACCCCTCTACGAACCTCCGGTAATATCCTGTTAAGCCTAGAAAGCTACGAATCTCTGTCGGAGTGGTAGGTCTAGGCCAGGATTTCACAGCCTCAATCTTCTGAGTGTCTACCTTTATACATCCATCGGATACAATATGTCCCAGGAATGATACGAACTTTATCCAGAACTCACACTTAGAAAACTTAGCCTACAATTTATTATCGTAGAGGGTTTGGAGTATTGCTCGCAGGTGATCCACATGCTCATCCTCTGAACGTGAATAAACTAGAATATCATCAATAAAGACTATCACGAACAGATCCAAATATGGCCGAAATAGGCTATTCATCAAGTCCATAAATATGGCAGGTGCATTCATCACCCGAAGGATATAACAAGGAACTCAAAATGGCCATATCGGGTCCTACAGGCTGTCTTGGGAATATCTTTCTCCTGAACTCTGACCTGGTGGTACCCTGACCTTAAATCTATCTTTGAAAAGCATCTAGCTCCCTGCAACTGATCAAACAAGTCGTCTATCCTTGGAAGAGGATACTTATTCTTAATAGTTACCTTGTTTAGTTGCCTATAATCGATACACATCCTTAACGAGCCGTTTTTCTTCCGCACAAACAGTACCGATGCACCCAAGGTGAAGTACTAGGCCTGATGAAACCTTTTTGCAGCAAATCTTTTAACTGCTCCTTCAACTCCTTCAATTCGGTAGTGCCATTCTATACGGAGGGATGAATATTAGTTGCGTGCCCGGAAGTAAATCAATGCCAAAATCAATCTCTCACTCTGGAGGAATACCTGGAAGTTCATCTGGAAATGCATTCGTGTACTTCTTTACTACTAGAATAGACTAAAGTGTAGGTATCTCAACATTTGCATCTTTAACTCGCACAATATGATAAATGCACCCTTTTGCGATCATTTTCCTCACTTTTAGATAGGAAATAAACCTGCCTTTGGGTATCACTGTTGTCACACCTCCTTTTTCCGCGCCCGCGGGGCGCAAGGGGAGTTTTTTCCAATTAAAGGACAATCGAAACGGGATGAGTTTATTTATTTCAGAGTCGCCACTTGGGAGATTTAGGGTGTCCCAAGTCACCAATTTTAATCCCGAATCGAGGAAAATAATGACTCTATATTACAGTCTGCGTACCAGAAATCTGGATAAGGAATTCTGTTAACCCGGGAGAAGGTGTTAGGCATTCCCGAGTTCCGTGGTTCTAGCACGGTCGCTCAACTGTTATATTCGGCTTATTTACCTGATTTTATACGAGTGTGAACCTATGTGCAAAATTTAACTTTTAACCGCTTTTATCATTTACTGTTTTTATCAAGAATTGCAACGTTGTGAAAATGTATCTCGAACCGCGTCACAATCAATGTACCCGTGGTCGTCGACACACTTTGACTCCGTTGAGATTTGGATTTGGGTCACATCAATGTGCACCCGAGTTTAAGGAAATTAAATTATTAAAGGCGCGCCTAAAGCGACTAGCGTATTTATTTTGGGTAGGACCGTGGAATTTTACTAAACGGTCCATCCCGAAGTCTAAACAATTTTTAAAGCAAATATTTACTGAGGGCCCCGCAATTTGTATTTTATTTGGCGAGGCTCATCTCATTCTTATTTTTTTTTTTTGAAATGAATTTGCAACGTCATGGACACGCACCTCGAACCACGTCACAATCAATGTACCCGTGATTAGAGACACATTTCGAATCCGTCGAGATTTGGATTTGGGTCACATAAATGTGCACCCAAGTTTAGGAAGGTAAGGTTTATTAAAGCGTGTCCTAAAGAGACTAACGTGTTGTTATTTTAGGAGGGTTGTGAGATTTGCTAAACAACCCGTCCGGGAAACTAAATGCTTCAATGATTTACATTTAACAAGGGCCCCGCATCTGCGTGTTTTGTTTATTTTTCATCGAGGCTCATCTCGTTCTTATTTTAAAAGGATATCCTATAGCAACTACGTTTCTTGTCGTGTTCGCCTCTATCAATTGAAAACGGTAGACAGTCCTAATTAATTACATGATTGCGAGTTTATCTATAACAGAATTCCGAGTGCTTGCGCAAAATCAGAAACGCGGCCACGTACACAGTTAGCCGAGCAATATTAAGGGCCCAAACCCAACCCACGCAGTAGCGGTTGGGCCTGGGCCACTGTTTTTCGATGAGAGCCTGCTTGGCTCGCTCGACTTGGGCTCAACCTTCATGAGGTTGAGATTGTAAGCTCTATGTTTTTTTTGTCTTAAAGCATGGTTTACCAGTTATATGAGGCAATTTATCAGAAGGTAAAGAACTTAACTAGTAGTGTACAGTTTTCATGCTTGGCATACATTAAAGAATTATACCACACCATTAAACTAAATCTAAGATACAACCTACTGCATTGGGTATACTTTTATCTACCAGCCTGCATATACAATTGGATGTCAAATTACCCTACATTTACAGTTGCTATGTGTTAAAGCTACCCAGTATCCGAACAAAATACAAGCTATCATACATCCCGGATCATTCAGTGTACAGACTATACATAAAATAAATGATCTCCAACTCTTCTCTTTGTATTCATACTCAACTTCAGATTACATTGACAGTATTAGTTGTGTACCTGGTATAGAGGAACAAAAGAGGAAGGAAAATGTTCAGCTGAGTAGTACACAGCAAGCACAGCAGCAGCAGATAATACAGCACAACACAGCAACAACCAAATAGCCACAAAGATGAAATTCACACGTTGGTCGAGCAACAGACAAATAATCCCAGGAAAACAGAGTAGGAACCAACAGAGACAGCAGAGTATTCAATGTAAACACCCCAGCAATTCCATAACTACAAGTGGCTCAAACAGGCAAACAACAGTAATTGGCCAAGACCAGCTAAACCAACATAAACTCTTATGTAATTTTCAGACAGTGTTTGGTTACAATATTCCAAGACTTTATGTTTCTTTTTTTCTCTCAAGACTGAAAAAATGTCCAGCCCCTTTTAAGTTCTCAAATGGCCTATTTATAAGCCAACAATCCAGTGCAGTCAAGCTGCCTGGATCCTGCCAGTTGCAATCTGCCCATACCCCTTAAGCCCATGCTCAGCATGCTTGGTGTCAGCCCTTTTTGTTCCCCACGCCTGGCTTTCTTTAATCAAGAGTTATGGGTTCATTTTAGTATTCATTTTAAATTCCCATGCTCTTATGTCTTGTTCCCCATTGGCATTAATTTAATCCCAAATTAGTACCCTATTTGTCAGCTCACTTAAACTAATTACTTCTGTTCTTTTTAACACCCCAGATTACCCCTGTTAACCTTGATTATTACTGCCCCTGCCTATTGCAGCATTAGGGCATTTTTGCACTGATGAAAGCTCGAACTCAGGACTGCCTAGTCTGAACCTTTTCAGTCAGTTTTATAGTGCAAACAAACCATTTCAAACAATGCTGGGGCATACAGTCAGTGACAAAGACTCAATTAGTCATGAGACCTTATTAGCTCATTTGATTTATTAGTTATAGAAAGCTAATCGACGATATTTATCGAGTCGACTATACTAATTATAACAGATAATAATCAATCGCTCACATAAACAATACGTTTAGGGATCTAAAGGGTATCAGACGATTCTGTGTTCAATAACTGGGAACCTATATAAGTCTATTCATTTGACGACCAATCTAATCGAACAGGTTCATCACAGAGCACATTCAGAATACAAATAGAAGACAAACGACCAAATAAAAGGTCTTTAACAGAGATGAAAGAAATCTGGATAAAAAAAATAACAAAATAACAAACAAACACAAAAAGATATGCTGACAACTTATTTGGAAATAAAACAAAAAGAACGGAAAACTTACCAAACGTTTAAACCAAACAGACCCAAATCAAACTCGACTTCGAACTTTTGAGGCCGAACAAACTTTAATCAGGGTGTTCTCACATGAGAACACCTTGGTTAAGGTCTATTAGACCTCAAACCTATGTCAAAACTGGCCGGGTTCCACAGGTGCATGTGTTTCAAAAGTCTGGATTTCCAGATCTGGATTTTTGGGAGTTGTGGGTAGATTCGGACCAAACCAAGCTTGGTTTGGTCACGAGGAAGGTCAGGGGGGTGTCTGGTATGAAGATGGGGTAACTTGGCATAGGTACGGGTTCGACTCAAATCTTCAAATGAAGATTCGAGACGAACGAAAGTGATTCGAGGCAAATGGATAGTAGATCCATGTTCAGGAGAGTGAGGGGGTCTTAGGGTGTTCAGGGGGTGGTCACCGGCGTTCGTGCCGCCGGCTTTAATGGCGAGGGATACTGGGGCGGCTGCTAGGGTTCGAGGATGAGAAGGGGTTGGGGAAGGAGATGACTGAAGGGTGGGGTTCGGATAGGGGGTGCGGGGTAAAGGGCTGAGCTTATATATGGGGGGTTGATTGGATCTGAGCCGTTGGATCCTACGATCTCAACGGCTTGGATCTGAGGGTGAGAAACAAGACGGGGTCGTTCAGTAGTTAAACGGGGTCGTTTGGTTTAAGTGAGGGGTCGGATCGGATTGGTTATTGGGTCGGGTTTGAACACGGGTTGTTGAAGATGATCCTGAGCCGTTGGATTGGCCTGGACGGACGGCTTAGATCGAACGCCCTATACGGCGTCGTTTTGGGGCGTGCCTTGGCAGGCCTGGTTTTGGACTGGGTCTTGCCTTGGCTTTGGGCCTCATTTTGGGGCCCAATCCGATTTTCTTCTCTTTTGTTTTTTTTTTTTCTAATTTCATTTTTTCTTTTAAAACAAAAATAAAAATAATAAAACGAAATTAAAACTAAACAACAATGCAACATTTTAACACAATTATCACAAAAAATTATTTAAACAAGTTAACTAAAGCCTAGAAGGAACGATGCACATGTATATATATTTTGAATTTTCTTTTGGAGCGATTGTCCGTGAAGCAAAAATCACGTGCTTACAGCTGCCCCTCTTTGCTCGAAGACACGAAGGGTTTTCGCGCAAAGATAAGCGAGCGATTTTTGCCCTTCTGCATACTCCGTGTGAAGCATTTTTTTGAAAAATATTTGACCGAACCTTTGCTTCAGAGGTTTCCTACATATCCTGGGCTGAACAGGAATCAGGTCAATGTAGTTCGGGAAATTTTGGTAGCTGGGACTACCATGTGACTGTATTGCTTGCTGTTGTTGTGCGCTGTTGTATGCTGCTGTAGGATGCTACTGCTCAACCGATCTCCCTATTACATTGCTCTAAAAGGAAAAACAAGAAGTTAAGCTAGAGTATGAGGTCTCATCTATCTCCCACTTGTTCTTGTTGTCTTGCTTTCTTGTCGGCTAATGCTTTCCTCTGACGCCTGTATTTTGTGAACTTGGAGATGATGCTGATCCTTCGCTGACGTTTGAATGCCAGTTTTCGTCACTTTGCTTGACCCGCTGGGGATACGACTTTCTTCTTTAAATCTTTCAATGGTTTCCTCAGTGGTATGGCTTTTCATCAGAATTGTTATGTTGGGCATGCCATAGCGTTCCCAAACTGCTCTTTTGAGACGCGTTCCTTCTTCCCTTTGAATGTGCGCTTGCTTTTGCAGTTGTCTGCTTCTTGGTGCTGAGGATTTTATTGTTTCCCGTTTGGGGATCTCTGTCGTAACCTTCCGTCTTCAGGTGGGGTGACTGATTCCAAAATCTAGAGCTGAATGTATTCCCGCATTATACTGGTGGGCGACCTAGAACTTAAATGTATTCCCGCATTATACTGGTGGGCGACCTAGAACTTAAAAGTATTCCCGCATTATACTGGTGGGCGACCTAGAACTTAAAAGTATTCCCGCATTATACTGGTGGGCGACCTAGAACTTAAAAGTATTCCCGCATTATACTGGTGGGCGACCTAGAACTTAAAAGTATTCCCGCATTATACTGGTGGGCGACCTAGAACTCAAATGTATTCCCGCATTATACTGGTGGGCGACCTAGAACTTAAAAGTATTCCCGCATTATACTGGTGGGCGACCTAGAACTTAAAAGTATTCCCGCATTATACTGGTGGGCGACCTAGAACTTAAAAGTATTCCCGCATTATACTGGTGGGCGACCTAGAACTTAAAAGTATTCCCGCATTATACTGGTGGGCGACCTAGAACTCAAATGTATTCCCGCATTATACTGGTGGGCGACCTAGAACTTAAAAGTATTCCCGCATTATACTGGTGGGCGACCTAGAACTTAAGAGTATTCCCGCATTATACTGGTGGGCGACCTAGAACTTAAAAGTATTCCCGCATTATACTGGTGGGCGACCTAGAACTTAAAAGTATTCCCGCATTATACTGGTGGGCGACCTAGAACTTAAAAGTATTCCCGCATTATACTGGTGGGCGACCTAGAACTTAAAAGTATTCCCGCATTATACTGGTGGGCGACCTAGAACTTAAAAGTATTCCCGCATTATACTGGTGGGCGACCTAGAACTTAAAAGTATTCCCGCATTATACTGGTGGGCGACCTAGAACTCAAATGTATTCCCGCATTATACTGGTGGGCGACCTAGAACTTAAAAGTATTCCCGCATTATACTGGTGGGCGACCTAGAACTTAAAAGTATTCCAATTGTTTCCCCGTTCTTCCGAGAAAATTTTCGACAATCGGCAGAAAATTTTCTGCCCCGGTTTTTGGTAACTTCCATGGCATTGCATCTTGTTGCCGTCATCAATTCTTTGCTCTCCTGCAAAAGACAAAAGGTTTTAGTCAGTTTTAATCGTGGGGGTAGAGGGTGCCTTTCTGGCGAGCCATTTTTCTCTCTTCCCCTTTTCTTGCTCTTTGTCCCCATAATTGGTTGGCAGGCAAAGTTGCCTGTTGGGGATCTCTAGCCTGCTGGGGATATGGTTTTCAATTTATCCCCTTTTCTGCTTTCTTTTAAAACACATGATGTGGGAGTCTGCTTCTAACTCCCGAAACCACTCCCTTTGGAGCTTACTTCTTCCAACATTTCCGAGCACAATCCCTGCATCGCCTGGGGCCGGCCTTTTAAGACTGTTTGTATTACCCTGCATTGGGTGAATTTCCCTTCGGTTTCTGGTAGTAAGCTTTGAAAAATCCTTTAAAGAACACTTTTTTAGGAAAAGAAAATAAAGATATGGAAAAGAGAAAATCTTTCTGAACCAATCTTTTGTGGGAGGAGACAATCAAAAGAACTTATCTGGATGACACAACTGGTCCCCGTGATCATGACATGCACCATAGATTCCCGACCCAGTCTATTTGTATCAATTGATTTGTCCGACGGGCTGACTTGCTGGGGATGATAAATGGATGTTCATCTTGTTGCGAATGTGGTAGGTTTCGCTGCTCTATCTTGTCGCCTCATAGTGCCCTTCGAGGGGTTTTCACTAATGAGACTCTCTCTTTTCTCTCATCTCCCGGCGCCTTATGGTGCCTGTGAAGGTTTTCACCAATAAGACTCTCTCATTTCATTTCCCTCATCTTACATCGCCTCTCGGTGCCTGTGAAGGTTTTCACCGATGAGACTCTCTCATTTTATTTCTTTTCGAGGAATCGGGGTGTTGTAGATATGATCCTCTCTTCTGGAGATTCTTTTGACTATCAACTCATTCCCAGTCTTACGATCCTTTTCTTTGCTGGGGATCGGTGTATCATTCTCGGCCTTATTTGCCGGATTTGGCATCTCTCGAACATTGATCGGGAGGTCTTTTGGATGTCGATGTTGGTTTTGGTGTGGGATTGAAGGAAGGCTGAAAACAACTTGGAGGGTGATGTGCTACAACTTTTGGAATCAAACCTTTGTTGGAACTTAAAACATAACTTCTGCCCCAGTTTTCTTGCTTGGGGAATTTATTTATTTTTTACTTTTATGTTGTGCTACGTGCATTACGCACGCTGTGTCTATTATGCACACTATGTACATTATGCATCCTATATTTATTATGATGCATACTATGACCGAGCCGTGAGGCGCCTACGTATCCTCTTTGAGGAATCAGGTCAAACGTAGTTCCCACGGTTTTGTATTTCTTTATGATTTCATCTTCTTTTTCTTCTTCTTTTTCTTTTTTTTTTTTTTTTTTTTTTCATGTCCTTTCCATTAGTGATTCCAAAAGAGGGGTATGAAAGGATTACTTAAGGCTCAAAGGGGGAAGCAAGGGTTAAACAGTGTTTGGATAGAAGAAAGAATTGCCTCCGTCATCTCATTATCCATCAAATGCCAAATACAAACAAATAAACCAAAAATTGCCATAATTAGAGAAATTACGCATAATATCTCTTGACTGCATCTGAATTGATAGCCATGTCGACACATCTACCTTCGATATCTGTCAAACACAGAGCGCCGTTGGACAATACTCTGGTCACGATATAAGGCCCTTGCCAATTTGGGGCGAATTTGCCTTTTGCTTCGACCTGATGTGGGAGGATCTTCTTCAACACCTGCTGCCCTACCTCAAACTTCCTGGGGCGCACCTTCTTGTTATATGCTCTTGCCATTCTCTTCTGATACAGTTGACCATGGCACACTGCTGCCAATCTTTTCTCATCTATCAGGCTCAACTGTTCCAATCGAGCTTTTACCCATTCATCATCATCAATCCCGGCTTCAGCGACAATTCGGAGGGATGGAATTTCGACCTCCGCTGGTATCACGGCCTCAGTTCCATACACCAACAAATAAGGAGTCGTGCCTATGGAGGTCCGGACGGTAGTGCGGTACCCCAACAAAGCAAAGGGTAATTTCTCGTGCCATTGTCTGGACCCTTCCACCATTTTTCGTAGTATCTTCTTGATATTCTTATTGGCTGCTTCTACTGCTCCATTCGCCTTGGGACGATATGGGGTGGAATTGCGGTGTGTAATCTTGAATTGTTGGCACACCTCTCTCATCAGGCTGCTATTAAGATTCGCACCGTTATCCGTGATGATCACTTTTGGGATCCCAAATCTGCAGATGATATGGGAGTGAACAAAGTCCACCACTGCTTTCTTAGTTACTGATTTGAAGGTTTTAGCCTCAACCCATTTGGTGAAGTAATCAATGGTCACTAGAATGAACCTATGACCGTTGGACGCTGCTGGCTCGATGGGCCCAATGACATCCATGCCCCATGCTACAAACGGCCAGGGTGCTGACATCGTATGTAACTCTGTTGGCGGAGAATGAATCAAATCTCCGTGTATCTGGCACTGATGGCATTTCCTCACGAAAGTGATACAGTCGTGTTCCATGGTTAGCCAATAACACCCTGTTCGAAGGATCTTTCTTGCCAACACATATCCGCTCATGTGTGGCCCACAAACTCCCGCATGTACCTCTTCCATGACCGTCATTGCTTGACTGGCATCTACGCATCTCAACAATCCCAAATCCGGGGTTCTTTTGTACAATACTCCTCCACTGAGGAAGAAACCATTCGACAAACGCCGAAGGGCTCTTTTTTGGTCTCCCGAGGCATGTTCTGGATATATCCCCATTCTGAGGTATTCCTTGATATCATGAAACCAGGGTTCGCCATCTGCTTCTTCTTCTACGGTATTGCAGTAGGCGTGCTGATCACGGACTTGGATATGCAGAGGATCAACATACATCTTGTCAGGGTGGTGCAACATTGATGCTAAGGTGGCTAAGGCATCTGCAACCTCATTGTGAACTCTCGGGATGTGTTTGAACTTCACCGATCGAAATTGCTTGCTCAGATCATGCAAGCATTGTCGGTATGGTATGAGCTTTAGATCTCGTGTTTCCCATTCACCCTGAATTTGATGTACCAAGAGGTCCGAGTCTCCCAAGACCAAGACGTCTTGGACATCCATGTCAGCAGCCAAGCGCAGACCCAGAATGCAAGCCTCATATTCGGCCATATTGTTGGTGCAATAGAAGCGTAGTTGAGCCGTAACAGGATAATGCCGTCCTGTTTCAGAAATGAGTACTGCTCCTATTCCAACCCCTTTTGCGTTTGCAGCTCCATCGAAGAAAAGCTTCCAACCTGGTTCCTCAGGTAATTCCAACTCATTCGTATGCATCACTTCTTCGTCCGGAAAATACGTTCTTAAGGGCTCGTATTTTTCATCAACGGGATTCTCTGCCAAATGGTCTGCCAGGGCCTGGGCTTTCATGGCCGTCCTTGTTACGTAGATGATATCAAACTCTGTGAGCAGAATTTGCCACTTTGCCAACCTTCCCGTGGGCATAGGTTTCTGAAAGATATACTTCAATGGGTCCAAGCGGGATATGAGATAAGTAGTATATGAGGACAGGTAGTGCTTCAACTTCTGAGCTACCCAAGTCAGGGCGCAGCATGTTTTCTCGAGTTGAGTGTACTTGACCTCATGCACTGTGAATTTCTTGCTAAGATAGTAGATGGCCTGCTCCTTCCTTCCTGTGTCATCATGTTGCCCCAGTACACAACCAAATGAATTTTCCAAGACTGTCAGGTAAAGGATTAGGGGTTTCCCGGGCTTAGGTGGGACCAACACGGGTGGATTAGACAGATACCCTTTGATTTGGTCGAAAGCCTCTTGACACTCTGTCGTCCAACCTTCTGCAGCATCCTTTCTCAGTAGCCGAAATATGGGCTCACAAGTTGCTGTGAGTTGAGCGATGAACCTGCTGATGTAATTGAGTCTACCCAGCAAACTCATTACCTCTGTTTTGTTCCTTGGCGGTGGCAAGTCTCGGATGGATTCAATTTTGGATGGGTCTAACTCAATCCCCCGTCGACTGACGATGAATCCTAGCAACTTTCCTGATGGAACCCCGAATGCGCATTTGGCCGGGTTAAGCTTGATATCATACCTCCGGAGTCTTTGGAAAAATCTCCTTAGGTCTGCCACATGGTCCTCCTGACGCCAAGATTTGATGATCACATCATCGACGTACACCTCTATTTCTTTGTGTATCATGTCATGAAACACAGCAGTCATTGCTCGCATGTACGTTGCCCCAGCGTTCTTTAAACCGAACGGCATTACCCGATAGCAGTAGGTTCCCCATGGCGTAATAAACGCTGTCTTCTCAGCATCCTCTTCGTCCATTAGGATCTGATGATATCCCGCATAGCAATCCACAAAGGATCCGATCTCGCGCCCAGCGCAGTTATCGATCAAGATATGAATGTTGGGTAACGGGAAATTGTCCTTGGGACTCGCTTTGTTGAGGTTGCGGTAGTCGACGCACACCCTGATTTTTCCGTCCTTCTTTGGGACTGGTACCACATTGGCCAGCCACTCGGGATACCGAGTGACCCGAATGACCTTCGATTGCAACTGCTTAATCACTTCTTCTTTGATCTTTACACTCATTTCTGTTTTAAATTTCCTTAGTTTTTGCTTGACCGGAGGGTATGCCGGGTCAGTGGGCAATTTGTGAACCACTAAATTGGTGCTCAATCCAGGCATATCATCATATGACCATGCAAAAACATCTTTGAATTCCCTGAGAGTTTTGATCAATTCTGCTTTGACATTTGGCTCAATGTGGATGCTAATTTTGGTCTCTTGGATGATATCAGCGTCTCCTAGGTTCACAGCCTCAGTGTCGTTTAGGTTAGGCTTGGGTTTCTCTTCAAATTGGCACAGTTCTCGGTTTATTTCTTCGAAGGCTTCCCCTTCGTCACATTCGGATTCATCATCACAAAAGACCTCTTGTATCATTGAGTCAGATTCAGATTGATTTATTAGACTAGGTCGAAGATCCGCTGTGCATGCCATGTCATTAGGACCAGTAAAAAGAGAACTGTTCAGAAAGAAAAAGAACAAAACAAGAAATTAAAATGGGACAAAAGAAAAGAACTTTATTAAATTCGCAGGATAAAAAGGGTTCACACTTTTACAAAACGAAAGTAAAGTTGGGATTACACCCTTGAATAATCCGATCAAACAAACAAACAAACAAAACATTAATCAAAGCCTACTACCAAGACTCCCCTCGGACAGGAAGAGGAGTAACCGTCCAATTGTTGATCTTGGCCTCAGGCCCCACAAATTGTATCTCTGCTCTGCTGGAACCTTCTCCAGCTTCCACCATACTGACATCCGCAAATAGCCTCTCAAAACTCTGATTGAGGTCTTCATTTATGCCGATCAAAGGTCCTTGAATCTTTGGGATCGCTGACCCCTTGGCACTAGCTTTAACAAAAGACCTCGAGAGGCGTGGTACTGGTTTAGGCAGAAACCAGACCCTCTTCTTCATTTTTCGCGCTTGCTTCCTGTCTGCTGGGGTTGGTTTGAACCCCAACCCGAAAGTTTCCAGATTCTTAGGAAGGGAGACAGGTTGGACTATCCCTTGAAGTTCAACTCCCAGGCCTTTTCCCGGCACAAACCCATTACCCAGCATCTCCGATACCATCATGACTGTTGCGGCAGCTACCCTAGGGTGCGGGATGATTTCTCCTTCAGAGATTTTGTTGGCCGACCCTGTATCGAGAATCTGGTAGACCCAAGGACCCTTGTCATCAGTGGTCTCTATGAAAGGCACAATGGTTCCGCCCATGGTGCATGTTGTATCCTCACCGTGCAACACGACCTCTTGTCTTTCCCACTCGAACTTCACTGTCTGATGTAGGGTGGAAGGCACCGCTTTGGCTGCATGAATCCAAGGTCGTCCTAACAGCAAGTTGTAAGATACCGTGGCGTCCAACACCTGGAATTCCATGGTAAACAGGACCGGGCCAATGGTTAGTTCAAGTACAACATCCCCCACAGTGGCTGTTCCGTTTCCGTCAAACCCTCGGACACAGATGCTATTCTCCCGGATTCTTCCACGGTCAATCTTTAACTGGTCCAGGGTGGATAATGGACAAATATTGGCGCTTGAGCCGTTATCCACCAATACTCGGGTTACCACCGAGTCTTCACATTTGACAGCTAGGTATAGAGCTCTGTTGTGCTCCGTACCTTCCACCGGCAGGTCATCGTCTGAGAATGTCACTCTGTTCACCTCGAAAATCTTGCTAGCAATGGTTTCCAGGTGGTTTACAGAAATCTCACTGGGTACATGAGCCTCGTTCAATATCTTTAACAGGGCCCGACGATGTTCCTCGGAATGGAGGAGTAATGACAATAGTGAGATCTGGGCAGGTGTTTTTCTCAGCTGCTCAACCACAGAATAGTCTTGTACTTTCATCTTCCTCAGGAAGTCCTCAGCTTCTTCTTCTGACACTGGCTTCTTGGTTGCCACTGGGTTTATTTTTCTTAACTCCACCGGAGCAAAGCATCGACCTGATCGAGTCAGCCCTTGCGCTTCACAACTGACTTCTTCCACCTGTTTTCCTTGGTATGTCACCACTGCTTTTTCATATTTCCAGGGCACAGCCCTGCTGTCAAGCATTGGCAGTTGGACCACCGGCTTTATGGTCACCCGTTCTCTACATACCCCTTTCAACATGACTGCCGGTGTGGGCAGGATCCCTGGTATTACCAACTTGCTTGGCTCGGGTTTGCTTGCTATGACGGACGGGCTCTTCCCCCATATTACTACCGGCTTGACGCCTTCTCCCTGCGACTGTACATTTGTTCCTCCACTGGTTAAGACTTCTTTTGGGGCAGCTTGGATCATCATCACTGTTTGTGAGGGTTTTCTTAATTCACCTCCCTCACACACCAACTCAATCATGTGAGCTTCGTGGTGCGCTGGCAGTGGATTTTGGTTGATGTTAGGAGTCTCCGGTGTCTGGACCTCGATCTTATTGGTGTCAATAAGATCCTGTATGGCGTGCCTTAACTTCCAACACTTCTCGGTATCGTGCCCAAGCATCCCTGAACAGTATTCACAACTGATTGAACGATCCAAATTCTGAGGCGGGGGATTTGGTTCCCGAGTATGGACGGGACTAACCAAACCCAATTGCCGCAGCTTGTGGAACACAGCGGTGTAGGTTTCTCCCAGTTCGGTGAAGGTTCTTTGCTTCCGCAACCTGTCATTTCTGGCATCTGGATTTCCCCGGAAACCTGCCCCTGAAGGATTTCTATATGCCCTTGGTGGAGGGTAAGTGTTTTGTGGTGGTGCATATATGTTCTGGGGAGCCGGTGCGCGCCATTGCGGGCGAACCGGAGGCTGAGTGTATACCTGGGCTTGGTGTACGGAACAATGTGGTTCTCGAGGTGGATAGAAATTTTGTGGTGGGTTGTATGGATAGTTTGACCTGTGAGGCCTGGGTTGGTTGTAGTGTGGCCTGCCAGCCCTGGACCAACTGCCTGCCTCGATCGTGGCAACCTCTTCTTTCTTTCTTCTCAGCGCACCTCCCGTGCCGCTTTGAATAGCCTGGGTTGTGGCCTTAAGTGCCGAATAGTTTAAGATCTTGTCCGACCTCAAACCTTCTTCTATCATGACCCCTATTTTGACCACCTCGTTGAAAGATTTTCCAACCGTTGTCACCAAGTGACCAAAGTAGGTTGGATCCAATGTCTGCAAAAAGTAGTCTACCATTTCTCCCTCTCTCATGGGAGGATCGACCCTAGCTGCTTGTTCTCTCCAACGGAACCCGAACTCGCGAAAACTTTCCCCGGGTTTCTTCCCAGTCCTCAATAACGTGAGACGGTCAGGGACTATCTCTAGATTGTACTGGAAATGACCTGCAAAAGCCTGTGCCAGATCATCCCACGTGTACCACCTGCTGAAATCCTGCCTGGTATACCATTCCAGCGCAGATCCGCTCAGACTTTGGCCGAAGTAAGCTATCAAAAGCTCATCCTTGCCTCCTGCCCCTCTCATTTTGCTACAGAACCCCCGCAAATGTGCCATGGGATCACCGTGCCCTTCATATAAATCAAACTTGGGCATCTTGAACCCAGCCGGGAGTTGGACATCTGGGAAAGGGCACAGATCTTTGTATGCCACGCTGACTTGATTGCCCAGCCCGTGCAAGTTTCTGAAGGATTGCTCCAGGCTTTTGAACTTTCTTAACACTTCATCCTGTTCAGGGGCCTTAACCGGCTTCTCAACCTCTGCCGGTACTTCCAAATGGGGATTGTAAACCTGTGGTTCCGGTGCGTGGAAGGTAGGCTCAGGGGGATAGTATTGCGTATCGTGAGCCTGAAACAATGGCTCACTGGTCGTTCGCTGCAAAGGGGCTGATGCAGGTCCCACAAAAATGGGAATATTGGATGTTGGGAGAGGTTGGTGGGGTGGTGGAGCTTGGGAATCATGAGGGCTTCTCTCTTGATGATAGAGGGGGTTTGGGCGGCTTGTGGAAGGGCCAGAGTGAGGGTACTCCGGCACGTGTCCCAGTGTCTCAGGGCTCTTTTGCGTTTTGGCCAGGGCTAGCTGCATTGCATGCATCTCCAGTCCCATCCTCTCAATCTTTTCCATTGCCTCTTTTAGCAACTGGCTCATCGGCCTTTCTTCCTCATTACTATTCTCAGAAGTGGTCATGCTTGTTGCTACCGGTCCTTTGGATCTGGTTTGATATGAATGTGCTGCCAGAATTCTTTAACAACTAACTGTCTGGTATCAGACAACAACAAACTTTGTTAGTGTTAGAGCTTAACAGATTTGATCATAACACATAGAGGATGCAATGCACCTAGGCAGTTAACCGTTTCTACATGCTTTGCTTCAAACCACATGCGTCATCCCGGTTTGTTCATTCGTCTCTTTTTTAGAGTATTATGCGAAACCCCGCGTTTTTATTTTATTTACACTTTCTTTTCTTTATTTAAAAAGCGGTCGAATCTTATGGGGATTGCCTACGTATCACGTCCCCGCGTGAATCAGACCAGGCGTAGTTCTGCCCCAAAGTAAAGACACGTAGAAATTCTTCCGGAGTCACTTAATTTCATTATCAAAATTTGCTATTACACATTACTTCAACAAAATAGCAACAGTACAGACTCCAGGGTTTTAAACTTGGTTTGAGGAAAAGAAAACAACATTGGGGAAACAACAAACAAAATAACCAGGACTCGATCAACAACTAATTTTCCAACTTAGGGACCCACGAGGCATCTTTCGGCCCTTTCGCGGCCCTAGGTGTAAGGTCTCTTTGCAAGCCCTTCAACTCGTTCATAATCCGATGGACGCAGCCCATGATGGAAGCAATGAGGTTTTCCCGAGGTGTCTGCTCGCATGCCAAACATTTTAGGTAGATGTAATGCCCGACTTTGTCAATTCTTGCCCGAATGTTGTCTCTTTCTGCGAACAATTGCCTTATCTGTCGGTTCTTCAACATTAGCGTTTGTGCATTGGCGGCGAGCTGATCCTGGAATATATCCATTTGCCTTTCCATCCTTGTCATTGCATTGTAATAGCGTCTCCGGTCGGCCTGGGAATCTTGCGTTTGCTTGAAGATCCGCTCCTGCAAAGCGGAATTTGTTTCCTTTGCTGCTTTGACGCTCAGTTCACAATTCCTCATGACTTGCTGTAGGCGCTTTCTCCGGGCCATTGTACCTTCTGCCCATTTGGCTCTCATCCTTGCTATGCAGGCCTCTGATAGGTCTAATTCCACCTGGCTCTGGATGACCTGATTTCTCAAACTGGCTATCAATCTTTCATCGGAGCAACGCCTCTGTCGGTCGATGTTATTCTTACTGGCTTGGCGAAGCCGGGCCTTCAGGGTTTGGTTTTCTTGGGCTAACTTGTCTTTTTCAGCCTGCTCTTGGGCGACTTGTACGTTGTTTTCGAATACCATCCTTTCCATTTGTCGCTTCAGCTTCCTAATTTCAACCAGGTAACCTTCCTCTTTTGCAAGCCAGTCCCATTGTTCTTGCGATGACTCAACAAAATTTTGGAGGTGAGGCCGTTTGGTTGGCCGTTTTACGATGTTCTTCTTGTTCTGCCAAGTGATATAGGCCGGCGAGACTTCACCCCTAGACAAATCATTTACTCGGGTATTCGCCGTTAAGTACTGGCATTCACTCCATATGCAACGAACTGTCTTTTCAGGAAATTGGCCGTCACTGCTGACCTCGACTGCATAAGTGCTGAGATCTTCGTCCGGGTGTAGTACTTGACATCTTCCCAACTGCCTCATTACCCTGTAAGGGGCATAAGGTTGAATACCCCTGAGTCCCATCAAGAGGAAGTGAGGACCAGTGGCGGGCATGTATATGATTTCTTCCACAGAAAGCCAACCCAAAGTCCAGTTTATTTGGTCTGCGGTGATGATCCGGAGATAGGATATCCATTCTTCAAACCCTCCCGGTGATCGGAAACCTGAAACCCTTAGGCTATAACCCTCGATGCAGCCCACATTTGTAGACATGTAACGCATATACTGAGGGTGGTGACACAAGTGTTCGATCATCCACATCTGTAACAACAAGTTGCACCCTTCGAAAAAGTCTGCTCCAGCCTTACAAGCCGTGAGGGCTCGGTATATTTCTGACATTATCATGGGAGCAAGGATGCTTTTATCGTTGGTAATCAGGATTCTGACGATTCCAGCCACCTTTAGGTCGATATTTCTATCTTTTCGGGGAAACACCACAAGGCCCAAAAATGCCACCATAAAAGCGAACCGCCTATGCTCATTCCATTTTACCAGATTTCCCCTGCTGCAAACACCACTTTCTGGCTCATTGAATCCTCCTATGCTCCCGTACCTCTGGTATATGAATTGTAGGGTAGAAAAACCTTTATCCAGTTCAGCGTATGGGACTCCTTTGCTTATCTTCAACAGATCCATGAATTTGTGTGAATTCACAGCCCTTGGAGCGATCAGGTATTTGTGTCTCAAACCTTCAGTGACGTCCATGTAACCCGCCACTTCCTCTAAGGTTGGGGTGAGTTCAAAATCTGAGAAACGGAACACGTTGTGGGCCGGATCCCAGAATGTCACCAAAGCCTTTATGATGTCGCACCGAGGCCTAACTTTCAACAAATCAACCAAACCCCCCAGATGCAGTTTGACCTTGTCTTGCTCTGGCCTTTCTAAATCCTCCCACCATAATCGCACCTCCAGGGGAATTTTGCTTCTAACTGTCATCGGCAAACTTGGACTCATGCTCATTCTGCATGTTTGTTGGGATGATTAAGCAAAGATCCAGACTCATTAGACTCAAATACACAAATCGACACCCTTTTTTTTTTTAGAAAAACGAAATCTTGGTTGTTTTTGAAAGTACGATGTTACCTCAAAACTCTCGTTATTTGGTTTATATCTGTATTTTGAAAGAACAAGTTGAGCCCGATGGGGGTTGCCTACGTATCCCGCACCATGCGAGAATCAAACTGACGTAGTTCGGGCATAAATCGAATTTTGGGGACACCTTATTTTTCTTAAAAATGAATCAAGGATTCCCCTTTTTTTTCTTTTTCTTTTAAAACAAATTAATAAGACACACATTTTTTCAAAATTCTGGCGGGGCTTTGACCATTTTTGTGACTTTTCAAGAATAAATAAGTAGCCCCTTAACCGTTATTCCTCTTCCTTTTCCAAACATTCCCGATATTCAGAAACCGGTCAGCATGCAAGCCTTGAAACAAGTAAATGTATAAAGCAAACAGGATGTAGCAGGATGGTCTTTATTCTCAGGTTGCCTGTCCTAGACGGACCCAGCCCCTGTGCTGAGTCCCCTAAGTCAAATGCACATGATGCAAATAAGCGTTCCTACTAGGGATCCGGCATGAAGTTATGTTATGCTAAGCTGTAAAACCTAGGTGCTTGTTCTAGACCTGGCTTACCCGAGCGGACAACTCGAGCCGAGGATGGGAGCTGTGTACCGGTAACCAAAAGGCCATCCGACTTTGCAACTCCTCCGAATCCTCGTTCTATTTTGGCATATGACACTAACAGAAAGAAGCCACGGCCAGCGTGCGCTCCTCAAGAGAGAAGAGAAGGGTTTCGGCACAGTTTATATATACAGTCCAAGTAATATCAAAGCGGTAAAAGCAGCATTTAGCACATTTAGGCTAAAACATATAATAAAACCAAATAATAGATAATAAATAAAGCCAAATAATAACAATTATTCTAAGCTCGAATTCTTAACCCTGAACCAGTGGTTCTGGGTTATAAAGTCCCCAGCAGAGTCGCCAGAGCTGTCACACCTCCTTTTTCCGCGCCCGCGGGGCGCAAGGGGAGTTTTTTCCAATTAAAGGACAATCGAAACGGGATGAGTTTATTTATTTCAGAGTCGCCACTTGGGAGATTTAGGGTGTCCCAAGTCACCAATTTTAATCCCGAATCGAGGAAAATAATGACTCTATATTACAGTCTGCGTACCAGAAATCTGGATAAGGAATTCTGTTAACCCGGGAGAAGGTGTTAGGCATTCCCGAGTTCCGTGGTTCTAGCACGGTCGCTCAACTGTTATATTCGGCTTATTTACCTGATTTTATACGAGTGTGAACCTATGTGCAAAATTTAACTTTTAACCGCTTTTATCATTTACTGTTTTTATCAAGAATTGCAACGTTGTGAAAATGTATCTCGAACCGCGTCACAATCAATGTACCCGTGGTCGTCGACACACTTTGACTCCGTTGAGATTTGGATTTGGGTCACATCAATGTGCACCCGAGTTTAAGGAAATTAAATTATTAAAGGCGCGCCTAAAGCGACTAGCGTATTTATTTTGGGTAGGACCGTGGAATTTTACTAAACGGTCCATCCCGAAGTCTAAACAATTTTTAAAGCAAATATTTACTGAGGGCCCCGCAATTTGTATTTTATTTGGCGAGGCTCATCTCATTCTTATTTTTTTTTTTTTTTGAAATGAATTTGCAACGTCATGGACACGCACCTCGAACCACGTCACAATCAATGTACCCGTGATTAGAGACACATTTCGAATCCGTCGAGATTTGGATTTGGGTCACATAAATGTGCACCCAAGTTTAGGAAGGTAAGGTTTATTAAAGCGTGTCCTAAAGAGACTAACGTGTTGTTATTTTAGGAGGGTTGTGAGATTTGCTAAACAACCCGTCCGGGAAACTAAATGCTTCAATGATTTACATTTAACAAGGGCCCCGCATCTGCGTGTTTTGTTTATTTTTCATCGAGGCTCATCTCGTTCTTATTTTAAAAGGATATCCTATAGCAACTACGTTTCTTGTCGTGTTCGCCTCTATCAATTGAAAACGGTAGACAGTCCTAATTAATTACATGATTGCGAGTTTATCTATAACAGAATTCCGAGTGCTTGCGCAAAATCAGAAACGCGGCCACGTACACAGTTAGCCGAGCAATATTAAGGGCCCAAACCCAACCCACGCAGTAGCGGTTGGGCCTGGGCCACTGTTTTTCGATGAGAGCCTGCTTGGCTCGCTCGACTTGGGCTCAACCTTCATGAGGTTGAGATTGTAAGCTCTATGTTTTTTTTGTCTTAAAGCATGGTTTACCAGTTATATGAGGCAATTTATCAGAAGGTAAAGAACTTAACTAGTAGTGTACAGTTTTCATGCTTGGCATACATTAAAGAATTATACCACACCATTAAACTAAATCTAAGATACAACCTACTGCATTGGGTATACTTTTATCTACCAGCCTGCATATACAATTGGATGTCAAATTACCCTACATTTACAGTTGCTATGTGTTAAAGCTACCCAGTATCCGAACAAAATACAAGCTATCATACATCCCGGATCATTCAGTGTACAGACTATACATAAAATAAATGATCTCCAACTCTTCTCTTTGTATTCATACTCAACTTCAGATTACATTGACAGTATTAGTTGTGTACCTGGTATAGAGGAACAAAAGAGGAAGGAAAATGTTCAGCTGAGTAGTACACAGCAAGCACAGCAGCAGCAGATAATACAGCACAACACAGCAACAACCAAATAGCCACAAAGATGAAATTCACACGTTGGTCGAGCAACAGACAAATAATCCCAGGAAAACAGAGTAGGAACCAACAGAGACAGCAGAGTATTCAATGTAAACACCCCAGCAATTCCATAACTACAAGTGGCTCAAACAGGCAAACAACAGTAATTGGCCAAGACCAGCTAAACCAACATAAACTCTTATGTAATTTTCAGACAGTGTTTGGTTACAATATTCCAAGACTTTATGTTTCTTTTTTCTCTCAAGACTGAAAAAATGTCCAGCCCCTTTTAAGTTCTCAAATGGCCTATTTATAAGCCAACAATCCAGTGCAGTCAAGCTGCCTGGATCCTGCCAGTTGCAATCTGCCCATACCCCTTAAGCCCATGCTCAGCATGCTTGGTGTCAGCCCTTTTTGTTCCCCACGCCTGGCTTTCTTTAATCAAGAGTTATGGGTTCATTTTAGTATTCATTTTAAATTCCCATGCTCTTATGTCTTGTTCCCCATTGGCATTAATTTAATCCCAAATTAGTACCCTATTTGTCAGCTCACTTAAACTAATTACTTCTGTTCTTTTTAACACCCCAGATTACCCCCGTTAACCTTGATTATTACTGCCCCTGCCTATTGCAGCATTAGGGCATTTTTGCACTGATGAAAGCTCGAACTCAGGACTGCCTAGTCTGAACCTTTTCAGTCAGTTTTATAGTGCAAACAAACCATTTCAAACAATGCTGGGGCATACAGTCAGTGACAAAGACTCAATTAGTCATGAGACCTTATTAGCTCATTTGATTTATTAGTTATAGAAAGCTAATCGACGATATTTATCGAGTCGACTATACTAATTATAACAGATAATAATCAATCGCTCACATAAACAATACGTTTAGGGATCTAAAGGGTATCAGACGATTCTGTGTTCAATAACTGGGAACCTATATAAGTCTATTCATTTGACGACCAATCTAATCGAACAGGTTCATCACAGAGCACATTCAGAATACAAATAGAAGACAAACGACCAAATAAAAGGTCTTTAACAGAGATGAAAGAAATCTGGATAAAAAAAATAACAAAATAACAAACAAACACAAAAAGATATGCTGACAACTTATTTGGAAATAAAACAAAAAGAACGGAAAACTTACCAAACGTTTAAACCAAACAGACCCAAATCAAACTCGACTTCGAACTTTTGAGGCCGAACAAACTTTAATCAGGGTGTTCTCACATGAGAACACCTTGGTTAAGGTCTATTAGACCTCAAACCTATGTCAAAACTGGCCGGGTTCCACAGGTGCATGTGTTTCAAAAGTCTGGATTTCCAGATCTGGATTTTTGGGAGTTGTGGGTAGATTCGGACCAAACCAAGCTTGGTTTGGTCACGAGGAAGGTCAGGGGGGTGTCTGGTATGAAGATGGGGTAACTTGGCATAGGTACGGGTTCGACTCAAATCTTCAAATGAAGATTCGAGACGAACGAAAGTGATTCGAGGCAAATGGATAGTAGATCCATGTTCAGGAGAGTGAGGGGGTCTTAGGGTGTTCAGGGGGTGGTCACCGGCGTTCGTGCCGCCGGCTTTAATGGCGAGGGATACTGGGGCGGCTGCTAGGGTTCGAGGATGAGAAGGGGTTGGGGAAGGAGATGACTGAAGGGTGGGGTTCGGATAGGGGGTGCGGGGTAAAGGGCTGAGCTTATATATGGGGGGGTTGATTGGATCTGAGCCGTTGGATCCTACGATCTCAACGGCTTGGATCTGAGGGTGAGAAACAAGACGGGGTCGTTCAGTAGTTAAACGGGGTCGTTTGGTTTAAGTGAGGGGTCGGATCGGATTGGTTATTGGGTCGGGTTTGAACACGGGTTGTTGAAGATGATCCTGAGCCGTTGGATTGGCCTGGACGGACGGCTTAGATCGAACGCCCTATACGGCGTCGTTTTGGGGCGTGCCTTGGCAGGCCTGGTTTTGGACTGGGTCTTGCCTTGGCTTTGGGCCTCATTTTGGGGCCCAATCCGATTTTCTTCTCTTTTGTTTTTTTTTTTTCTAATTTCATTTTTTCTTTTAAAACAAAAATAAAAATAATAAAACGAAATTAAAACTAAACAACAATGCAACATTTTAACACAATTATCACAAAAAATTATTTAAACAAGTTAACTAAAGCCTAGAAGGAACGATGCACATGTATATATATTTTGAATTTTCTTTTGGAGCGATTGTCCGTGAAGCAAAAATCACGTGCTTACAACTGTATTACCTACCCATTCGAGGACTGGCTCACCCAGAAAATGAAATCTGGCTGTCTTTGCTCGACAATCAACTGTGGCATAACAAGCTGCCAACCAGTCCATGCCCATGATAGCATCAAAATCCAACATCTCTAGCTCAACTAGGTCGGCTGAGGTCCGACGACCACAAACTGATATCGTACAACCTCAGTAAATGCGTCTAGAGATAATCGATTCTCCGACCAGTGTAGATACTGCAAAAGGATCACTTAGTATTTCATCCACTATACCAAATTTACGCGCGACAAATGGGGTAATACATGATAAAGTAGATCGTGGGTCTATCAAGGCATAAACATCGTGAGAACAAATGGTCAACATACCTGTCACAACGTCTGGTGAGGACTCTTGGTCCTGTCGACCTGCTAGCGCATAGATACGATTCTGGATACCACATAAACTGGACCCTCTACCTCTGCCTCGACCTCTACTAGCCGAAGACCGAGACTCGTGCCCTGAAGGATGCACGGACATAGCTGATCCTGTTGCTGAATTTGCTGGTTGCGCCATCCGCCCAAAATCTCTATTTGGTCAATCTCGCATCATATGCCCCGGACGTCCACATGTATAGCAAGCATCGAAACCGGCTCGGCATTAGCCTAAATGTCCTCTACCGCAAATGGAACACCGTGGCGAAACTGGCCATATTTGTCCTGAACCTCGTTATCGCTGCAAACTTGATGCTTGGGAGCTCTCACCTGGTCCTGACTGAGTATAACGGTCATACTTGTAACCCTGTAGCTGAGGTGGCGGAGGTCTAGTTGGCCGTTCGAAGTACTGGGGCCTGTAACTACCTTGAGACTGCTCTTGAGAACTGGCAAATCTCATCCTCTTACGCTGCCCTGACTCAGTCCTCTCCGTACTCTGCTGCCGATGCCTACCTCTCTCTTTATTCTGGGCAAATGCTTGAATCTGGGAGATATCCATACTATCCTGCAATGCAGTGGTGGCACATGCCTCGATCAACTCTGGGGCCAATCCTGCTATAAATATGTGGATTCTATCCTGCATAGTAGCAACTATGGATGGTGCATATCTGGCCAATGAGTCAAAATGGAACTATATTCTCAAACACTCATATTTCCCTGTTGAGGGCTAGAAACTGATCGAGTCGGGCCTGTCAGATCTCTTGTGGTATGTACTAGTCAAGGAAGGCATCTGAAAAATTCTCTCAAATAGCAGGAGGTGCATCACGCCCCTAGACCTTTCCCATCCCTCATACCAAAGGATGGCTATATCTCGGAGTCGAAAAGCTGCTAACTCAACTGTCTCTTTCTCCGTGGCATGCATAACCCGAAAGATCCTATGAAGCTGATCTATGAAATCCTGCGGGTCCTCCCTCTGATCTGTCCCCGTGAACACTGGTGGATTCAAAGCAATAAATTCTCGGACCCTTGAACTTCCAAATCCCTCAGAAAGTCCTACACTACCGGATGCCCTAGCCTGTTGCTGGGCAGCTACCAACTGTGCCAACAAATGCACCGCACTCCTCAAGTCCTGATCTGATGGAAGCGGAGAGGGAACTGGACGTGCGGTCTCCCAAGGAATCTCCTCAGGTGGCAGAGGAGCCAGTAATCGCTGGGTAGGGGTCTCTCCCTACGACTCCGATTGGGCCCCATCTGCTGGGGGTACCCTGCTACTCCCTTCACCTACTACTGTTTCTCTCCTCCGGCTAGTCGTAGTATTCCTAATTACCGTCATCTGTGCATGCAAATGCCAACACGTAAGTTTAACTCAAATTTCCTATAACTCAGTGCTACTACAACACGATTTAGATTTGAAAGAAGAGTAACTAATTCCTAAATGCCCTGTAGTCCCCTGCTTATATAATGTGGTGCACCACATATTTATAAACAAGACCCTACTAGACACGGCTTGTAGAATCCCTAGGATAGAACTGCTCGGATACCACTTTGTCACGCCCCGAGCCTGGTGGCGAGACCGGCACCTAGTGCCTCATCTATCCTTGCGTACAACTTGCAACTAAGAGACTCTAAACATGTAATGTCATACATTCGCTAGGGGCCACATTACAAGATAATGTGCGATACAAAGTATAAAACTAAATGAAGACTAACGCTGACTAATGTCAACATAAAACTAGGCCGGCAAGGCCGTCATAATTACTACAACTGACAAGACAACAAAATATACGTAAAGGGCCTACAAGCCCAAGATACTGCACTAACCGACAGGATATGTCTCCAAGCCTCTACTGATAGATGTACTGTGATCGGAACAGGGACCTGACCTACCCATAACCTATCTACATATATACACAAGATATACACCACACTGCTAGACTCGGAAACTCCGAAAGAAGGGGAGCTTACCGATAAAGCTGAACTCGTACAACACCTACTGAGGAGGTCTACCCGTCTGTCTGTCTGAACCTGTACGCATGAAATGCAGCGCCCCCCAGAAAGGGACGTCAATATTAAATAGTGTACCGAGTATGTAAGGCAATATACTGAAGCTGAAACTGAACTGATAATATAATAACTGCAAGTAGCTGGAAGTCAAAGATAATCTGAAAATATGTTTACCTGCTGATACTGACTCAACTCGCTCAATATAGTAAGTAAAATAGTTATCCGGCCCTATAAGTCTCGGTATATATATATATATATATATATATAACTTATTTACCGTAGTAGGCTCGCTCATAGGCGCTCGGCCATACTAGGCTCTGTATCTTGACCAACTAGGCTCGCTCATAGGCGCTCGGCCACAGTAGGATCGGCATATAACTTACCATCTGATCAGAGGTTGCCCAATAGGGGCCTGCCCATCGATTATAGCTCGATGGTAATAAAAATACTTTTAATACTGTATATATGTAAATTCTCTGCTCTCTTGACTGGAAGAAAAAAAATACTCAATTGAATATGAAGTCCCAATAATGAGAATATTGTAACTTACAAAACTAGGAAAATATACGTAATTTGCGAGACTAGCAAAATATACGTAAATTCCGGGATACGAATTTTTTTCTATGTCTCGTTATGAAACTTGTGTAACTACGATATCATGCTAAAATAAAGAAAAAGCTTATTCTTAAAATACATGTTCCTGAATGAATCTGCTTCTGACGTTTTGTGTATTAAAGACGGAAATGGAACTAAATCTTAACTGTTGAATTTTGAAATTTCCATTGAAAACTTGGTAAGAATTTTGGACGAAAATCTCTTTTGTTTTAAAGTTCTTGATTTCAACCTTATAGAAATGAATTAAAGCCTAGTTTGTCTAATTGGATCAGATTCTTAAGACTTTAATGTCAATTCATGACTTGGTTATATTAGGTAGACACCTATACCTTTATTTAATGAGTCATCTTCTTAATTAGTGGTCTTGTGCCACATGTTTTTTGGGCATAACTAGTTAAGTTTTGTCCGCTTATTAGTTAACTGGGTAATGTTCTGTTACCCGGTAATTAATCAATTACCGCATAATTTAAAAATTATCATAAATTAATTAAAATTCTTTTTATTTTTAAAATACTTTATATATACTTCATATATTATACTACCGTGGTCATATGGTACCTTGCACGGTACCAATTCATAATTATCGGGTATTATCTCTCGACCCGTATTTTATTTCAAATTGGTCACTTTTCAATGAAACTCGATTTCTTTAATCTGTGTACCCCTTTATCCTTCATAACACTTATTTATCGCTTGTTATAAATAGCATAAATATTTTAACCTCCAAATAATATCATCCCCGAGTTTACGTCAATTTATTGAAGACGAAACTTTAACGTACGGAAAAGAATGCGAGATGTAACAGTATACTTCTGTAATATCACAATTATTGCTTAATGGAACTGTGTCGGTGCCAACTATTTTTCCTTTTGAATCATCACCAAATTTGACATTTCCTCCATTGACTTGTAAGTCACCTGGTTAGACCTGTCACATGACTTGTGGATTTGGGCATGCTATTGAGTTACATTTGAAGTTCCTGAACCTCATCTTGAAGTACATCTCTTTCAATTTCATAGACTTCAAGTTTAAGTTCTCAGTCCTTCTTTTTCCTATTGAGTCTTTTTAATTCATTCAACATTTTTTTAGGGTAAGGTCAACAATATCATGCAATTCATTACATCTATCACAGTTATAGGGTCTTACCACGCTTGTTTCGCCTCGTGCCATGAAATAGTTTTCAGTGTCTTCTTTGATTTCATCATCTGATGTATCTTCATCAGTCCAGCAACCAGAATATTTGTTCATATTGTTTTCCAAAATAGTCATGAAGCACAGGTTTGTTATTTTCTCATGTTTTGATCTATCTTCATCACTCCATCTTCCGAAGGATTTATTTTTATTGAACCCTCTGGAGCTTTTCTTTTAAGATCCGGGCATTCAGCTTGAACATGGTCATACCTTCCACATTCAAAGCACTTTCTGTCATTTTTGTCTTGTTCATTGTATTGCCTAGTTCATCTAGATAACATCCTTCTATTTTTGTGTTCCTGTATCATCTCATCAATCCATTCATGTTTCTTAACACCATGGCAATTTCTTCTCCAAGGGCTTCTGGATCATCATCAATATCATTTCAGGTCCTTCGGTTGTAGTTTTGAAAGTAATTGTTTTCTTCTTTTCTTCCTGACGCGGTTTCTTGATATGGGTTTTCTTAAATGCTATAAGATCTCCTCATAGTTCATCATGTGAAAGTTTGTCTAGATCTTGAGATTCGAGTGCAACTACTTTTGTCTGTCATGTGGTAGACAAACTTCTCAAGATTTTTCGAACTTGATCACCACTTGAGTAAGTTTTGCCAAAGGCTTTCAGATCGCCAATGATTTTGCTAAATCTTGCAAAAATCTCCTCAATGTATTCTCCTTCTTTCATCTGGAAGAGTTCATAATCTTGAACCAATAGGTTTATCCGAGTTTCTTTCACTTTGCTAGTTCCTTCAGAGGTAACTTCCAGTTTGTCTCACATTTCTTTGGCGGTATCACAACTTAAAATTTTCTCATACTCTTCTCCATTTATAGCATTATAAATCAAGTTTCATGCCTGAGCATTAACTTGAACAACGGTCACTTGTTCATCTGTGTATTCATCTATATCTTCAGGATCATCGGGTGGTTGAGTTGTTGCTGACAGTGGATAATTTTTTTTTGATAACACGCCATACTTTGACATTATAGAACTTTGCATAAATTTTCATGCGTACTTTCCAGTAGGAGAAATGTTGCCCGTTGAAATATGGTGGACTTACTTGTGATGTCCTTTCTTAAAAGAGTACTCCAATAGTTACTTGGTGTGACATGATCTTTTCTCACTAGCTGTTAAGCAAAAGATAAAAGTGTGAGACCTACTCTGATATTAATTGAAAGTACAAGAAAAGGGGGGGTGATATGTCGATTTTTCTTTTTGTATCTTAAGTAGTTTACTAGTCTACTAATTAGTCGACTGAAAGTAAGAATAGAATATGAATAAAGCAGAAATAAAATGCAGGAATTAAAGACACCAAGATTTTTATACTGGTTCGGATTCAATGTGAATCCTACGTCCAGTCCCCTTAGGTTGCAAGGGTGTTCTCTTTCAGTATTTGAAGTTTCTCGATACAAGAGAGTTGATGTAGCTTTACACCAACAACTTAGTCACTATGTTGCTTCCGTTTCTTGATACAATGCCTCACCAGTGATTTTTCTCTCTTTCTTGTCTCCCTAATTACATAGTAGATCTAGAGTGAACTACAATGCTTGTTTGGAGTAGAACAAAAAGAGTGGCAGTGGTTCGTACAATGCTTGCTCCCTTGACATACTTCGCTTTATACTTGAGCTTTGGCTTGGCAAATCTTTGGCAGACCGTTGAAGGATTTGCAGTCCCAAGGGAATTGATCCTTAGAATTAAATTTATTATGATTCATTCCAAGAATAAGTACATAACTTCCATAGACGATCCATGAATGCCAGTCGTTTCCTTTTTCGAAAAGAGATTCGTCATAAATTCTCCTTAAGTTGTTTCTTGATTTAAGGGATTGATAGCCTTCCTATTTCGACGCATATCTTCAGCCATCAGGGCAACGGTAAATCTTTGTTTTTTCTTCATTGTATCAATCATCCTGGTTGTCATATTGCCTCAATCTTGAATCTTTCTTACTTACTTTCGTTGAGAGATCTTTGCCTTTATTTTTTTACTCCTTCCTTTCTTGACTTCTTCCATACTTCAATGATAGATTTACTCGAATCCTTCTTTTCATCTCTCGTGATCTTGTACTATAGTAATATAATATTTTTCATCATTGAAATTTATATCTAACACGATAAGGGCACTCCTATCATACGCCTGAGAGAAAGCACTCTAGAGAGAGATAAAACCCCTTTTATCCCACATTAACAAATTTGTACATTTTTTCCTATTAAAATAATCAAGTTTGAATAAGTTAGATTGCTATTCTTCCTCCGTCTAAAAGGGTGCTAACTGTCTTACTCGTGCTAACACCTTGCTTTTAATCAAATACTGTCGAAAAAACGCACTTAGTTTTTAACCAAATATTGCTGAAAATACTTTTTGTACCAAAAGTGAATCTTTTATTTCTTTTAGCGAGTGACCAGAAAATTTTTAAAAAGTGCATAAGATGCTTTTCTTTTTTCTGCAGTTGGGTTGTATCTTCTCGGTCCAGACCTATATGAGAAGGCTTTTCAATTGAAACAAAGCGAATTATACATCCTCCTAATTCAAATCAGAGAAAAAACCCGTGGAACAGTGAGAAATGAACGCAACACTGGCGTGCATAGACAATCTTTCCACGTTGCAACACAAGATACCCACGAAGTTACCTTCTATACCACAAAAAATGTTTTACATTAGGATCTATAATTCAAGATAATCCTGTGTAGGAGCCACAAGAGTGGACCACAACGTTTCAAACTGGTGGTCGAGTGTACACAATCCAAAAGAGTAGCCCTCAGTTGGCTGATTATAATTGGACGAAAATATAAGGAAAAAAAAGGCCGTCATTTTTTGGCAGATAACAGAGAACATTCACTTACTCCATTTTCCATCACGTATAATGCATAATCTCCAAAAATAAAATAAAAAAAGAACTTTCATCTACCTTTTCTTCTGAATTCTCAGGTTGCAAGAGAATTCAGATATGCTCAGGCTAAATTTATATTGTTCCATAGTTCCTAGTCCAAAACAAGTCAACAATAATATTGGCAGAAGCTGCGGTTCATGGATCATTTTGCCTGATAAACCAACGATTCTATGTAGGAGGAATATTAGTGCGAGAGCCCTGAAAGATGAGATGAACGGTAATGGCAGTGGATTACCTGGTAAAAGTTGGGACCCTGGCTTGGAAATTGAGGTGCCATTTGAACAAAGGCCGGTACGTATGAGTTCTAATTAAGCTGCAATTCCCCATTTTTGGGCATTGTTTCACAAGCTATAAAATTTTCTTTTGCTCTTCTCCCAATTTCTATGCGACATGATGCAGACTTGTACAGAATACTGACTATTACTTAATAAAGTTATTTTTTCAATTAAAAGAAAAGAAGTTTAGCTTATCAGATATCCAGACAGGATTTAAGTTATTGAACTGTTCGCATGGGATAGCATTCTTTTTGGTTTATCATAGAGATATTTTTTGGAATTTCCTTATAAGTGACCTGACTGTGTAAATATTTTACACTGTCGGTCAAAAAGAAAATGATGTCCTCCGGAAGGCCATAACACCTGCACAGGGGAGACATGCCACTATATGGTAAGCTGCTATTGCAGTTTATAGCACTATTGAAATCAAACCCAGTTAGTAACATAGCCACCCCGAAATTTCTGGAGTTTCATGGTGACAACGGACTTAATATGGAGACTGATAAGCAATATAAGTTAGTACTAGTATTAACTAAGCTAATTAATTCTTGCTTTTCAATTACTAGGTGAATGAATACTCATCTCTGAAAGATGAAGGTTTATATTCATGGGCAGAATTGGGACCAGGGTCTTTCTTCATACGTCTTGGGGGACTTTGGTTAGTCACTTTCACAGTTTTGGGAGCACCTATTGCAGCTGCAAGCTTCAATCCTTCAAAGGTACAGACAATTATATAAATCCTTCAAAGGTACAGACATCGTATTTGAATATCACCACTACCAATGAAATGAGAAATTTTGAATTTTGTGCAACTTCTTTCTCTCTCTCAGAGTCCCAAAGTGAATACTCGTGTTCAGTAAACAAGTATAGCTTCCAACTTTAATATTTCTAAGACACAAAACATAGAATAAAAGACTCCACTTAGTCACTAAAATATCTTATACCAGATCCTCATATACATTGACATTCAAATTTTCACAATCCTGCAGGATCCTTTAAGATTTCTCCTGGCTGCAAGTACAGGGACTCTTTTTCTTGTTGCACTTACTGTCCTGAGAATTTATCTGGTAAAGTTTTTTAATTTTCGAAACATAATTTTTTTTTTTTTGTCAAATCGTTTATGACAGACTTGAAGTCGTAGATGCAAACTTATATATATATATATATATATATACACACACACACACAAGGAATGCACATGTCTGACTGCCAAGCCAATGTTTTCTGCAAATAACATAGACTTGACTGACATACTCATCTTAAAATGCGAGACATTTACTGGAAGTTCATCCAGATATGTAGTTGCCAGGAGCTGACGCTTGACATCTGACCTCTCACTTAGCACTTAGCAGTAATTTTTATTACAAACAGAGAGCACAAGGAAGTTAGTACTATGTATTGAAATTGGAAGGTGACATGCACATTTTGATTGAACCAAGAAAGATGATAATGTCCTTTACTCAAATTAAACCTGCATGGTAGATATGACATTTCCTTTAGTGTCAATAAACGTGCAGTCCTTAACCAACTGAATTCCGAAATTCTTACTATCCTCTAAGGTGGAGCTAGAATTTTAAGTTTATGGGTTCTAGATTTTAGTAAAAGACATCTTACTGGTTTCTAAATAACTGATGTGTACATATTAAGTGAATTTTTAACACAAATATAGAGTTTGGGATAAAACTATTGGATTGTGCGGAACCCGTAATCAGGCTTGTAGCTCCGTCCTTTATTCCTCTTGATGTCAGTTCCATTGTATTTCATGTCCGTGAAAAAATAAGAAAATTAAAGAGAAATGTATTGATGACTTAATGATTTAGTTGAATATAAGAGACACCAATTTATAAGGCTCCAACTAGAACACATATGTGATCTTGGTTCAAAGTGGGATAATATCTAACTTAAAAATTTAACTCTTCTAATATTCTAACATTCAAACAATAACCATAGTAGGGATAGAGCTAAATTGGAGAGAGGTAACTTGAGAACTTACTCCTCTAATATTCTAAAATTTTAATTCACAACAATGACCATAACAGGGATGGAGCTATGTTGGAGATAGGCTTTTATCTGCAGTTATTCCTTATGAAGAGACCGGATGGTACGATGGGCAGATGTGGGTAAAGCCACCTGAGGTTAGCGGTCTTTCCTTTGCATACATATTTACAGGTTTTTCTCTTTGCTTCCTCTGCTCCTCCTTATTCCAAAAGTGCTAAAATATTGACAGCTTCGAAACGAACAAAGTGAATCAAAAGTGCTCATGATTATGAAGAATACAGAACTTAGTTAGTTCTTCACAGTATGGAATTCATTAGTTACAACTTACTATGAGACATTGAACAGCAGATCTACAAGAAAGTAAAGTATAGTTACCGCATAGCAAAACTACATGATGGAATAACATCTATATTGTGAAGCTAATTTTAGTTCCAGTCTTATGGCAATACATGCTTCAAAAGTCTAAACCTACCAGCAGTTCATGAAAAACTTATCAGAAACTACATTGCACATTTGGCGTATAATGTGATTGTTCCTTGCAGATCCTAGCTCGTGATAGGCTGCTCGGCTCATATAAGGTACCACATTGATGCTATTGCTTTATGTTATTGGACTTTTGCACTTCCAGTTATTCACTGATAATATAATCAACTATATATACCATGTGAAACAACATACCAGTAGAAAAAAAAATAGATTTTCATCTTAACATAAAACACGTCAGCTGGTTACACAAATATTACGAAATTTTTGGCCTCATCTTCTGAAAGTCATAAAGCAGGTCTTTCCAATATTATGAGCATGAGAAACCTGAAGAAATTTATTATATGTAGGTGAAACCAGTCATTAAAATGCTGAAGCAAACGCTGGTAGGAACAGGGGCTTTACTAGTTGCAGCAGTCTCATTATTCATTTTCGCAACACCAGTACAAGATTTCATCCAGGGAACTTTCCCAACAAAAGAGAACTCATTGAGCTCCACTTCACAAAACAGCACAAAACTGGGCATCAGGTATTCTATTCTCGAAACTTAGAAATATTTTTGAAAATTCATGAATTTACGTTGTTTCGTTATATAATTATAGGAAAGAAGAGCTGTTAAGATTGCCAATGGAAGTCAAGGAGGACGATGATCTGGCGAAAGCTGCCGCTGAAGCAGCTGATGGAAGGCCAGTCTACTGCAGAGATAGGTATTATCGTGCATTGGCAGGTGGACAATACTGCAAATGGGAAGACCTACTTAAATAAGAGGGATAAATTCTGTGATCGCTCAAAAGATTTGTGCATGTAACTGAGCATGTTCTTATAATTTTAGAGAGAAATTTTGAGCATGTTCTTATGTATAAGATAATGTGTATGCAAAGAACAAAAGAAAGAGAATTATAGCCAGAAATTATTACGTCAAGTGAATGTCTATCATCTGATCAAAAAGCCTCTATTTTCTGCATCATTTGGACAAAATATAATACGATACAATAGATAACAACCATCCAAACAAGCTGAAGTGAAGTCTTGGAGGCCAATAATCTCCCCTTCCAATTTTTATGATAACAAAATTATAAAATTTAGTCAAAGAATAAGTAGGGTAAAGAAATTAAGCCAAAGGTAGGTTTAGACTTCCCTGAAATAGCGAGTTCTCCCTTAGTGTATGACTTCTTAAAGCTGAGCCTTTATTCAGTTGGGCTCAAATATTCCCCTACTTGAGGAACCCTTATAATCAAATACAAATAGAATATACTCCCTTTTTATAATTGCTAAGAGAGACACTTTTTGGGTGTGATTAAAATCCGCTGCAAAGGATTACATCGTACTTAGAACGTTGCAAAGGATTACATCGTACTTAGAACGTTGCAAAGGATTACATACTTGACGATTTACGAATTATTCTTCACTTTATGGGTCTTGACAATCAGTATCATTTTCTTTTATCCTAAAATCTAATCAAAACCATTATATGCCCTCCAAAAGGCTTTTATACATACATATATCCGAAGTGTTCAAGTTTTGTGCACCACTATCAAGGTAAATTTGACCTACAATAATAAGTATTTTTCCTACAATAATAGATAACTCATCATATCAAGCTAATATAGTAATCTGGAAAATATCATAACGAGACCTGCTATAACCAAATAAATTGCATTGATAGTGCAAAAAGTCTGTACATATAGTGTATATAACTTAAATTCATATTGAAATATGATGGAAATATCTGGCTGTTGCTGAAGTCAACATCCACTACATGATTCTTGATTCTTCATGTTGATGGTTGACACTTGTGGTGGATTACATCCTTTACGCTAGCATCTGCGCCCACTTCCAAATGGTCCTATCTATATGCACAAGCGGAATGGGCAACAAAGTTTCGAATATCACAACAGAAAACGAAGTTTGTATATTTTGATCAGAGCTTGAAATTAGAAGTCGAAAGCTCCCTATAAATGCACTCAGCTCCATACGTAGCCATTGACGTTTGGCAGATATTATTACATTTCTACTGGAGAACACGTTCAGTTCCACATTTCAGTCTCCAGCTCCCACACGTTCTGTTTCCCCATTCCATAATTTGGAACTAGAAATACCGTTTCACTTTTTTCTTTTGGGGCAACATTAAGGTATACAAATCAATTTCTTAACTCCGGTCCTTATAATAGGATTTCAATTATATATACACACCGACAATGTGATAGAGTTTTACCGTTAATATAGTTTTACCTGCTATAACAAGTTATATTCATCATAATTTGCATGTTGTCGTACCATGCTTTGTTACGTAATATTACCTATACTAGGTTCCTAAGTGACCGGTAGTCCGAAAATTCTTGATACAATTAGTGCTCAAAAATTAATTAAACACTTCATACTATTGATACAAACAAATAGTGAAGAAGACAGGACTTCACACCAAGTAATATTGAAATTCTAAATTTGTATAGGGTTAAATTGGTTCGTAATAAATGATCGAATGATAGCGTGCCATGTGGAACGAAGACAGATAAAAGGCGAAGCCAAATAACTACCAGTACCGGAGAGACAGGCTGCAGTTAATATCGAATAAACGCCGAAAGGAGCTTGGTCACTGGGAGCGGTTTGAATGTTAGCCATTGGTTAGCATTCAATGAAGAATATTCCCTAACATTAAATGGACAGCCGTTACAGAGAATATTTGCATTCATGGCCTGCCATTACATATTCATCAATGGCCCCTTTATTGTCATTTAAGGGGGGCTTAAGCCTACGATCTTGTTTTCCTAGGTATAGCTTTAAATAGTAGGCTCAATTGCCATTGTAAGGACAGGAAATTCTTGGCAAAACATATGCTATATTTCATTCTTGATAGGTTACAAGTACTTTGGGCATAAGTACTTTACTTTATGTTTTGATTATGTAACAAACTTACCATCAAGAACCAGATAAGGAACCTGTTATACATTTACAAGACCTTAAGATCACAAAGTTCCAGGTTGGGATCCAGCGTGGGATATAACTCAACTCTTCAGAGTGGAAGGAACAGTTGAGGGAACAGGTCCCTACCAGTTCCCGAAGAGACTGTATGAAGTCAACTCGCCAACTGGAAAGTTGCTGCCTACACACGCTACTGTGCAGGAACAGTGCAGCAGTCAACTTTCTGTGGAAAGCTTTTTACCTACCTTGCTTACATCATTGTAAGTGATGTCACACATGTATAAATACAATCAAGGAAGGTAAAACAACTTACTTCATGAGAGAACAAGATAAGAAATCTGATACAATTAAGTTCCCTTGCATTCAGAATAACTAGTCAGATGTCTGGTTCAATTCTCAATGAAATCAGATAAGGAAACAGCAGGGGGCCAGAAAGGAATCAGTTTCCCTTGTCATTGTACAGTTAACTCTACAGCTGTAAAAGCTGATGCACTGTACCGTCTGGCAGGCTGTTGCACTGTACCGTTTGGCAGCAGTACAGCAGCATAGTTGTAGCTTGCTAAGGCCAAACTAAAGGGTACTTTATTGCATCATCCTTGATGACATCAGGCACACATATTATCAACATGAGGCAAGGGATTTCATCTCTCCAACGCTTGCAAAATCAAAAGAAAATATTCTCTCAAGTGCCAGCCACAACCTCTCTCAAGAACAAAGCTGTTGCAACCTCAAGGACCAGATCCAAAGATTCAAGATATCTTAAGTCCTTAGGTTTGTTGAGTCTTTGTTATTTGTTATTCATTTGTAACTCCTACTTAGCTTAGTTTGAAGCATTGTGTAGGAAACCCTTTGTAAATCATAAACCCTTGTATTTGTGTCTTGGCTAGAGTTCGTCGAGTTGTAAAGTCTTTGTAATAGAGTTATTACAAAGTGGCTTGTGTAATAGTGTTGTTACAAGTTAGTAAGTGATTAAGTCTTTGTAATAGAATTATTACAAAGTGGCTTGTAATAGTGTAGTTACAAGTTAGTGAGAGATTAAGAGGTTAATTTCTAGGTTACAATATATTGTAATCTAAAGATTGCTCAGTAGTGAAGTTGAAATCCTATAAGGGTAGGTCGTGGTTTTTAATCCCATTGAGTTGGGAGTTTTCCACGTAAAATTCCTCTATGTTCTTTATTTACTGCTGATTTACTGTATGAACAATTAGAGAACCTGATTCCCTATATTGTTTGGTTTTACAGTTTGTTGCTTACAGTGGGAACTGATAGAGAACCCAGTTCTCTATACAGTTTCGTAGACACTTAGTTTCTATCAATTGGTATCAGAGCGGGTTATTTCTAAAAGGTTAACACCTAGAAAGGATCTTCATGGCTGCTCCATCAAACTTCGAAGAAGGACAATCAACATACAGACCACCAAGATTTAACGGCCAATACTATGTTTGGTGGAAAACAAGAATGCATGACTTCATAATGGCTGAGGACTCCGAGCTTTGGGATGTGATTTGTGATGGTCCCTTTGTCCCTATGAAGGCTGTTGGAGAGGAACAAGGACTGTTCCAAAAACAAGAAAAGAATACAATGGTGCTGACCGAAAAGCTATTGAGAAGAACTTCAAGGCGAAGAAAATTCTTGTGTGTGGTATTGGACCAGACGAGTATAATCATATCTCGGCATGTGAAACTACCAAGGAAATCTAGGAAACTCTTCAAATGGCTCATGAGGGAAATACTCAGGTAAAGCAGTCCAAAATAGATATGCTTACAACTGAGTATAAACTCTTTAAAATGGAAGAGCATAAGTTCATTCAAGAGATGCATACCTGTTTCACCTCCATAATCAATGAGCTTCATTCACTTGGTGAAATCATTCCAACCAACAAGCTAGTTTGGATGATACTCAGTGTTCTACCAGGTTCCTGGGAGAGCAAGATTAATGCTATCACTGAAGCTAAAGACCTACAGAAGCTGACTATTGATAAGCTTATTGGAAATTTCAAAACATATGAGATGAAGATAAATAAGGATCTTAAAAGAAGAGAGACCAATGAGGAAAGGAACCTGGTTCTCAAAGTTTCCCTCACTGACTCAAGTAGTGATGAATCTGAAATGACGTATCTCATTCGAAGATTTCAAAAGATGGTTCGTAAAAATGGTGGGATCCCAAAGAAAGGAAGTTCCAGCAAGAATTTCAAAGGAAATGATTGTTGTCATAAGTGTGGAAAGCATGGACACTTTATTGAAGACTTCCCTCTTCATAAGTAGGATCATTACAAAACCAACATTGATAAGGCAGTTATGAGGAACCCGGTCCCTGATAGGAAATTCAAAAAAAGAGATGTCGCTGACAACATGGTGAAGCAAGCTTTGGCTGACTGGGGAGGCTCCTCCAGTGAATCTGAAGGTGAGGATGATCAAGGAGATGCATCTATGATCAATGTTGACAATGAATATGAGTCAATTTTTGCACTCATGGCTAAATCTGATGATGATGAGGACAATGAGGAAGATGAGGTAAGTTTTCTTGATGTTCAAAGAAATTTAACAACTTACTCTAAGAAAAAATTGATGTCCTTAGCAAATGTGTTGGTTGATGCCTATCATAGCCTCATTTATGAGAAAAATGCTTTAATAGAAGAAATTGGTGACATATAACAAGAGAGAGATGATTGGTAGTTTCCATTGTAGACTTGAAGTAACAAGTGGAAGAAGTAACTAGAGAACATAACTTGTTGAAAAAATAAAAAAAAATGGAAGGACAACACTAAGGGTAAAGAAGTGGCTAGTGAGGCTCAACTTGAGCTTGAGAATGAGCTTAAGAAAGTTAAAACAAGTCTTGTTACTGAGCTTGAAAAGACTAGACAACTTCAGAAGGATTTAAAAAGGGTTAAAAATGATCTTGATAAGTCACTTAAATGGACCCGGTCCTCTGATGTAATAACGTCTATGTACAGGAGTAATGATGAAAACAAGCAAGGAATTGGGTTCCAAAAGGCTAAAACTTCCTATAATCCCTATAGCAAGTATGTAACTGTGGCTGATAATAGGTTGTGCCCTCACTATGGTCAAACTGGTCATTACAAGGACTCTTGTAAAGTTAAAATTTAGTCTCTACAGAAAAATAAAGTTTTTGTTGAAAAGAAGCATATTGTTGAGGAACCTAGTCCTCTAAGAGGAAAATATATGTTGCCTGCATGGACAAAAAGAAGTTTGATCCGCCCATTCTATCTTTGTAAGGGACCCAAGCTGGCTTGGGTTCCTAAGTCTAATCAGTGATTTTATGTGCAGGCTGGAGTGAGGGGTAGCAGTCAAAAAATGATACCTGAATAGCGGCTGCTCTAAGCATATAGCTGGAAGAATGGATGATTTCCTCTCACTCTAGGCCTTCTAATGTGAGTTTTTTTTTTGAAATGGCAAGAAGGGCTATATTCTTGGTGTTGACAACATTGGAAAAATACTCTCCCATTCAAATTGAAAATGTGTACCATGTGAATGGCTTGAACTATAGCTTGTTGAGTGTGTCTCAAATCGGTGATAAGGAAAAATGAAGTGAAGTTCTTGTCCAAATATTGCATTGTCACCAATCTCAAAACTGGTGGAGTGGTAGTAATAGCCAAAAGGTTCAAGAACATCTATGTTATATGCCTTGATTCACTTAATGGTGGCTATCTAACATGCCTAAGTATCATTGATGATGATGATGCTGAGTTATGGCGTAGATGACTGGGGCATGAGAGTTTTTTTCTGCTGAACAAGTTGGTTATGGAGAACCTGGTTCATGGGTTGAAGCAGTCAACACTTCATGCTACTCGATTAACAAGTGCATGATCAAGTCCCTTCTCGAGAAGTCTGTCTATGAACTGCTCAATGGGAGAAAACTCAAGCTGACTTACCCGAGAGCCTTTGGATGCAAAATGCTTTGTTCTCAACAATGGTGGCAAAGGGTCACATAACAAAGAAGATGAAGATGGAGAATTCACAAATGCTCCTAGTGAAGCTATAGATATTGCAAATGGAAAGACTTATTTGATGTGACAAGTCAAGCAGAGCAATGTAGAAGATACAATAGAATCTCCAAAAGGCATAGAGGGACCTAGTCCCTCGATGATTGGCTATGCTAAGAAGGAAAGGTACAATGCAAAAAGTATTTTTCGGCGACATCTAACTCAAAGCTATACTGTTACAGGTATACACATATGTCAGTTTCAGGATAAAACAAGTAAGAGTGACATTGCACTTCTAGAAGTCTTTGCTTAGATTTTCAAAAACCGTCAAGGAACCTGGTTTCTCCGACTTAGGTTAGTAGTCTCTCCAATACTTATATGCCTTTTTAAGCTACTGAAGTGTCATGTCATTAATTTATTCTGGCTTTTCTCCTGCCTCTCTCCTGATTTTTGAAGTCCAAAATGTTAAACCTCTTTTGAACTGACCTGTAGCACCCCCCCCCCAAAAAAAAACCACTTCTCTATCTTACACCCAACCAAAACTGATCCTTTGCTTCCAAACCAAAATCAACCTTGTCTCAAAAAGAATCCTTCTCTCCAAATATGCTAGAAGTGAACCCAACTCTGTCACTTTCCAAAATCCTAACTCCATCTGAGTCAAAACCCCAAGAAGTCTTTGGTAGATTTTGATAGAAGTTTAACTAAAAGAAACAGGGTAGATCTAATATTCTAGAGCATGAGGCTGAAATTATTACTGGATTTGTGGAAGTCTTGAAGGATGGAGAAATTGGTAAATGTGAGAACTGAATGAGGGACCTGATCCCTCATGTCCTTCTCAGGAAGTCAATTTTAATGATGATCTTTTTCTTTTTGAGTTCTGTGTTTAATAGAACTTCCGATCCAGTAAAAAGGATTGATGAAAAGTAGGTTGATTGATGATGAAGCGGTGTGAGCTGCTGATGTGATTGTGGAAGAGAGAATGAAGTAAAGAAAAATTGGAGAAAAGAAAGTTGATTGAGAAAGATGCAGCAGATGATAAGGGTAAATAGATTGAGAAGAAAAGGAGGGACACATGGCTGCTCAGGGATAGAAAGGGTAGTGTAAGTGAGGAACCCGGTTCCTTACAGAAGCAAAAGATTGAGTCATCAGGTTTGGAGAGGTAGAAGACTCTGAAGTCTCAAAAAGTGTCGTTAGGTAGAGTGTTGACTCTGATATTGCTAAAAAATGGAGGAACTTCTTGACATTGTTGAGTTCCAAAAATAGAATCACCTCTTTGTTTCTCTAAGTCCCAACGTTTATGAAGAAGAAGTAAAATCTTCTATGTTTTATGTGATACTCTGATGCTATATGTGCTTGGGACTGAGTTTGTTCTTGATGAGAAGAAGCTTGGGGAGATTCTTGGTGATCTGATTGATAGTTTAGCCTACTCAGATAGGTTGAGAACCAGGTCCTCATGGACCCTTGGCAGAATAGAATGCTAAGTTGAAGGGTGAGAATGAAAGATTGAGAAAACAGGTGGAGGAACTGAGAGAGAAGATGATCATTGATCAAAGGAATGGACAAGCTCATCAAGGCCTTAGCCCATTACTTTTCCTCCTGTCCAGTGATCCATGTCTTTCACTCCTTCCAAATTCCCTTGAATTCTTATCTTCTTTTGATTCCTATATTTGATGACATTAGTACTTTAGTTGTTTAAATTGTTATATTATGTATTGTTGAAACTATGTACTTTTATTATAATTACTCTACTATGGGCAATCACTCTATTTTGTGCAATGACTTTCACTTGTTGTTATTGTTATTGTTTATGCTGTGTTGCCCAAGTGGCATGAGTTAATGTTGCTGAACTTCTTTTTGGTTGTGCTTCTTCTGTTATTCTTTTCAATGATGCCAAAAGGGGGAAGTTATATAGGTGTCAACATGGGGGAGGAACCGAATCGAATTGATATATTGTGTTGTGCATGAAATATAGCTCTACTTCGTAGGAGAAAGTTGCTGATAATATGCTGATTATAGGTCTGATCCGCAGGGAAACATGTGAGGAATCTGGTTCTCAGGGGGAATATTAATTTTGGGTTTGTCGTCATCAAAAAAGGGTAAATTGCTCTAAGTTACACTATGTCATGTTTTAATGATGACAAATATTCTCAAGGAACTGGGTACGGACCAGATGTGATCAGTACATATAAGGAATCTGATTCTTAGGGGGGATATTAATTCTGGGTTTATCATTATCAAAAAAAGGAAAATCGATAAGTTATGGTGTTTTGAGTTTTGATAATTTGCCAAACATTCTTAAGGAACCAGTTGTGATCAGTTTCTTAGGTTTGGTTCTTATGGGGGATATGGCTGATTCGTAGGGGGAACAACATGGAGACCCGGTTCTCAGGGAGAATATCAATTCTAAGTTTGTCATCATCAAAAAGTGGAAATTGATATGTTACAAGTACTTTGGGCATAAGTAATTTACTTTATGTTTTGATGATCTAACAAACTTAACATTTAGAACCAGATAAGGAACCTGTTATACATTTACAAGACCTTAAGATCACAAAGTTTCAGGTTGGGATCCAGTGTGGGATATAACTCAACTATTCAGAGTGGAAGGAACAACTGAGGGAACAGGTCCCTACCAGTTCCCTAAGAGTCTGTATAAAGTCAACTCTCCAGCTAGAAAGTTGCTGCCTGCACACGCTACTGTACAAGAACAGTGCAACAGTCAACTTTCTATAGAAGGCTTTTTACCTACCTTGCTTACATCATTGTAAGTGATGTCACACATGTATAAATACAATTAAGGAAGGTAAAACAACTTACTTCATGAGAGAACAAGATAAGGAATCTGATACAATTAAGTTCCTATGCATTCAGAATAACTAGTCAGATGTCTGGTTCAATTCTCAATGAAATCAGATAAGGAAACAAGAGAGGACCAGAAAGGGATCAGTTTCCCTCGTCGTTGTACAGTCAACTCTACAGCTATAAAGGATGTTGCACTGTACCGTCTGGCAGCAGTACAGCAGCACAGCTGCAGCTTGCTAAGGCCAAACTAATGGGCATTTTATTGCATCATCCTTGATGACATCACACACACATTTTATCAATATGAGACGAGGGATTTCATCTCTCTAACACTTGCAAAATCAAAAGAAAATATTCTCTCAAGTTCCAGCCACAACCTCTTTCAAGAACAAAGTTGTTACAACCTCAAGGACCAGATCCAAAGATTGAAGATATCTTAAGTCCTTGGGTTTGTTGAGTCTTTGTTATTTGTTCTTCATTTGTACTCCTACGTAGCTTAGTTTGAAGCATTGTGTAGGAAACCCTTTGTAAATCATAAACCCTTGTGCTTGTGTCTTGGCTAGAGTTAGTCGAGTTGTGAAGTATTTGTAATAGAGTTATTACAAAGTGGCTTGTAATAGTATTGTTACAAGTTAGTGAGTGATTAAGTCTTTGTAATAGAGTTATTACAAAGTGGCTTGTAATAGTGTAGTTACAAGTTAGTGAGGGATTAAGAGGTTAATTCCTAGGTTACAATAGGTTGTAATCTAAAGATTGCTCTGAAGTTGAAATCCTACAAGGGTAGGTCGTGGTTTTTAATCCCGTTGAGCTAAGAGTTTTCCACGTAAAATTCCTCTATGTTCTTTATTAACTGCCAATTTATAGTGGAAACAATTAGAGAATCTGATTCCCTATACTGTTTGGTTTTACAATTTATTGCTTACAGTCGAAACTGATAGAGAACCCGGTTCTCTATACAGTTTGGTGGACGCTTAGTTTCTATCAATTCTCAAGCGTAATCAGATAACTTTATTTGCTCTTTTGCATTGTTCTTATTTCTGTCCTCAGAGATATTGCTCTCAGAGCTAAGCTTGTCATTTTTTTCAATCTTAATCGCTAAGTCTTACTTTTAATCTTGTTTATTTATCGTTTTTGAATCAAATCAGTTCGCTTATCTATAAACCACGTAACAAATTCAATTGTACTATTTTTCGGGTAAACAGTTTGGCGCCCACCGTGGGGTTTAGACAGTTGCGTAATTGAGTTGATCCATGCGTTTATTACTAATTTGTTTGATTGTTTGTTCCTTAGCAAAAAATCAAAAATGGCAGCTAACAATGTCAACATAGCACACAACATTGCGGGACATAAAAATCTACCTCAACATGAGGATTCAATCAGTGACACCCGCAACCAGGGGGATGAGGCAACCCCGATCCTTGGAGGACAGTACCCCTGACATGTACGGGAGCCAACTCCCGATGACACGGAAGATGAACACGTTGCGGAAACAGTAAGGATCCTAAGAGAGCAACAGAAAGCCATCATGGTCCACCTCTCAAGGCAGGATCAGGTCATAACGGAATTAAAGCAGGCGTTGTCAGGCGCTTCCAACAACGCAAACAGTAGGGGTTCGGTTCCTCCCGGTGTTCCTGCAAATCTAACGGCTCAAAAAGTTGATATTACCCCGAGAGGTGAGTTTGATTTTGACGATGATGGGGGACCGGTAGCGGATCCGGTAACAATAACGGCAATGATCCCTTCAAAATCGAGCTCATGAGATTCATGAAGGAAATGAACGAACGGATGGATCAAAACGCGAAGGAGTTTCATGCCCGAATGGATCAGATTCCGGGCGCACCACCAGTTTTGAAGGGCCCAGATTCGAAAAAATATACTCAGTTGCCATTTAAACCGAGCGCATCATCGGAGTTAATTCCGAACAAGTTCAAGATGTCGAACATACCACAATACGATGGGACTTTAAACCTGCAGGAGCACATCACAACTTATAGGCTATAAAAGGGAATGATTTGGCTTAACATGAGATCGAATCGGTTCTACTGAAGAAGTTCAGAGAAACCCTCACAAAGGGGGCCCTGACATGGTATTCACTCTTACCAAAACATTCAATATACTCTTTTGAGATGCTTGCAGATTCCTTTGTTAAGGCCCATGCCGGGGCCAGTAAGATCCAAGCCAGGAAGGTGGACCTATTTAGGATTGCACAAGGTGAGTCTGTATTGTTGTGGGAATTCATCATCAAATTCCAGAAAGAGAGGAAGCTGCTACCGGTCGTACCAGACTAATAGGCAGCGAAGGCGTTCACAAAGGGTTTGAATCTGAGGAGCTCTGATGCTTCCCGAAAGCTTAAGGAAAGCCTGCTTGAATTCCAAGCGACCATATGTGCGGATGTTCATAACCGCTATGAGTCAAAAATAAGGATAGAAGATGATCAATTCGGGTTTCTGACATCAACCAAGGGGCGGGACCGAGACAAGAACGAGGATAAGTTCAAAGGGAATTTGATGCAGACCGTCGATCTTTTAAGGCCGCTTCTTTCCATACAAGAGAACTGAAGGATGCGACAGCAAAGGGTTTTGGTCGTCTGATAGGACGGTCTTCTTCTATCACATAATGACGCCCTAGTAATCTCTCTTAATGTCTTAGATTTCAAGATTAAGCATGTTTTGGTTGACCTAGTAAGCTCAGCCAACATCATTCAATGAAGAGTGCTGGAACAAGCAAAGTTAACCGGAAGCGTCATTCTGGCAACAAAACTCCTCGCTGGGTTCAACTTGGCAAGTGTGACAACCCGGGGAGAGATCCTGCTGCCCATGAATGCCGAAGGGGCAATCAAGACCACTTTATTCGAAGTACTAGACAGCGACATGGGTTACAATGTAATCCTCAGAAGGCCATGGTTATATGAGATGAATGTCGTACCCTCAACGTATCATCAATTGCTGAAATTCCTGACCCCGGAGGAAATCAAGCAGATAAAAGGAGATCAACCGGCAACAAAAGAGATGAAAGCAGTGTTGATTTCCAGCAGTAAAGGGAAGGTGCTCAGCAAATAGCAATTACAGGAACCGACGCCTGCTACTATGACAAATGAAGATGATAAAGGCGAGGATTCATTGGAATCCTACTAAGTTCTGAGATACTTTCAGGTTCCGGATGAGACAGACACAACCAATCCACTGCAGAAGAACTCGAGTAAGTGTATTTGTTCGAAGAATTCTTGGAAAGGAAGTTTCCCTTGGGAACCAAACTCAACCCCGAACTCAGGTCAGGATTTATTAATTTCCTTAAAACTAACGTTGATTGTTTTGCATGGTCGCACTCGGATATGACAGGTATCCTATTAGAGGTGGTCGTGCACAAACTAAGCCTGGACTCGAGCTTCCCGCCGGTAAGGCAAAAGAAACATCTAATAGCTGAGGTCAGAAACATGTTTGTTAAAGAAGAGATAACTCGATTACTCGACATTGGTTCAATACAAGAGGTAAGGTATCCCGAACGGTTTGTTAATGTAGTTGTAGTTCCAAAGAAGAATAACAAATTTAGAATGTGTGTAGATTACAAACACTTAAGTATGGTGTGCCTTAAAGACTTGTTCCCATTGCCAAAAATTGATCAAATGATCGATGCAACGGTCGGGCACGAGTTAAGGAGTTTCCTTGATGCCTACTCCGGGTATAATCAAATCAAGATGAACTCGGAGGATCAGGAAAAAAACTTCGTTCATAACGAACTTTGGCACATACTATTATAATGTGATGCCAATTGGGCTTAAAAATGCCGGAGCCACTTATCAAAGGCTCGTGAACAAGATGTTCGAGAAGCAAATATGCAAAAATGGAAGTTTATATAGATGACATGTTAGTCAAGTCTTTGAATGCAGGTGATCATTTAAAAAACCTCCAAAAGACCTTCGATATCTTGAGGAAGTATAACATGAAGCTCAACCTGGAAAAATGTGTGTTGGGGGTTGGCTCCGGCAAGTTCTTGGGTTTCTTGGTCTCATAGAGAGGATTCAAGGTAAATCCTGATAAAACCAAAGCCATCAAAGACATCCCGGACCAGCTAACGAGCGTAAAATAAGTACAGAGGTTAACCGGAAGATTGGCCACTTTAAGCAGGTTCATCTTTCGATCCTCAGAAAAGTGTCGTCACTTCTTCTAAATTCTGAAGAAGAAGAAGAACAATTTCGAATGGACTCCAAAATGTCAGCAGGCCTTGAAAGACCTCAAACGTTATCTATCAAGCCCCCCTCCCCCCATTGCTATGAAAACCAAGGGAAGGTGAAAAATTGCTAATATATCTAGTAGTCTCGAAAGTAGCCGTAAGTGCCGTTCTAGTTCCGGAGGATGAAGGTACGCAATTTCCTGTCTATTATGTTAGTAAAATTTTATCAGGAGTGGAGACTCATTTTCCGCACCTCGCTCTCGTAGTCGCCTCTCGAAAGCTTAAGCCTTATTTTCAGTGCCATCTGATAGCCTTTGTAACAACCTTCCCCCTGCGGAATGTTCTTCACATGCCTAATTTGTCAGGCTGGTTGGCCAAATGGGCAGTCGAAATTAGTGAGTTTGATATTGAATACAAGCCTAGGACTGCGATCAAATCACAAGTTTTGGACGACTTTGTGGCCAATTTCAGTGCCGAGTTATTGCCCCTGGCCGCTAAAGAAGTGGTGCTGGTGTCGGAAATGACATCAGGAATTTGGGCCTTGTTCACAGACGAAGCTTCCAATGTGAAAGGGTACGGGCTTGGTGTGGTTCTAATCACGCCCTCGTGGGAAACCTTAAGGCAGGCCATTATAACTGTTCTATTAATTAACAATGAAGCTGAGTATGAGGCTTTGGTTGTAGGACTAGAACTGGCCTGGGGACTTGGCTCAGAGGTCATAGAGATCAAATGTGATTCCCAGCTGGTAGTAAACCAAGTGTGCGGGGTTTTCGACACAAAGGAGGAACGCATACAACAGTGTGTAAGTAAAGTTCAGGCATTCCTTTCACGATTCAGGGAATGGTCGATCACACATATTCCGAGAGAAGTGAATGTGGAAGTATATGGGTTGGCTAATTTGGGGTCATCTACGGAGATGAAAGGGTCTGAATCTAGTACTGTTGTTCAACTTCAACATTCGGTATTGGATGTGGATGGTTATTGTGAAGTGAACACAACCAACCTAGTCTGGGACTAGAGAAATGAGTTCATTGAATATCTTCGAAATGGAAAATTGCCCAAAGACTCGAAGGCATCTCGAGCACTACATACCAAGGCAGCTCGTTACTGCCTCATGGATGGGAAATTATATAGTAGATCGCACCAAGGCCCATTGTCCCGATGATTAGGAGCCTCGTTGGCGAACTACATGATGAAAGAGGTCCATGAAGGAATTCGCGGAAATCATTCTGATGCATACTCGTTGGTACTAAAGTTGGTTAGGGCAGGATAATATTGGCCCCGGCTGGGACAAGACACAAAGACGTTCGTTCAGAAATGCGATAAGTACCAGCGCTATGCACAGTTGGTGCACCAACCGGTGGAACTCCTGCATTCGGTACTATCCCCATGGCCATTCATGAAATAGGGGATAGATATAGTTGGTCCGCTACCACCGAGTCCCAAAAAGGTAAGATTCATTTTAATTTTAACTAATTACTTCACTAAATGGGTTAAAGCAGGTCCTTAACAAAAGATCGGTGATCACGAAGTGGTCGGCTTCCTGTGAGAACACATAATCTACCGATTCGGAAAACTGAAGAAAATTTCCTGCGATAACGGACCATAGTTCATATGCTCGAAAGTCACAAAAATTCTCAAAGACTTGAAAATCAAAAGAATTACATCCTCACCGTATCATCCAAGCGCTAATAGACAGGCGGAGTCAACCAATAAGGTGATTATCCAAAACCTCAAAAAGAAGTTAGAAGCTGCTAAAGGCAAGTGGCCCGAAGAGTTACCGGGTGTACTATGGGCGCACCGGACAACGACAGCACAAGAGAGACACCTTTCTCTCTTGTATACGGCGTGGAAGCTCTAATCTCGGTGGAAGTAGGGGAACAAACCTTACGGTTTTCCCCAGCAAATGAAGAAGCAAATACTGAGGCATTGCTGGTGAGGCTGGATTTGCTCGATGAACACAGGGACTTGACACACGTAAGGATGGTGGCTAGAAGCAAAGGATGGAAAGATACTATAATCAGAGGGCCAATCTCCGTTACTTCAAAGTAGGAGACTTGGTTTTGAGAAAGGTGACTTAGAACACTTGAGAAATCAATGCTAGGAAGCTAGGTCCAGCGTGGGAAGGCCCTTTTACTAGGGTTCAGCTGCCACCGGCAAAGGGTCGTACGAGCTAGAAATCATGATGTAGTCAAATTGCCCAACAATTGGAACGTGGCTCACCTCAAAAGATACTATTACTGACGGACCCTATCTATACTGAAAGTATATGCTGCACTCTTTTTTCTTTCGACCATGTCCCAATCAGAGTTTTCTGGCAAGATTTTTAATGAGGCAGCAATGGAAAGCATACTACGAAGGGAGTGTCATCGGTAAAGTTAAGACCTTTAAATGACAAGGCATTAAAATCATAAACCACTATAGGATGGTTAAATAGTCTTTGGCTCGTTGGCAAGTTCCTGGTGGGAAGCAAAACTTGCCATCGAACCGAAGACTATTCAATTGTTCACGAGTTATTTCTACCAATGAAGCAATACTTCCAGTATTCCAATTCGCATACTTCGCATTTGAACACCGGTGGGAATATTATTGGATACGGCAGTAAGGATGCCACAAAAATTGGGACTACGAGACCCGGGAACAATAATGTCTCATCAAGACCGGGGACTGCATTGCCAACCCCGTAGAAATAAGTTGTACGAGTTAGCCACATGTATTGGCAATTTCTTCTTTTAGCAATCAAATGCTTAGGTACTTTTATAGAAAGAATAAATTAAAGTCCTTTTATTTTTATATTGTTTCTTTTCCAAACGATGAGTTAATTTTATTATTTGAAAGTTAACATAAAACTTCAAATGTTTGTGCCGAAATAAACAGGTGACGTCCTCTTCAAAAGCACCGTAAACATAAGAGGGCCCTCTCTTATAAAACTCTCATAGTAAAGAGTTGATTCCAGAAGAGTTTATGCCCGGAACAAGAAACTATCGGATGAAAATACACCCGAAGCCATATCTAATTCGACGCAAGAAGATTAAAATTTGCGCAATACATAAGCAAAAGTATTCTTCATTTATCAAAATGCCAAATGGCATAAATACAAAAGTACAAATGAAACAACAAAAGAAAAAAAGAAAAAATCTAAACATTATCGTCGTTGGAACTCGGGGGGAAAGAGGCATTTACGCCTTCCCCCCCCCCCAACCAAGGGGGAAGTGGGCCGGATCAGCCACCGGTTCGAAACCTGGGCCTTCATTATCATTTTCTTCAATTTCCTCATCGGTTCCCGAATAATCAAAACTGGTGCTCGAAGAGTCAGTTGCGTCAGGCTGAGCAGGGAGACATTCTCGAGCGGTTAACTCCAATGCTTGGGCCTTGGAGATTCAATCATCACTATCAACGATGCTCACTTTGGCCTCCTCCAAGTTTTTTCTCCTCATATGATATATATAGAGGTGGCAATTTGAGCCCAAAGCCATCTAACCCGCCCAGAGATTAATGGGTTGAGTTACAAACTTTTTAGCTCATGCGTCAATTTGGGCTGAGCCCAGGTTAACCTATTATATTTTATAGCCCATTCTGACCGATTAAGCAGCTCAAATACAACCCATGAAACTCACCCAAAACAAAAGGTATCTCAACCCAACTTATATAGAAATTTATTTAGTTGCTCCAATTTTACTTTTTTATATTTTTAATTTTATGTTTTTTTGTTTTTCTGCACCATCCACCCACCCCACCCCCACCCCCCGCAAAACCCCCTCCCCTCAAAAAGAAATTTTTTACTTTTTTATTTTGTATTTTCAGTTTTCTATTTTTTTCTGCACCACCAACCCCCCCCCCCCAAAATAATTTTACTTTTTTTTATATTTTCAATTTTCTGTTTTTTTTTTTTCTGCACCACCCCCCACCACCACCACCTCCGCAAAACCCCCTCCCCGAAAAAATTTTTTTACTTTTTTTTGTCTTTTCAATTTTCTATTTTTTTCTGCACCACCCACCCCCACCCCCTTACGCAAAACACCCCTCCCCTAAAAAAATTTACTTTATTTTTTGTATTTCAAAATTTATTTTTAATTTTCTATTTTCTATTTTTTCGTTTTTCTGCATCACCCCCTCCCCCAACCCTAACCCCAACCCCAAAAAAATTTTCGACTTACACATTTTAAGGTAAAAGGCTTTTTTATGCAAGATGAGCATGGTTCTAAAACATGGGTCAAGTTTGGGCGGTTGGGTTATGACCCATTGTTTAGCCCATCTTAGCCTGAGTACACTTTGGGCTGGGTTGGACAATGATCTATTTATTGACCTAACTCATCTTGACCCACCTAAATTCAGCCCAACCCGCCCATTTGCCACCCCTAGATACATAGCGTGCGTCTTTCCAAATACGAGGGAATCCCCTTAGTGTTGGAGCTTTGCTTTAAGCTTGTCAACCTCGACCTGAAGGCCATCCCTCTCGGATCTCGTGGCGACGAGGCTAGAATCAAGATCACGTATTGTAGAAGGTGAAGCCGGTTTTGCTCCATGATCTTCTTGAGTCTCTCTTCCATCCTGGCCTCTTCTCCTCGGCGGCATTAGCCTCCTCAGTTTTGGAGCTCAAAGCTGCCTCCAAGTTATTCACATGTTCAATGGAGGCAGACTCGTGCTCGGCGAGAGAAAGCACAACACCTTGAAGCTCAGCCCACTTAACCTTAGCATCTTGGAGTTGTGCATCTAATTCAATAGCTTCTTAGCTATGGGCCATCACTTCTTGCTCACTTTGTTGCTACCGGGCCTCAAGATCGCGCGTTTCAGCAGGGGAGGCGCATATCAAGTTGATTCCTTTTAGCCAACATTTGATCCCGTTAGGAGACAAGTCCTTCTTTATCAAAAATCATTCCATGAAGGCCCTTGAAAGCAAGGAAGTTGGCCTGCAAAAAGTAAATCGAGGTTAGAAGCCCCGTTACAGCAGATAAGTAGAAAACAAGCAATAAGAGAAAAAGCACGATACCGCTGTCGCATTATGCATTGCATTATCCAACAGAAACTCCCCTGAAAGGGAATGTATTTTTTTCTTATTATTCTCTGAATCCAGTAGCTTTAGGCAGTTGGCGAGCTCCACCAACCTGGACAACATATGGCACCCCTTCGAAACCGAAAGAGTGGCACTCCTCCTCCCTCGGTGATATGGACAAGAGGGTGAATAATTGTGCCCTAAATTCCCGTGGCTGGGAGACTAGGGAGGAGAATAACCCTCCTCTCAAACGTCTGTGGTTGGTGGAGGAGATACATCGGATGTTGGTGGCAAAGGTAAACCTGGTGTAGAGGGGCGTGAATTTGCTGGCGTTGTAGGTTAAGAAGCAGCTGTAACAGGAGCAGCGCTGATTATTGGTTGCTCAGTGTCCGAAGGCAGAAGAGGCCCGGTATCCGAGCTCCTTAGACCAAAAACAGCAACGGGGATAGGACAACGAGAATTAGCATTATCTACTAGATCCATCTCGCCCCAATGCGTTTGGACCTCTTCTATGGTTGGGTTTTGAAGCTCTCCCGACTGAGCATCTGATCAAGCTGATGAAGATCGTTTTCTCTTTTGAAGGGAAGCCTCTTCATCACTAGTTTCTCATTCGTCTTCAATGACTACAGTGACCATGGTCAGCTCAGCCTTCTTTATTTTCTTATTCTTATCCCCAACCGAGGAAGATCGCCGCCTTTTTGGTTATTTGTTCTCTAGCTGGGGACTCCGATAGGAATCACCCCTATCGAAAGTAGAACTGAGGGCACCGCTTCGAGCAAGAGAACTTTGTAGAAATCTCATGGTCTTCGTGGGGTCAACCAAAACATCAACCTCGGGGCAGGTGACAGAGCCCTACAGGAGTCCTGAATCAAGCAAAAGATATACTTAGCAAATTTACTTGTGTTCATACAGAGGCAAAAGGGAGAAGGACTCAGTTTACCATGGTTCTTGGCCTTCCACCCATATTTGGGGGCCAACTCCTTCCACGACCGAGTTTCTGGCATTGTGATATCTTGAATCTTCTGAACCCATTGGTCCAGGACTTGAACCCTTGGAGGTATCCTCCGAGTAACTGAAACAACATAAATAAAGAGGTCAACAATGACGGGAAACTATCTTTTTACGAAGGAAAGAGATGAATAAATTATAAAGTTACGTGAATGATTCCACGATTCAGGAAAAGATGGAGGTGCGACGGGGATGATATCCATGATAGCAATGATGATAAACTGCTACATCCATCCATGGTCACTGTCATCATCCATGCTGGTGAGAAGGACTGTGGCCATGTATGCCAAATTTTATTACTCCCCTGCGAAAAATTTTGGGGGAGTAGAGATTCATCATGTATGTCAGGGTTAGGGTTTTCACAGTCTCCATGCACAACTGGAGAAAACAAGCCACCGTTCGCCATATAGGAGGGCCTACCTATGCCAAATAGACCTGGTATCGGTGGCAGAACTCCAAGATCATAGGGTCGAGCCCTCCTCTAAAAGAAAATGGACCCAAGATGAAGGGATACGTATAGAAATACGTAAAACCTTTCTTGGTAAAGGTAACCCGCTCTATCAAATTCGGAGCAAGGATGTTAAAGTCTAGGCAGTTGTAGTCCTCCTTCACAATAGGAATATTGGAAAGGTAAATAGAGGAGGGGTACCTGCTAATGGCCCAAGTCTGTAAAGACGCAGATGGGAACTTCTCTTGGAAATCATTAAACATATTCAGGTGTTTAGGTATAATGATGTTCACCGTGAGAGGATCAGCGTGAAAATCAACTTTTTTGTCTTTGTTTCTCTTCGGGCTCCACCAAAGAGAAGACCAGAGTTTCTAGAAGATTCAGTAGAAAAATCCATGGTAATGGAAAGGCAGTAAGATCTTAGAGAAAGTGAGAGAAGACGAAAGCTTTTCTAAGCAGGAGGAACTTGAATGCAGAAAAAATAGTAAACTTATGAGAGTATTGGAAGTGAAAGAGGTAAAATGATGAGTTTAAGTAAAGATATAGATGGCAAAAATCGTGATCATGATTACCTCGGCGAAAATATTGCTGAATCGTGGGGCAACACGTGTTCGGGGTATTAAATGCGAGAAGACGTACGTCCTTTCAAGCGTCAGAGACTGTTAAGAAGATTTCCAGCTAAGAAAGGGATCTTCACCAACTTCCCGATCACACAAAGATATGCCATTAGAAAGTAGGGGGCTATCTGTATAGGGTAAAATTGGTTCGTAATAAATGATCGAATGATAGTGTGCCACGTGGAACAGCAAAAGGCAAAGTCAAATAACTACTAGCATCGGGAGAGACGGGTTGCAGTTAATATCGGATAAACCCCGAAAGAAGCCTGGTCAACGGGAGCGGTTTGAATGTTTGTCATCGGTCAGCATTCAATGAAGAATATTCCCTAACATTAAATGGGCAGCCGTTGCATAGAATATTTGCATTCATGGTCTGTCGTTACATATTTACCAATGGCCCCTTTATTGTCATTTAGTGGGGGTTTGATCATAGGATCTTGTTTCCCTAGGTATAGCTATAAATAGTAGGCTCAATAGCCATTGTGAGGACAGAAAATTCCTGGCAAAACTTATGCTATTTTTCATTCTCAAGCTTAATCAGATAACTTTATTTGCTCTTTACATTATTCTTATTTCTGTCCTTGGAGATATTGCTCTTGGAGCCAAGCTTGTCTTTTTTTTCAATCTTAATCGCTAAGTCTTACTTTTAATCCTGTTTATTTATCGTTTTTGGATCAAATCAGCTCGCTTGTCTATAAACAACATAACATATTCAACTTTAATGTTTTACGGGTAAATAAAATGCACCTCTGTTTGGGATACAACATTGTCAGGGACTCAATTTGTCCCATACCACACATTTTTATACAAGATTGGATCTCAAAATTACATACATTCGACAGCCATGTAGAAAACTTTTAAAGAGATCTGAAGTTAATGCCCAATTGGCGAACAGGTCGGGAGTAGGCAGGAAAGAGGAGACCAGAAGACGATCGGGTTAAGACCATAACATGTGGCAGTTGAAATAAAAGGCTCTGTTACCTTTCTGGTACAACTATAATAGAGACCAACTCTATTACAGCATTTTGTGAAGGAGAGGAAAAAGAAAAAGGTTTCTATGCATGTGAATGCAGATGGAAAGTTTAATTAAAATAATCTTTTCTATTTGACAATAATAAATTAAAGAGTTTGAGTTCTGCACGGACAATGTATAGCCTTTTATATCATTATCGATTTACAATATTAAATAACTCTTGATAATGATAACATGAAAGATTTAAATTACACAAGTATACTGTATAAATGTTTTAGACTATATCAGTCTAGATTGAATGCTCAAGACACAAACAGCGACATTTAATTTTCCTTATGAAACAAAAAGGAATTAAACAACAAAAATAACCAGGAAATACATACTTTATAATTTAAGGCACCACCGACCTGCAATATTCCTAGATAGGAGTATAAGGTTTCTTCACCCTCTTTTTACTGGTAGGAACCACTATATCACTATCAGAATATGTGAAAGTGAAACCACAAGTAGAAATTTGCTAGATATTTGTTTCATTATTAACCTAATGTATGCAGATACTAGTGGAGAGTTGTCATGCATGTATTATGTATCACACATTTCAATTGGTCCTTATCTTTAATTATATTAGGACCGGGGCTTTTGCTTGGAAAATGTCATGAAATATTTGGCATTTATATCAATGCATGTATCCTTTTTCTATTGGTGTGTTGTGCACATTTATTTTTATTTATAAATGTATCCAGTTCAAAATATCTCCACTTTAGATCGTTAACAATTCAACAGTTGGACCAACAGAATTAAATTCACATCAAGTGCTCGTCAACTTGTTGCCGATTTGGCAACACCATGTAAATGAAATTCCAATTCATAGTGTAGTTTACTACAATAGATTTAAACAAACAGGATTTCGTTCCAACAATGTAAATTTTTGGCTCTCGACAACTGCAATATGTTCTTTATAATACCCCCAATAAAGTTGCAATATTATACGGTAAATAAGTAATCTAATTAAAGAAGGCTGAGTTTCAAACGCTAGAAATTGTATATTACTCTATTATAGCTTTTGTCCATATGTATGTGAAATACCATGTTTGAGAGACCAGACATGGATGTAATTTAGTTTAAGAGAAACACGCCAGGTGACATTCAAATTTTTTTAAAAAAATGGTTAGATAATTTGCAAATATATCCCAAATGGGGCCTATCCCTTACCAAAAAAAAAAAAAAATTGTCCAAGGTAAGTACAAGGAAACACAAAGTTTGAATTTAGTTATCTCCAAGGAAAATCCAACTGTCAGTGGCCACAACTGATCATGCCCATTATACCTTACACGTAGTGCTTTTCCTACAACAGACGTATTGGTTATAGAAATTCTGATCTGAAACCGAAGGAAGAAAATTCACAAGAAGATAAGAAAATTACTTGTACATTTGTAGTACGTCCACTAACTAATACCATTATATAACATTTGTAGTACGTCCACTAACTAATACCATTATATAATTCCTTGCCCGAACTAACTTAACCTGGTATTGCTTTGCTCTAAAATACACTTTAACTGAGCAAAACCAATCTGTATTAATATAAATCCAATATCCAGCTCAGACTCTTAACTAAAAAGTAAAAACATAGCTTAAAGCTTCTTATTTCCTTTTTTTTATGGGGGAAAGTTACACCTTTCTTTCAAAATTATATTTTTACAATCAAAAGATGTAGTCAAATACTGCAAGTAAAATCGATCAATGATGGGAACATGTCTGTGTCCTATAGTGTAGAAAAGGACCCTAAAATGGATTTTGGATAGTGGTAAAAATAGCACGGACTAGCTAGTTTTCGAATTGTTCCAGGGCCGGCTCTATAGATGTATGGGTAAGGCAAGTGCCTTAGGCCCCCAATTTTGGGAGGCCCCATTTTTTAGGAATACTATATATTTTATAGGTTTATAATTTATTTTTTTTAACAAATAAATAATATATAGTACTTTTTTACTTTTCATATATAAAAAAAGAAAAACTTTTAATATATAAATAAGGTAAAGCTTAAAATAGTACTAAAAAATAATTGTCACTTGAATTTGATTTGATAACTATACTTTTTGCTCTTCTTCCCAAATAATTCCAAGACTCAATCCAACATTTCAATTTCATTTCATTCTTCATATTCCATATAGGAGAATGAGACATAGTGACATACCTTCTTCCTTCCTTTTTATTCATGCTCATCTTCTTTCTACTAGATTTCTTTCTTTCTCCAAGACTCCAACAGCCAACAACTAGATATTTTGGAATTAAAGTCTTCAAACTTCTTGAATCAGTTAGTCGGGTAATATCATTCTAACTGTCATGACCCAAACCGATGGGCCGTGACGGGTACCCGGTACCTTACTCAACCGAGTACCAACGTAACGTATCTTTCTTATTACATTATCATATACACGTGACATACGGGCCTAATAGGCCAACATGATCTTTTATAAACACGAAACATAGGCCGACAAGGCCGCACAATCTTTCACGTACACGACATATGTCAACAAGCCTTTAAGAGTACATAAATGTCATAAAGATCGGGACAGAGTCCCGCCATACCAAACAATACACGTCTAAATCATACCAACCAAACACGCAACTCCGAAGCAAATGGAGCGCACCAACATCTTCCGCTGAGCTGATAGCCTACTTGGAGGGCTCTCGACGTATCTATCTGGACCTACGAGCATGAAACGCAGCATCCCCGAGCAAAAGGGACGTCAGTACGAATGATGTACTGAGTATGTAAGGTACATAAATAAGCACATAACAGATATGGAGGAAATATAGAGTAATTGACTTCACCTATAAATCATGAAATAATTATAGCATCATCCATGAATGTCATGTCGTGCATAGGTATATGTCTCATAACATCATCAGCCTCTGAGGGCATCCCATCAACGTATACCAACTGATTAGGTGGTGGTGCGTATATAACACCATAACCTTTTCCCATATCCCATATATATATACATACATATATACGCGTATATAAAGCCGTTTGAATCATATTTCAGCCACTGTGGGCAACATCATCATCATATACCAGCTGATCAGGTGGTGGTACGTATATAACGATGTAACCTTTTTCCATATCCCATATACATATATTTACATATATACGCATATATAACGCCATCTGGTCATGAGTCAATGCACATGTATAAATGAGTGAAATGCATGAAAAATACATAATAATCTTGATATTCCTTCCGGATAAACTTTTTCAACTGTGTATTATTTTGAGACCCATGAACAAAAGATAATAATAATTTTTATGGGGAATCAAGAATATAGACACCCCTACTATTTCTATGAATACAATAATTTATAGAAAACTGTGTATTTGCTTGTTTCTTCAGTATAATTTGGACCATGCCAAAAGAAAGAAGGGATGGCCTTAACATATCTGTTTCTGCGAAATTCTTGAACGGAATTTATACTTGGATTTGAAATTGGAACGAAATTCTTGACAGAATAAGATGTAATTGGAACGAAATTCTTGACTCTTTTCCAACGTTTTTGTTGGATTTGTGTGGAACTTGGATGAAATTGCTTTTTGTGAAGCTTTAATATGCTTCTGTTTCAACGTCTTTGAAATAAAGTCCAAATGCAGATTCTGTCTTTCTATTGAATTGCTTCTAAATTTCTAAAAATTGATTCCAAGTCTTATTTGCTAAGACTTATTATGTAACTCATATCTTAGTCATCTTCCTATTTATCCATTTGGCAACAATGACTACTTAGTGTTGATACCCAATTTTTCCCTTCATATCTTAATATACAAAATACTTTCAAAATAGCATGTATATGCATATATAAGTATGTCCCAAGGTTTCATTATTTTTTCCCAATTTTAAAGGGTTTTTAAATCAATTTATTGCCCTATTTCATCAAGAAAAAGCCATTAGTTATCCCCCAAAATTATCATTTTTGGTGATTCATTTAGTGGATTTTCATATTTATACTAAAATATAGCTAACATAATTTTTGCATATTTTTACAAATTTATTTAGTATTTTTTAGGCTAAATTGCATATAATTGCAATATTAGCCTCTTCTAAGATTTAATTATAATTATATTTATAAAATTGGCTCCGGTATTTTTGTTTGATAATTATGTATTATTAATCATCTTAGTGCCTTTAATTTATTTTTAGAAATTATTTTACCATTTTTATAAAATCAAACAATGGAAAAGTGACCATTTAAATGCTAGCCCCGTTTATTTCAATTATAGCCCTAAATCAACCCTCAATTAAACTCATTCTCAAACCCAATTACCCTGAAACGATCCAGACCCGTTTCCCACCTACCCTCTCTAATCTCAACCGTTGATCTCCCAGATCAACGGTCCCCATTTCCCTTTCCTTTTTTAATTCCCCATTACCCCCTAACCCTAATCATTTCCCGTCTGAAGCCACCCTTGAATTCCCCCTCTCCCAATTATCTCTCAATCTCTTTTAGAAACCCTAGCTGCCACCTTCAATCACCACCTAAAATCGACCACATCCAGGGCTTCCAAAGCCATTGATGGCATGTATCTACCTCCTACGACTCCTGCATGCTCGATTATCATGGCCTCAAGGCCAGACCTTGAAGAAATTTGATCCAAACCTCGGATGTTTTCAGTGCTATGGCTGTCTCCGGCCATCCTCGACCTTGCTCCGGCCGGCTATGGTTATTCAAGCCTAATCTCGACCTCTCCTGCTTAGATCGATGATTTTCAAGCCTTTCTCACCCTTTGGGTTTCTTCTGAAATCCTAACCTTCAAGGTTCTTCTGATTCTTTTAGATCCGTTGTCGATCTTTGTTCTCTCCAAACCTTTTGAGAGTTTTCTTAAAGTTTCTTTCAAACCTCAACTTCAAAACCTTTATCTTTTCCGATTTAGGATTTTGTTAAGTTATTTCGAAGCTTTTCTGATTTTTTAAAAAAAAAAAACATGTCGTTCTTCTATTGTGTTTCTTATGTTGATCCTTCTATTGTGTTTCTTATGATGTTCTTCTACTGTGTTTCTTATGTTGATTCTTCTATTGCGTTTCTTATGATGTTCTTCTACTGTGTTTCTTATGTTGATTCTTCTACTGTGTTTCTTTATGTTAAAAGTCCTGGCCCTTTCTTAAGGTTTCTGATTTTATTTTCTTCGTTGATATTTTTGCCTGATTCTTTTGTCTTTCATTTCTATACTCGATTGATGGTGAAAACCCTAAATTTGGGGGGTTCACTCGAGTTTTGAGGCTATTTGCTATGTGATTTGCTTGTCCTTCATCTCTGAACTTGTTTGGTTTCGAAACCCTAATTCCTTTGGACCTATTTGGGTTTCAGAAGTTGTTTCATCTGTTGTTCGACTGAATTTCAACATCTTTTGTTTCTTTATATGGTTCTGAATCCCTGCTAAACTCTTCTAAGTTCTTTCTACTGGACCCTTTGCATGCTATTTGATACTCTCTCCCTTCTCCATTGCTGAGTTACTGAAATTGACCTTATGTGACTACCATGTTCCTATAGTCCAGTACTTACTGATTTTGAAATTGCATGACACTTTTCTTTGTCCTAAATTTAGCCTCGCATGCCTAATACTTGTGTGCTCTTTATATATGTTGAGCTTCCCCTCTAAAATGACTTTCAATTTTTGACTGATTTCAGACCTCCTTGTGTAAGTCTGATTGATGCTTTCCTTGTTTTACTAATTTCACTGTTTCTTGGTTTTATTTGAAAACTTTCCTTAGCCTTTCTGAATTGGTTTATTCATGAACCAGTAATTTCGAATCTCTGAATCCTTAATTTACTATGTACTGATTGATTCTTACCTTATTTGTTTAACCGTGTATTTCAAAGATCCTTCCCTTAATTAAACTCCTATGTATTTACCCCTAATTGTCTACTTTGCATAAGATGCTTATTTGATCTCTTTCCTTAAATGATTTCTGTTCATTACCGTTTAAGTTCGAACTCCTTAATTAAAGGAAGTTCTTCTACTGATTGATTTTAATTGGTACATGGTTATTTTCCTGCCTTATTCTCTGCTTGTTTTCAAACTATAAATACCATGCTCTTTCATTGACACAAACACACACGAACATTCTTAGTTTTCTGAACTCACACTCACATTCAAAGCACTCTCTCTTGTTACTTGTATTGTGGCCTGTTTTCTTTCAAGTGCTGCTACTGTTGTGTTTTGCTTCTTTGAAACTGGTATGTCCTGATTATAGTTTTCAGCAACTACAACAATGTGTTTATTTAATATCTTCACTTGCATGTCAGCCTATTGCTTTTGTTTAGTTCAGAATTTACTTTAGCATGCTGTAGTTTCT